>NC_052360.1:44624210-44654307 GCF_009727055.1 Benincasa hispida | reverse complement strand
GCACATAGGTTGACTGGATGAGGCCTTGAACATGTTCCAATAAGCACATTATGGGCAATTGTCAATATTCTTTGGTCAATCAATTGAAACACCCTGCACTATTAGATATCATATTATCATATCTTCATTATGTTGGTAAACATGCGCCCACCTTTCAAGACCAATATCCTCCAAATAGTTTGATACATCACCATTTCGAAAAGTACGTAGTTGATTCCCAGTGTGCTTGGAACTTTGACATGCGAAATGCCCTGGATGCATCCTTGAACTTCCCAACAATCGTACTGTCCTTAAAGTTGGAAAGAATATTATTTTCTAGGTGGTATGTGCACAATCCATGAAATGTCGTAGAAAAAACTGCTCGAATGGCATTGCCAACAAATACCACTCAATCGGACACGAACACCAAGTTAGAGGGTTCTCCAATGGAACACTAAATTCGACATAAACCACTTCCAAGCTCGATCAGTTTCATTGTCCACTATGGCATATGCTAATGGGTAAATTTGGTTGTTACCATCCATGGAAACGCCAACAAACATGGTCCTTTGTATTTCCTTTCAGAGGCAATCCATCAACAATTATTATAGGTCGACAAACGAACTATTGTAGCAAGTACACTCAACTTTTCGGTGACAAATATTTGGCACATCAGACAGAGAATTAATGTCATCCTATCAATGCAATCATACGAGAGAAGAAGCCTTTCACCCCGAAGTTCTATAAATACCAGAGGCCACCTTCAGTAAAGGAGTTTGTCTAGTTCGACAATTTAGATAATTTTTACTTAGATAAAAGTAGCCTTATCCATAGTTTTTCTTTTACTTAGAAGGCGAAGCAAGAGAAGGGAAGAGACGTCGGAAGATCGCTCTGGTAAGCTCGAGAGAGAACCCAGAAGGCGTGAAAAAGCGAAGAGAGGGCCTACTTTTGCGAGAGCGAGATTATCTTTTGAGTAGAGTAGAGAAGAACAGTGTAAAAGCCTTGGGAAGCAAGAGATTGCTACCAGGCTCTTTATTCTTATTTCGCATTGTTATTCTATATTTCAATTCTATATCTATAAAATGGAACTTGCTTATCTACATCTGTTCACTCTCTTAAAATCACACATGAGTAGCTAAATCTATCGAATGGGTTGAGAAGAACTTAGCTAACATGACCTAGGATTTTCATTGCATACGATCATCTTGTCTTATGTTGTTTCGAACACCCCTTAAGAGCTACTCGAGAGAGAGTCTAAAGAAAGAACCTAAGACTTGAGAGAGCTAGGTTAGAATCTAGACTCGAAAGAGCAAGATTAGATCTGCATAAGCAAGAGATAGGGACTTAGAGATAAGCCCTATTTGCCAACATGCATCGCATGCACCCTAGAGATAGGTTATGATATTATGCGGTCGCCTTATATGTGTGTGTGTCATTCGTCATCGCATAGAGAAGAATAGAGGCTTATGTGTAGATCCTATAGACTTATCGCATATATCGCATGCGCTCTAAAACTAAAAGCCGTAGCATTTGCGTTGAGAGATGATTTGCTATTGTATGTGTGTAGCATGATCGCATAACATGAACACAATCCTAGGAAGTGTTAGCTGAACCCCTTCTCAACCCGTTTCCCGCATATTCATCGCATCTTCCGTAATATTAACTCTTTTCTTAACTCCGTCGCATACATTTTTTTTACCACAAACAACAACCCAACAACTTTTTGATTTATTGGTTACTGCAAAGTCATCTTAAAAATTATTATCGCATATTGTTTTCCTTAGTCTCTGAGTTTGACCCTAGACTTACCAGAAAACTCAGTAGGATTTATATTTGGATTCTGCTAAGAAAACTTGTTGCATAACACATTTCCCATCACCGCAATTCCTTTCATAAATTCACCGTATAAAATAACGCATCAATATTATTCTTATAATCATGATCACTACTAAAACTATATTTCTGTCTAAGTAGGTTTCAATTATTTTCTTTAGTTTCAAATTCTTTTTTTTATATTATTAAATTTACAATTAAAAAAATCAAACAAAATTCAAGAATTCAACTTTATCCATATATGCAGAAACAACATTTTAATAACAAGAGAACAAAAGGAAATTTTTAAAGGGTACATTTTAATAACAAAATAATAGACTTACCAAGTAGGGAGGCGTCGAAGTTCGGAGCAAGGGCACAGACGGTCGAATGGTGATGTACTCGGTCGGAGCAGGGGCACAGAGGAGGGACAGCAAGTTTAGGGGCACAGTGGAGCGAGGATGAACTCGATCGAACTTGGCTTGGGAGGCATCAAGCGAGGCGAACATAGAGGAACGGTGACGAACTCAATCGGACTTGGCTTGGGAGGCGTCGAGCGAGGCGAGCACAGAAGAGGAGCAGTGAGTTTAGGGGCACAGAGAAGCGAGGACGAACTCGATCGGACTTGGCTTGGGTGGGAGGCATCGAGCGAGGTGTGCACAAAGGAGGGGCAGCAAGTTTAGAGGCACAGAGGATCGAGGACGAACTTGATCGGACTTAGCTTGGGACTTGGGAGGCATCGAGCGAGGCAAGCACAGAGGACTGAGGACTGAGGAGGGGCAGTGTGCGAGTTTAGGGGCATAGAGGAGCGTCGAGCGAGTGGCAGGGAGCTTCTTCAGTCTTCAGAATCTCAGATGGAGATGAACTTGGAGCTGTTCGATTACAATCCTACCAATGGAGTGAGAGTTTAGGGTATTTTTTAGTTTTTAGGTTTGGACTTGGCTTGGGAGTTGGGCTTAAACTTGAGAAGTTTGGATAATTAATCTTTGGGCTGCAATACATTAATATAAATTAATTATATTATATATTATAAATATATATTTAAAAAAGTATAAATATATCAAACTGAAGTCGGGGTTTAATCGGGGTTGGGGTTGGATGCGGACCCGAAAACAATCCCCGATTTGACCCCACCCCCCGATCAAACCAGGGAATCCCCAACCTGAGCGGGTCGAGGCCTGTGGGGACCCACCCCCACAGGTTTTCTAGATCCAAACATCCTACCGCTAATCTTTTTTTCCAAAAAAACTGTAAACTGAAATTGGCTATTTTTTACTGGACGAATTCTGGCATTCAATAGATAAGAGACATGACTTCAAATATGATTTCAAAGTTTGATAAGTATTGGAAGAAAATTCATGGGATAATGGTCATAGTTGCAGTTTTAGATCCATGTTAGAAATTGAAGTTGATTGAGTTTTACTTCCCTAGAATTTATGGAGGTATTTTTATTCTTGAGGTGGAAAAGATTAAATAAATTCGTTCAGATTTGGAAACAGAATATCAGTTGAAGCATGAAGGTGAAGGTGATGATTATGGCTCTAAAAATTTAGATGAAAGATCACAGATTATAGAATTTGATGATTTTAATGATTATAACTTGTTTGTATCAAATTCCAATAATATGAATCAGAAGCAACAGTTTAATGCATATTTGGATGAACCAGTCTTACCTCCATCATTTGATTTTGACATTCTGAGTTGGTGCAAATATGGGGTCAAATATCCCATTTTACAAGAAATTGCAAGAGACATATTAGTCATCTCATTATCTAGTGTTGCACCAGAGTCGCTTTTAATACTTGTGGTAGGATTATAAGCTCACATCGTAACAAACTTCATGAGAACGATAGGGGCTTTGATGTGCCCTCAAAATTAGATCGCAACTGAAGTTTTGACAGGTATATTAATTCGTTTATTTTGTTTTATCTCTTTTTAGCATTTAATATATTAATTAATACTTTCTTTTATTATAAATATGTGACAATATAACGTACTAGCACGGAAAAAGAAATGGTTAAACATTTAGCAACTGTTTTAAAAGATGCAGATGATTATGAAGAAGATGGAGCAGTAACTAAGATATGCTCAAAGATTAACATTATTTTTTTAGGACACTTTTTAATGCTTCTTGTCTAGTTTTTTTTTTTTTTTTTTTTTTGTGACATTATTTGTTAATTATATTTTAAATGTGGGAATAATACTCACAACTAAGGATGAGATGATATTAAGAAAGGATAAAAAATTGAATGTAAAATCATCGGTGGAGAGAGAAAGACGAGCAATTTATATATTTTAAATGGGTAAGACATTTGCCTTTAGTTGACTTCCAATTTTTATTCAAACTTTATTTAATTTAAGTTGTGAACTTATTTAATTGATGTGTGAACTTCTAAATTGTGTTTATTTCATAGATTAGTCTATTAAATTTTGTTTAATTTTTGTAGACTAGTCAAATTTTATATAGAATCACTCAAATAAAGAAAAAAAATCCCTGCGAAAAATTAATAGGGGAATCCCCGCAGGAAAACGAGGAATAGGTCTTCGCAAGGACCCCATTCCTCGACAATGGCGGGGACAGGGTGAATTTCCCCCGGCCAAGGACGGGACCCCCCGCCCCGACCCTGGTCTCGTTGCCAATCCTACAAGGCATTGATCATTATGTGGAGTCTTTGGACCCTTAGAAATGAGATTTACTTCAGTATAAAGGTGCATGACCTAGTTTCGCTCAAGATTAGGATTATGTCCCATTTTAAGGACCCTATGGATGGTTTGGGTCATGCCTCCAGGATACTCCTCCTAGGCCCTCTCCCCTCCAAGTGGTCTCCACTAGCCGTAAGAATTGAATGCAGATGTGGCTTGGTCGTCGATAAATGACAGATGATCACGAGGGTCATTATTTTGGGAGAGTGCAAGTTCATTCAAACGGGTGCAAGTGTTAGTCAATTGGAAGTGGAAGCAGTATTGGAGGGCCTATGCAAATTGAGCAAGAAGTGGAAGCGGTATTGGAGGGCCTGTGCAAATTGAGCAAGAACGGAATGTCAATAACCCTCCTGTTGAAATTGAATTCGATGTGCTGGAAATTGTCAAGCTATTTTTCATTGGGTTCTTCGTTGAGAATATTCTTTTTGTTGGTAACTCTATTAATGTTGTTAAATCAACTCATGATCTTGCAACTTTGGCCTCCTCTCAAGCTTAGAAAGATGTTTTTCTAGATTGTGTTCTTCTCCTCGGTTAGAGGCTTTTGTTGTGGTTGTGTTTGGTTGTTATGTTAGCCTAAAAAAAAAAAAATTGAATTCAATTTTAAACCTACAATCGAACACAAATGTGAAAACATAAAACATGTTTTCATTGAATCCTAGTTCTATCAAGTTTTCTGAATTATTTAAAAATATGCACCCTTAGACTATATCGCTTCTTCAGATAAAGCTTACATAATAACATCCTCGCTGTTTTGACATTTACCTGTTTGCAAAAGACGAAAAAGTACAGAAACATTACACGGCAGAAAATTGTTATGGTTTTTCTTCTTTTTTTTTTTTTCTTTTTTTTAAATGTTCAAATATTATCAACTGTGGCATTATTCCAATCATTTAAAAAGAATGCAACGCGAAGATGGAAAAATTGAAGAAATCAGTGCATCAACTCAAATTTATAATTAGTCCATAAAAAAAAAAAAAGACCACAGGGGACCAAATCAAATCACTTTTTCACAAGGCAAATACAAGCACATCTCTAAGTTTTGGGTAGATAGTAGAGAATGAAAAAAGGGAAGCGAGTATTACAAATGGTATTCCGAGGCTTGTCATTCTTCTGCAGCACTAGCAGCACTCAAATCCACACTCAGGTCAACAGCCTGAAAAACAAAGCATCATTCTCTACTTACTACTTTTCCCACCACAAGTATGTTATATATAATATACACACCAAACCCTACTATTGCAAATTTTAATATTCCTTAAATTCCAATTCATGCAATTTATTATGCCACTATGAACCCCTTGTTTAATATCTTTGCACACACAGACTGTTCTTCTCCCAGAACAACCGTCTAGCTTTACTATATTTAGTTGTCAAAGTAACTGGTAGAATATTAAATTCTCGGTAGGTCATCATGGCTTGAACTTTATGATTGAGAACAAAATTGCATCAATGTGAATAATGATTATTCTCTAAAACAAGAATGCACAAATTTAAAGTTATACAAGAGTTGGGAAAAATGATCCTCACCTTGCCAGTTATCATTGTATACATGTTGAGCACATCAACAACCGTTGACTCAAAATGTGTTGTAGCATCGTAACTCTGTTGGAAGCGAGCATACATAAAAAGAATTAGTTCAATACACATGCACACGCACATGAACATGCATGAACAGGAAGAGAGGCAAGAGAAACAGCTTTCAATGTTGATATACCATGGATATAAAACAATTGTCCAGAGTTGGTTCATTGACTGGCTCGTATCTGTCGTATGTATCAAAAAATATCTCATCAACAGCCCCCAGAAGGTCAATTCCTGGCTTTAGTTCTGACTCGGGATGGTCAGTCTCAGCTTCTGTGGTAACAAAAGCAATAAACTTGCCTCTTGGAGCAACATTGTGAGAGTAAGAGCAACAGAAAACATACCTGTTAAAACACACCACAGATTAAAAAAAAAAAACCTGTACCTTTAAAAGAAATGGCCAGATGGGTGAAGATAGGGGGAAAACACAACCGATTCCAAAAGCGCATCATTTTCATCACTCAAAACTAGTATCTAAGTTTTAGCGAAGCGATCAGGACACTGGTACTAATACATTTCTACGTGGTTAAAAAAAGGTTTTTTCTTTTCTTTTTTCCCCCTTTTTTCTTTTCCTTTTTTCCCGATCAGTTATAGAGGGGTTAAGGTACACTCAACAAAACTCTTAAAATGAAAAATCACTAGTCATGTACAAACAAACTAAGTGTCCCATTATATGATAAAAGCTACAATGTAAATTAACTTATACTACCTCAGCTAACAAATTGACATACTCAAAGTACAACCAAGATTTCTAATTCTTCAAAAATATTTATGCCAAGGCATAACCCCCTCTATAACACGTAGATAATTGAATATGGAACTCGGTGACAGTTCAGAACAAAAAATGAATTTTGGTCATTATGCAGTAAATCTTTAAGTCTTCCTTTTATGCCTAGATAACAAATAGCCAAGCTAGGAGAAGGCAGTATGTTGTCAGCATTAAATTATTGGAAAAGCCAAAAGTGGAGTGAACTTTGGTCATAATGCAATAGAACTTCAAGTCTTCCTTTTATACCATTAGATTAGATAAGAAATAGCCAAGCCAGTAGAAGCCAGTAGGTTGTCAGCATTAATTGGAAAAACCAAGTGGAGAAATAGTCATGGAGAGTTTACGAAATTTTGTCAAAGCTATCCAAAAAGCTACTTATTTGTAAAAAAATGGAAACAATAGAATAATCTCCAAGACAGATACAACTGACATAATAAACTAAAAGACCTGCCTTCTAAAACCATTTCAGAACATCCATCGAGTGGCGAAGTGCAGAATGGAATTTTAGTTACACTCAGTATAAGCACTATACAAGAACTTACATGTCCGATCTGCGACCCAACTGCTTCTGCGGTATGATAATCTGCACTGAATGGGAATCATTGGTGTTCGGTATTGTGTGGCTCATTATGGCAATGGCCCTAGCAACCTTACCAACCTTCCTGACCTGTTTCAACATATACAACATCACAGAAGTTGAGAAGAATTACATTTTCATCTCATTCTTCAGGCTTCAAAACTAAAAAAAGAGAGGTATAATGGATTTGGTTTAGAGACATCATCATTCATGGTTTCCTTGATGGGGTTGAGGCTATTACACAATGAGACGGATAAAGTTATCATAAATATTAGGGCTCCATTTACTGATAGAATCATAGAATGAATAGAAATATACAAAAATGAAGTATATGGTCAAGAAAAGAAAAGAAGGCTCATGTTATAGATGGTTTGTATGTGCAGAACCTGTCTTAAAATGAAATCACTCCACAAAACACGGAATGATTTGGATAGGACATTAAATCCCTTACCTTGTTGGGCAAGTAGGAAGGATCGCAGACAACCTTTTTGCACTTGGCAGTTTCCCCTTCTGATGTGACACCAATAACTTTTCCTTCGTCATCAAACTCCACCTAGAATTCAAAGATCAACCCGAATTACTTTAAAGAGAGATGAAACTGTTTCTGAAATGTTTTTACCAAAAACAACCCCAAAAAAATGGGGAAAAAAACAATAACGTAATATAAAGTAAAAGAAAATATAGTCCAATACAAAATCAGATAGTAAAATTTAAAAGGTAACCTTGCACTCAGGTTTGTTTAACATATATGTTCCACCATAGACAGCACTAAGGCGAGCAAATGCCTGTAAATATAGGTTAAATAAAGAAATATAAGGCAAATATACAAAAAGAGAAATAAAGTTGTTGCTAATAATGCTAGAGTAGGTAAATAGGGAGGACGAGAGAAAGAGGGACCTGTGGAAGCTCTCCTAATCCATATAGAGGATAAATGTACGGAGACCCTCCTTGAAAGCGTGCAAGAGACTCCGCATAAAGCTATCACACAAATAAGAAAGGGGAGAAAAGAGATTTAATGCACAGGAGCGTGCCACAAAGTGAAAAAATTAGTAAGTCCAGATGGCTGTCACCTTCATTCTCTTTACTGTATCTAATGCAGGCAGATCAAGATAGCGATCATCTCTATGAAGTGCCAATGCATGACCAATGAAGTCAATAGTGTTGTCATCCAGTCCATACTTTCTGTTAACCATATCAATTTCATATATAAGCACATTCGTCTATACAACATATCAATAAAAGACACAACTATTTTAGGAAAACAAAACAAGGATACATCCAAATATACTATGAAGAAGAAGATCAATGGGGCCTGTTGATATAAAGATAACACATCCAAGCACAGTGGTTTAAGTACACTTAGAATCCTTTTAGGATACAGAAGTGGAAAGCTACCTGAATAAAAATTGTCTAAAAAAAAAAGATTAGATATTTTATAATTAGTATTTTCTTATAAATAATTTGAATAAAAAAAGCTATATGGGCCAGGTTAAAAAATATATCTTGTCTCCATTCCATTCTTGAAAAGAAATTAAGGAAATATATTTCCCTGTCCCTGTCCCCATCCCAATCTATTTTAAATAAGGATTTCAACCCTCTTCATGCCAAACTTCCTGGGGACCCTAACTCTAGGAACTTTTGTCATCCCTATATTTAATTAACATATGATACCAATAGCATGTCCAATTCCTCTAGTAAAGAGAAAATTTTTAATCTGCTTAAGGTCCAATACTTTTGAGGTGGCCCTTGGTTTGAACGTCAATATCCACAAAACCAAACTTTTGGAAATTATCTGTGATGAATCTCTAGGAAAAGAGACCGCCAACTTCTTGAACCCTAACTTCCTGCTTTTTGGAAGCCTATATTGAAAAGGTTCCAAGAAGGTACCAGAGGTTGGGAAAAGAGAGCTTTTTCCTTTCTCCAAAAATGGGCACGTTAATTTGGTTCAAGTATCACTCACATGCCTTGTCCACACATCAATTCTCTTTTCAAGATGCCAGGGAAGATTACCTTAATGTTGTGAGATTATTCTGGGAAGGTAACAACAATGAGGCTGCTCCCATCTCACTAACTAGCAAAAAGTCTATTACCCACTCCTTTCTGGAGGTTTCAGAACTGGAGATATATCTTTAAGTATTTGGTCTTCCTTCTAAACATACATAGCATTTTTTGTCCCTTGAAACTAGTGCTATTTGATGAAAAGTCACTTTGTAAATTTGACTCCTCCCCTACAGATTGGTTGCCCCATGAGAATACTGTTAAAACTTTCTAGAGGCCCTTGGAGGGAACACTGATTTTTTTTTTTTCAGTGAAAACATAAAATAAATGAAAGAATACACGGACATACAAAAGAACAAGCCCATAAAAGAAGGGAGCTCCCATCACAAACGGGGACTCCATCTATGCAAAATAACGCCTATAGAATAGTTACAAAAATGTCTTCAAAATAGAAGCTCACAAAGAAACATAAAAGTGAACAACAAACCAAATCTCCCTAGAGTTCGTTTGCATTCACCTAAATACCCTCTACTCCACTCACCCCACAAAACCCATAAGATAGCACACATCCCAACAACAAGAAGCCATAAAAAGCAGTCATTCTCCCCAAAAGGCAGGTTGAGAAGGAACTCCTCAATCATAGCACTAGTGTCTCTGTGACGAGCATACATCAAACCAAACATCTAGAGAAAAGAATCCCAGATACAACTTGCAAAATCACAACGGCAGAGAATATGGTCCATATCTTCCTCCGCCTTCCGACAATGAATTCAACAAAAAGGCCCAACAAGCAAAGGCATCTTCCTCACAGCTGATCCAGCATGTTAGCATGGTCATCTTGACTTGCAAGGTAAAGAACCCCAACTTCCAAGAGATCTCAATCCTCCAAAGCATCGACAAGATCCTAAGGGAGAAGGATCAACCAAACAATGAAAGAAAAACTAGCACGATAACCCCTCCAAAAGATTGGGACTCCAAATTCTAACGTCCCTTCTCCCACGCCTAAAGGGGTGACCCTTGAGTAAAGAAAGAAGAACGACCACATCCATCGCTTCCCTATCAAAAAGAGGGCGACAGAACCCGAAAGAAAAGGAACACGAACTCCCATACCACTCAAGAAAGTTAACAACAAAATGATTTTAGGGACGACAAATGATACAGACGGGGAAACAAAGTACAAAGAGGTCTCTCCCCCACCCAATGATCCTCAAAAAGTATGTGTCCTTCTCATCCCCACCACACAACGAATCAAGTGAATGAAAGAACGGAGCTCTTCCAAAATATCCTTCCACAAGTTCCAATGGTACCTTTAACGACAACCACTTGAAAGGATAAAGGGCATGTTGCTAGCAATGATCCTATGCTACAAAGGAGAAACACCACAACCATTAGGGCTTAGAGGATGGAAGAAAACTGTGATTCTAAAGCCCTCGTTACTTCTATTGTTTCCTTTGAAGTTGGGAATGGCCTCCATAGCAATTTATTGGAGGAAATTTTGCTGGGAAATACCTCCCTCATGTCACCATTCTACTCTCCATTGTATGCCATCTTTACTAGCTCTTTCAAAATCATAGGCATATTTGGAAAGAGGCCTGTGAGTTTGGAACCTTCATTTTGGAAGAAATTTGAAATATTTTCAAGATTGGCTTTCTTTCATGGACTGTGCTTTAAACTGAAAGTGCCTCTTCAAAGTCAATGACTCCTGGTTTTGGCCCTTGATCCCCTGGATAGAAAGCATCAACAACCTAGACAAAATCCCAACGAGACATACTTCAATGGCTCTCTTTCCAAGGCAACACATTCTTTGAAGAATGCAGCAGAATCTTTAGTCCCTATTTTCATTCAATGTCAACAAGCAATCTCTTTCTGGAACTACCTTTTCTCTTCTTCCAAATGGTTTTCTACTTTGGACTATAAGGTAAAAGCCAATACCAAATCTTTTCTCACTTATCAACCTTTCAAAAAGAAAGGCAAAGAAGTGTTGGCTACCTTCTTACGGTGCACTTACATTGAGAGAAATCCACGGTATTTTGTAGGCAACGAGAGAAATGTGCTTCCCTTTCTTCATAATGTCTAGCCTATTGCTAATTCTTGGTCCTTCCTAAGCCATGGGTAGAGGATTTAAAGAAAAAGAACAGTATGCTCCATGTATCTTTCATATGTTTGTCAACTGCTACTCCTCAATGTCAATATCAATTAATCAGGCACAAAAACAACTAATTATTTTTTACAATAAAACTAAATTCAATTTGCTAAATCCAAGCAAAATAATGGATATTTACTCTCACACTAAAACTATCATTGCTTATGTAATTCTACCAACACAGCCAATCCTCAAGACTGTGAAAGAAGGTAATATCCATATCATAAGGTGCCTAGCATTCAATTTAAAAGCATTGGACAATGAATGTTTAATGAGGATTAGTAGGAAATCCCAAATGATTATTCAAATATCATTAGTAAGAGTTGTTACGTCAATAACATAACAAAGTTATATATGGAAATTGAGGCATACGCAATCAATTCTTTTGTTGTCACTCTTGTCAAGTCCATTCCCTCGTGTGTCTTAGGATTACTTTCATCATAATCTTGAACAAAGATGAAGAACTTGCGAGCACGGCGCTTCTCAAATAAACCCATAAGCGGAGATTTAAGAGCTTCCATATCTGTAGCTGGAACTTTGTGAATCTACAGAAAGGCATGTGGCATCATTAAGTTCTATATAAGACTTACATTTAATAAAAGTTCAAAGATAAACAGCATGGAAACTTAAACAAAAGAATAATGAAAATAGAAAATACCTTTCCTTTATTATACACATAGCTACCGTCAACAGCTTTAAAAGACAAATACTTGGTTACATCGGTATGGATAAGGACACGCACAAGCGTTCCATTTGCCATCATAAACTAGCCACAAAGAAAAAGAAAGAGAGGTTAAAAAAACCCATACGTATTAATATAAAATTGAGAATTATGAAAAGAAAAGGTGTAAATAATGAGTGAACAAGTTCATTAGAAAATGGAAGTAACAAGCATATCAGTTGACAAAGTGAGCAAGAAACTAAAACCATAACAAGGTGGGGAACAAATACCTTTGGAATCATGTCCACGTTGTAGTCCCTGCTAGAACCCAGATGGGCAGGTGGCTTGTCATCTCCCCTAAACCGCTTCCAAAGCTGCAAATTAAATTGAAACAGAAAATACATGATATGATTGAAGAATAGCACAAGAATAAACTGGAATTCAATATGATGATGCGACTAGTCGGCAGAAAAGAGGACCTGAATGAGATTAAGCGAAGAAGATTCCCCTCCATAATAGTCATTCCTATCCATGTGCAGAACCTAGAACATGAAAAAAGAAAGTCAGAGAAGAACCTTCTCAACAATTCAAATAGAGAACAAAGACCGGCATATCACGCAAGCCTATGGAATCAGTACGGTACGTCAAAAGAATCCCACAACTCCAGTTAACAGCCAAGAAATATAAAAACAGTCAAAGATGTAGCAGAGCAAAGAGTGATCAACATCCACTAACAGCCCCGGCCAATTTCCTCGCCTCATAAGCAATTGATAAGTTCGCTACAAAATATAAAAATCACTGGCATGAAATTGCTTCATAGGTGATGGAAAAAAAGAAAAGAATTATGATATCCGATTTCTTAATCTGGGAGCACCTCAACTCAAACAAAGATCTCTACGATGAAAAACAGTGTGATATAGTATGCAAGTAAGATCAAGGTACAAAAGCAAGATAAATACAGGAGAGGATCTAGTAAAAAGAAGACCTTAAGGGCAATTTTAAAATTGAAGCAACTGAATTACAGAAGAAAACAAGGAAATGGGGTAGAGGATCTAGCAAAAAGAAGACCTTAAGGCCATCGACGGAGAGAAGACCACTGAGGATGCATTCCTTGAGGCCGGTTCCTAGCACAATAACATCGTATTCTTCATCCATGGCGATTGAAGGTCTGGAAAACGAAGAATTGAAGAACAATCCGAGAGAAGTGGAAATGGATCTACAGTAAGATTTGACGAGCGACAAGGTCCTTGGCTCACCCTAGGGCTTTTCTTTTCTTCCTGGAAGAGTCAATTGGCATGCATACCAAAATTATTACTTCCTTCCCTAACTTATATTTAAGCACTTCCGCACCTCATCATTTTCATTATTCAACTCTCCCATTTTTTCTACAAAAATATATTTGTCTATGCTTTTTTGTTTTTTTTTTTTTGATTCCAAACATTAAATATCTCTAACATTTCTGTCTCTAAAACTCGTTTTAATCTTGCTACTTCTAATTGTACTGAAAAAGAAACTTGTTCTTCTCAAAAGAAAATGTAGTTAAAATATTTATATCTTGCTTAAATCAGATATAATAATAAAGTACTATAACCCTATTGAGTAACTATTTGGTTATTATTTTGAAAATTAAGCATATTAAAACTATTTTCACCACAAGTTTTCATGTTTTGTTATCTACATTCTACTAATATTTTCGAAAACCAAATCAAGCTTTGAAGACTAAACCCCGTTTGATAGGATTGACAAAATTTCCCACGGGGACCCGCCCCGATTGGGGCGGGGAATCTTCGGTTTGACCGGGATGGGGTCAAATCGGGGACCTCTTTAGGATCCCCAAACCGGGGATGGGGAGAGTGTCCCCGGCCCGTCCCTGACCCCGCCTCAATTAGGTTTTTAAATATTTTTTTCTATATATATAATTAGATTTTTTAAATATTTTCTCTCTCTATATATATATTAGATATTTAACTTTTTACATTTAGTTTAGTTTTTTAATTTAGCTCAATTTAAGCTCAATTAAAGTGTCTAAGCCCAAACCAAAGGTAATTTTACAAAAAAAAAAAAAAATTAAAAAAAAAGTCCCATGAAAAAATAAATGGGAAAATGGGGAATCCTCGTCCTCGTCTCCGCCTTGACATGGGGGATGGGGGCGGGGATGGAGATGGGGATAAATCCCCTATCGGGGACGGGAACCCTTCCTCGCCCGCCCCAGTCCCATTGCCAACCCTACCATTTGGTTTTATATTTTTGTTTTTTAAAATTAAATCTATTTTATCAACATTTCTTACAATAATTTGTATTTTTCTTAATTACAATAGTTGAATTCTAAGTCAAATTCCAAATTCCAAAAAAAGTTTTTTGAAAGTTATTTTTTTTAGTTCTCAAAATTTGGCTTAGTATTTTAAACCATTTATGAAAAGTAGATAACAGAGGAAGAAATTTAAAGGTGGAAGTAGTGTCCATAACTTTAATTTCTAAAAACAAAATGGTTACCAAACGAAAATTCAAGTGTTTCTTTTACAAATATGAAAAACATAAAAGGAAAGAAAATTGGAAGAAAAAAACTAAAATTAAAATGGCTGTCAAAAGAATCTATATCTTTTATTAATGTTTAAGGCTCAAATTCATCCTCTCATGTTTGTTTCATTGAAATATTGTTGGCATGATTAACCCTTAGATAATAAGTTTAAGGCTCCAATTTGGAATGGGTTGTGTTTGGGTGTGTGTTAAGAAAATGGGTGGTAAGGATTATTTTAACCTCTATTTTGCTACACTAACACTATTTACAACTTAGGAATATTTGGGACAAGAAATTGGTTATATAGTCCTAGATTATTATAATTGGATTATAATAGTTTGTGTTTGGGGTGTAAATATTTTAGTTTGATTTATAATAGTTTGTGCTTGAAGTATAAATTATTTTAGTTTGAGAAGAAAATAGTAAACATTGTAGTAAAGAATAAAAAAAATAATGAATGTAAAATAGTAAAACTGTAGCAGATAGTATATTCGGTAGCCAATGAGGGTTTTGAAATAGTATTGACCGTAACTAATTGGGGAATACAAACTAGTATTTATTGTAGCAAGAAGTGGTTATATAGTCTTACGATAGTCCTGGCCCCAAACATACCATGTTTGCTAAAGTACATAATAACCACCTCTTGCTACAATACATACGATTTTGTAATTTCCAATTAGCTACCGTCGACACTATTTCAAAACCCATTTACTACAGTTTTTACTATTTTATATTAATAATTTTTTTATTATTTGTTACCGTGTCTACTAATTTCTCCTCAAACTAAAATAGTTTAGACTCTCAAACATATATTGTTATAACTCAAACTAAAATAATCTACGCACTAAATATAAACTATTATAACCCAACTATAATAAAATAACCTAGGACTATAATAACAACTCCTTGCCCAAATGCCCCCTTCGTAGTTAAAATTACCAACCTCCCTCCCTCCAATATTTCCAATGACTCTACTCATGGACGACCACTTCCGCCAACCCACTCCGATGACTAACTCTAGTGAAGACCACGTCCAACGCCCAATTTCGGCAATGATCACTTCCGCACAACTACCTCTAATGGCCAACTCCAACAATCACTTTGATGACCAATTCTTAGTGTTTAATAGTTTTCTTTTATGGTATTTTTGTATTAGTAGAAACACTTTGAGTATAGTGAATCAAACAAATTTGTACATGAAAACACTTATGAGAACATGTAACCAAATAACATGAATGTTTTATCAAAAAAAACTTTTATTTTAAAAAAATGTTTAAATGAAAATAACTTTTTAAAAACCTTTTTTTTCTAGTCAATCCAAACATGCCCTAAAAAAACTTGTTTCATGGGTCTCATCAAAGTTTCAAAGCTATATATTTATGGAGAAAAAAAATGTCATTGATAAAATTGGTCTAGAGAATAAGATAAGAAACCCTAAGGAATCTTTATAACAATTTATACATTTTAATTCCGTTCATATAATATAAAAACTTATTTTAGTATTGTGAGCCACTCCTTGATAAACATGCCTTATCAACCCTTCCTCTTGAAATGTTTTAAATGACTAGTCAAGAAACACATACATTTGCACCTAAAAATCTTGTAGTTTTTATTAAAAAATTTAAAACATAGTGATTTTTTTCATGTAATAAATAAAACATTATATATATATATTTTTTTAATTAACATAAACTTTTAAAAGTTAGAAAATGGAACGAGTTTTATTTTAATATTTTCATATTAGCATCTTTTTCGTTATCAATATTTTTTTATCTATTACAGTATAAGCAAGTTATTCAAATAGCTGCAACGATTTGAAGAGAATGACAAAATAAGATTTTATGAAAATTTAAGAAATATATAGAAAATAAAGATTTTTCTTTACAACCACAAAAAAAATTTGTAGTTTTTGGCAAAAAAAAATATTTTTTAAATAACTCATTTATTTAAACATTTTTGATAAAAATGGTTGAAAATACACTCCAAAAGTTATTTTGAGTGGTTGCCAAACACTTTTTTTTTCTTTCCAAGATGACTTATTTTTTTAACTAAACATTTGAAAATGCATTCCAAACATATATACCTTTAATTCAAAGTCATTAAAAGTTGTTAATTTTTGTTTAAAAATTATTTTGTCATAGCTAAATATTGTCTGAAGTTTGTTTTAATCCATAAAATTTATGAAAAAAAAGTGTACATGAAAGGTACAAAAGAAAATAGAGATACGAAAGAGGATGAAATGATATGAGGACAAAATAGAATTTGTTGAAAAATTTAATAGCAAAAGGGAATGTAAAATTAAATGAAAAAATAAAAAAGAAAAAGATAAGGGATGAATGGTATGTAGTATACTACCATGGAAGGGTGTGAACTCCATGTTAACAAATAAATAAGTCAAACACTTATCTTAAACTTTGACTAAAATGATTTGCACCTCAAACACAAATTTTATAAACCCAGATTAAAATAGTTTGTACCATAAACATAAATTATTATAATATCACAGATTATATAAGTACAAACTCTTATAACCAACTATGCACCCCAAACAACCTTCAAATTATTATTGCTAGCGTGAGAATGACAAAATTTAAAATGTCGATGTTGATGGAAAAGTCAAAGTTCAATTAGGATTGTCGATTGAAATAATGATGTAAAAGTTATAAACGAAATACAAAATAATTATTTTGGTTAATAAACAAACATTTTACACCATATTAACGAGAAAGATGTGCTTAGAATTTTTATTATATTCACATTTGTGACATTCACTGTTTTTTTCTTACGTTTCATTGACTTTTGGGGCATTTGCAAATATATCAATCATGCCTAAATATTAATAGATATAGCATAATGCAAAATATTTTACAGATATAGCAAAATTTAGATCTAGCTTCCGTAGTCTATCAGTGATAGACTATATTGCAATAAAGTATATGATTGATAGATTTTGTTATATTTGCAATTCTTTATAAATGTTGTTATACACTTAATTATTAGCTCTAAAAATGCTATTCATAGCAATTACCCTTGATTATTCATATGATATAACGGAATGTAAATTAAGTCCTTAAATTGATGTCGAATTTTGAAACATGTACAAATATCGATAAAAATATCAATATGTTGACAAAATTATAATACACGTATAACTGAATGTCTTAAATGTTATATACCAATAGTAAAGGTCGAGTTCGACCACTTGAAATATTAAGCTAAAAAATTTAAACGGTCATCGTTGATGTTCAAATCTAAGGAAGGAAAGTCTTGCACGTGGTTCGATGGTGATTTTTTAAGTTTGGAGATGAGGGTCTAAAACAAAAGAAACTACACATCATTACAAAACAAGTTGACCTAAGGTTTTCGACCTTCCTCTAGATCATATTGAAAGATGTTGAACTGGGTTGGTGAAAGTCTCCTATCCATTGAGGTATGCAATAATACATAAAGTGGGAAATTTTGGGAAATTGGAGTGTATAACAAAATTTGAGGTTTCATTTTGAAAAATGGTAAAATCGTCCAAAAATAAGAATTATGGAACTCATGTGACATGCACATGACCACAAATTCCTAAATCCCTGATTTGCCATTGTCTTGTTTGTAGATGTTGTTGTTGATGAAACTACAAGAGTAATTGTTGATATTTGTCGAGGACAACTATCCTCCTAATTTTGCTCATGTAGTTAACATAATCTCTATATTTTGTTATTATTTTTTATTCTATTTAACTATTTTTTGAATTTATCTCACCTTAATAAATATACAGATTTTTCTACCAAATTTAATTTGAAATATTCATATATTATTAAAACTTATTTTATCCATATATTTTATTTAAATCTCTATATTGTTTTTCATAATTGTATAGATATATTTCAATAAATTAGCTGTATATTTCTCACATTCTTAATAAATTAGTTGTATATGCTATTTTTTTAATATTATTTTAATGTTTTGGAAAAAGAAATATCACTTCCTACAAAATGGCTATGCATTGATTGCACAAGAATGAGTTTGGATTGTTGCTCCATACATTGTCATAACTTTTGTTATTTACACAAAGGTTTCATCGATGTTTTCTTGCTACTGTTTTTGCTATGACTTTATAGGATTTGATTTAAAATAAATCAATCTCTTCCTCATTTTTCACTCCTTTGGAATTTAAATTTATTTTTAATATTAAAATTAGATTTTGATACTACTTCACGAATTGATTTAAATAAATCAATCTCTTCCTCATTTTTCTCCCCTAATTGATTCAAATTAGCTATTTGTTTTGATTTAATTTAACTACTTTTTGAAAATATTCAAAATTAATCAATGTTTAATTTGTTTATCACCATTTGGATTTTAATTTATAAACATCTTTAAATTTAATATTATTTTATTTATTTTTTATTATTCTAAATTTAGATTAATTTTTTTTATTTTAATTAGTATTTTACGGAATATTTTATACATATTATCATCTAATAAACTATATATTTCATTTAAATTTGATCATTTTTTGTATTTTTTAATTTTTATTCATTATCATCTTATTATATTATTATATCATTAATTTATCTTTTGACAAACAAATAAAGTTTCATTTTGTAGCTAACTTTTATTATCAAATTAGATTTTATCTAACTACTTATCGATTTTTTTAATCAGAATAAACAAAAACTTACTATTTTTTCTCTCCAATTTATATTTGAATTTATTTTTTATTATCAAATTTGATTTTATCCAACTAACTTTTGATTTGTTTATATGTTTGTTACAAATTCAATTGTATCTAAATATATATTTTTTTAATTATTTTATACATATTGTTATCAAATTAATTTGATTTTTTTTTTAAATTTTCAATGTTTTCAAATTTTCATATACAAACATGTAAAAATGGCTTGTTGAACCTAAAAAGAAACATATAGATGGGAATTAAATTTTAAATGTTTGAAACGTGTGGGTGTGTATAAATATATTTTTTAGTTTATATTAATATTAATATTATCATTTGTATTCTTATTCTTATTATTACCATATTAATTATTATTTATTAAAAGAAGATAACAAAAAACCCTAAATCTCATATTCTTCATCTTCTTCACGCCCCAAAATCTCATTTTCTCCTTTGCAATCTCATGTCTTCAATGGTTATTTCAGCAACTCTTTCTTGAATTCCATCATCTTGGCTAGCTTTTAACGACCACCCTCCAGGTTTCCGACCTTTTTTTGCTTGCACACATGTTTTCTGCTTTGAACATCATTTTAAATAATGATGTTTTGAGATTGATAGTGTTTAAAGTTGACTTTCAAGATCCAATGAGCAAAATGGTCATATGGAATGAAGATGATGAGACTCCCTACAACTGGTTTGGTGTCAAATGCAATCATACTTTCAATAGTCACATCGTCATGAAGTTGCAATTTCTTCACATATTCACTTGCCAACAACAACTTTACTGGTAAAATCAACTTTGCTCTTTCTCACCTTGGAGGAAGTCTATTGTTGTATACATCCATAAATTTCTAATGACCCCCCTCGATTACTCGTCATCTTTCCTTGCATAAAGGACCATATTGGGTGATTTTTAATTTTGGTTCTGGAATGTTTAGGTACTATATATTTATGGTTCTAGAATCTCTAGGTAGTGTGTATTTGTGGTATTCATATTGTGTTTGAAGCAGGTGTATGTTTGCATTTTCATTTGTTCTTAATTTTGTTGTTTTAGGGTAGTTTTTTCATTTAGTATTTTATGAAACTTTAAAATTTGCTATTTCTCTTATCATCCCTTGAATTTTTTACCTTGGTCTTGGGCCAAAGTGAATTGTTCCGAATGTGGATGATTCGCCCAAGATCAAGTCATTTCTAAATCTATTTGAGCCTAGGTTCATTTCTACTTGGAGCTTTTCCTTCGAACTTTCACTCGATCTTATGTACATTTAGTAAGGTTTGAAGTCACTCATAACGATCTTGATATTTTATTATAACTATAGTATAACTCTTAATAAGATGATTTAAAATAAATAACATTCCACTAATTTGAGATTCACTTATTACTTAAAAAAATCATATGTATATTTGTGTTTCATAATTTAATTTTAATTTTCAATTCTAAGTTTTCTAATTTATTTTCATTGTATTTTTATCTTCAACCAAATAAAAATGAGTAAACTGATATTTTAAAATCAGATTATGGAAAAATTCACTAAATGAATTATTAGTCAATAAAAAATTTGAGTAAAATGTTGTAAAAAAAAAAGTGATGGACATTCAAATTAAAACCACATAGATCTTGAATGTAGACACAAAAACACATGATGTAGCTGCAAAAACAAACAAATAAAAAGGTTTTAAACATAGCAACAAAATGTCCAACCTTACCTACAAACATTGAGGACAACGAAAAGAAGAAAATATTTCAAAAATAATTTCACCAAACTATGATGTCGAGCAAGTGCACGCATCAAATGATAATACAAATTAAAACAATCTTGGTCGAGTATCTTCCTTAACGAATCAAATTGATAATATTTTAACTATTTAGCGATCATTTCAGATTTATTTAAGAGACCAATTTTAATTCAAATTAATCTAAACTAAACTAGGAAAGCAAATAAAATGATCAAATATGATGATTTTCAACAAAGAGATATCCTAGGGAATAGATCTACTAAACTCAGTTATTTTAACTCTTGAACTAATTAACAAAACTCCTAGATCTAGAAGTCTTTTATCTAAGTTGCCTCTTTCGAAGTCAATCTTTTCTTTCACCTAATTCTTAATTCCTAATCTCTTGAAACTAGTAAACTAAAAGGCATTAGAAACCTTCATAATCAATCTCTACCATTTTCGATTACACTAATATGTTGATCAAATGATAGTCTAGCATGCATCGGTCTAATCTAAACCTTCTTGTAACAACAAGATAATAGACCATAAAATCATTCAGTTGTTGATCAAACAATCAAAAGCATTAGGAACAATCATGGCAAAAAGTATCGATGCTAATTCAATTCAAGATCACAAAAAGGGTTAAACGCAATCCAAAGAGTTCATCTAGCTTTAGAACAATGAGAAACTCAACCTAACATTGCTTCCATAGATAAAATCATGTTGGGTTTTATATCCTAAAACTCGTAGTTTGTAAACAATCAAACTTATTCTGAAAATTCAATAAGTTGTTATTGCATATATGAATTGCTTATTTCATTTTAGAAATAAATCCAATAAACTAAAAGATCTATGACTATTACATGAGTACTTGAACTTTATGTAGAGACATAAAAATAGATCAGGTACGAGTAAATAGTCAAAATGATCTATAGTATATGAATAAGATTGGGTGCCTTATTCTGGTAATACTATTAGATGCGACCCACTCTGTAGTTGTTACAAGGAGTTATAAAGTGCTACAGACGATGTGTTTCTAATTCGTACATATCATGGCATAAGAAGTGGGGGCATCCCGTGTAATGAATTTGTACAAGATCGGACCATGAAATTAGTCACTCTTACTTTATAACGCTGTTTACTGCTTAAGACTGAATATTTCAAAGCGATGACCTAGGTAACTTGACCTTAATCTTGAGCTAACTATGAACTCTTGTTTATTCGGGATTATCCTTAGATTTTCATAGGTGAGAGTTGGCTTAACAATGCCGGCTCAATAAACCTCAATTTCAGAGGGTAAGACAGGGTAGATAGCTAGGGATATAGGGTGCAAGATGGAATTCACTCTTACCCACTTTCAGGGATAGTAAAGAGGTTGTTCCCTTAAGTGCTGACTCTGGGTCTTGAATAAGGGACCCAGTAGTTAACGAATGAGGGTTAATTCAGTGTAAAGAGTTTAACCAATTAATCTCAGATCGTTGGAGCCCATGATCTGTAAGTTCACGAGGTCCCCCTACTAGCTCACAAAAGGATTAGTCTTAGAGTAGCGAGATAAGTTAATTTGAAACATTCAAATTAGAACTAAGGGAATTAGTAATTATATGTGATATAATTACACGTTTAATTTTGAAATTAAACGAAATTGGAGTCAATTAATATTTAAATATGATTTAAATATTAAATTCATGAATAGGGATTCATGATGGTGGAATTAGTGTCAAATTAATTTAATATTTGATATTGAATTAATTAAATTGTTTAATTAATTATATTAGAAAATTAATTAATGAATTAATTTTGTAAAATTAATAAAAATTTCAATTTTGAAAACAAAAATTGATTTCTGAAATCAATTAGTAGAACAAAATTGAAGAAAAGATGGAAAATGGAAAATCCCAAAAGTGGGATTTCTCTACTTTCAACCATCTTGCTTACACATTCTCCACCATGGTTTTGAGTCAAAATTTTCAAGCATGAGGTGCAATTCATGCAACTATCTTCTTTACATGATAGTCTTGCAATAAATAGAGAAGACTAAAGTATAAATCGGGCATGCAACTGATGCACTTGATAAGTTTTTGCTGAAAAACTTGAGGTTGAAGAAGGTCTTCTTCCATGGTGCATCAGTGATCTTCTTCTCCAAATTTCCTTAATCCAAGTTTATTTTGAGTTCTACAACTCAATCTAAGGCATCAAGAGGATAGTAGGGAAGGCCTTGAGGTGGTTCACAAGTAGATTTGCAGCTGGAATCGAGATTCAAGTGGTTCTTCAAAGGTATGTCATGAAACCCTCTTATTAGTTTATGAGCATGCTTAATTTAAAACCAAAATTAATGAATTAGAATGCTTATTGATCTGTTTTTCTTCCGCTGCGTGTTTCCTGATTCTAACAATAACACTTTATAATATTCTTTCAATGCATGGTGGGATTTTAAATCTACGTGGCATACTTTATGCACATACAAGATTTATTTAATTATAACATACATCACATGTATAAATAATTAACCACATACTGATATGGTTTTAGTTTTGGCATTATAAAGCAAAGAAAGGCCTAATTATTACAAAAATAGCAAGAATTGGCTCCAAAACGCTTTTGGACCGCTTGAACCACCCCAAACCGGACCCGAACAGCTTGAATCGGACCTGAATTTCCTGAACCGGACCAGCCAAAAACTATTTAAGGCTGAACCGGACAGGATTTGAAGAAAACGGTCAAACTGGTTCAAACTCGATTTCTCGCTCGGTCAATGGTTGAAACTTGATGCTCGCTGCTGGTTGGTTGAAACTCATTCCTCGACGCTCGATGAAACTCGATCCTCGATAACATATGAACAGCGTTGCAACGCTGCCTGGATAGTAACTCAGTTTCAGTTTTTTGCAACTCGGCCTTCTTCACTTCTTTCTTCAATTACAACTTAATTTCAACTCTAATGACTCCAAATAAATTACAAACTCTTGAGCATACATATAAGCTCATCAATCAAGAGCCAATTAAAAATTTAACAAAGGAATCAAAGAGAATTTAAATGTCAAATCTCAGAAAACCATATCAGTGCACCATTTCCATATAACTCATGAAAAAACACCCACCAAGCCAAGATTAAACCAAATTGAATGCTTAAATGATGCTCTGTTACCCAATCAAGTTTTAGCAAAGTAATAATATACTCAAGACTATTTTTGCAACGATACTACAACAAGACATTCTTGACTAAATACTATCCCCAAAATAACTCATATTCCGATAGTCATCTAGCTATCGTTTTTTGTCAGAAATTACTAACTCTTTAGTAATTTTGTAAGTGTAACCTCTGTTTTCAGAACTCAGAAGTTGGCTCCAACAATGCTCCCGAATTTGGAAAGTCAAATTTGAAAATGATTTTAGAAATCCTATCCATTTCTAGAGTTTTAGTTGTTCTGAATCCTATGTTAAAACTCTCCGATGGGATAGCCGTCGTTAAACAAATAGCGAGGCCAACTTAAAGACAACAAGCAGGTGCAACATAGAAATCTCACGATCCAAACCAATAGAAGAGACTGTAGCATATGTTGACATATATCCTTCACCCACTTACTATGAATTACTTCCCTTATTCACTTTGATCTTGACCTCATGACGAACACTTTCCGAATCGAGGTCACTTCTAGGGTGACACGAAGTGCTACACAGATTTCACGGTGGGAATTTTCTAGGGATGTGAGAATTGAAATCAATATATCGTATATTTGATTTTCCATTGAACAAATTCCCCTCATTCACCTTGATTGATTCATGCAAGCACTTTCTGAATGGAGGTCACTCCCAGGGTGACATGAAGTGCTGCATGAACCTCACGGTGTGAACATCTTGGGAACGTGAAAATTAAAATCAAAACATCACATTTGATTTTATGGTGAAAAACTTCCTCTATTCACCTTAATCTCGACTCACGGTAAGCACTTTCCGAATGGAGGTCACTCCCAAGGTGACACGAAGTGAAACATGAATTTCGATCTTGAACTCTTAGGGACATAAGAGCTAAAAATAATCATATCATATATGTTTATTAATCTCCCAATGAAACATTCTAACATATCATATATGTTATTTTTTCACTGAAGTGTTCTAATAGCATATCATATATATTATTAAACTCCCACTGAAGTGTTCTAATATTAAACGGGGTATACATTTTCATAGGCTTGTTCCGGCTAATTAAACAAAGATTTAACCTATGATGTCTAGGTGATAAAGCAGTTTTAAAATCTCACATCGCTCACATATTGCTCATAAAACCGGTTAACAACACTCAATTATTCAGCCATAATCCCCAGGTAGGAGGTGTTCCATAGACTGTCAACTTAAATACCCCCAGCCTTAGATAGGATTATATACTGGTTGAGTTTGTAACCCTAGTTTTATAAGTTTACACTAGAAGAAATTCGGGCTTTAGTCGGTTGGCAACCGACATTAAAGATAGTGTTATTAAAGCCCTTTAATGTCGGTTGCCTTTAATGTTGATTTTAAACTGACATTAAAGGGCTTCATTAACACCAATAACACAACCTTCAATGTCGGTTGCAACCGACATTGAAGGTCTTTAATATCGATTAACCGACATTAAAGGTCTTTAGTGATTAAAGCCTGTCGGTTGCAACCGACATTAAAGCCTGTTTTTTTTTTTTAATTCGTAACCGACATTGAAGCCCCAATCTATCCCTTTTTTTTAATTCCGTTGCCGAATCCATTTTTTTGGTCAAATAAGTTAAAAACGACATTATATGTCTCGTGTTGGGTCAGGAAATATCCATCATTGTTTTATATTAAAAAGTATAAAAAAATTTGCATGGCGAGCCCATCAATATTTGTCTTCCACCTATGAATTTATCCACAAACAAGGATCAATATTTCTAATCCATTACATATACTCATCAATATTTGTCTTCCACCTATGAATTTATCCACCAAAATGTGCAAAACAATACCAGAACCAGACTTTCATTGAATACAGCTTACACCAAAGCCATCATTTCTCTCATTCACAAATATCAATTAGTACTAATTCCATGAATACATCTTCTCAGTATCTTCTTCTTTGGACATCTTCTCAGTATATTCTTCAGATGCACTTAGTGCAACACTTCCAACAGATGATTTGGACTGATGAGATTGTCTGCTGTGAGTTCTTTCTCTTGACACTTTACCATGTCGAACATTTTTTTGACTAGAGCCTCCTTCAATTTCTTGGCTCATAGAGGACTTTGGTTTTACTAATTTGAAATATTGAGAATGGGAAACAAAATCACCTATTCCTCTAACACGTCCCCAATGTTCTTCTGTACCCAATGCTTTGGTGAGAACATCTTCACCTTCATGAACTTCAGCCAATTTATCATGTAAAACATATTACAATTTTCACACAATATCTATATCATCTTAAACTTATATATATGTCATCTTAAATTTTGCATAATATATACTTACAATCTGATTGGCACATTCTCGAGTTACTTCATCAAAGTATTCATTATTCTTTCCTTTTCTTGCTTCTTTCCATAAAGTCGCCCGATAAGAAGGATCATTCGATAGGTTCTACATGAACATACATATTTAATTAGCATAAACATATTAGAATAAAAGATTTAATTTAAGTCGAATAACTCACTAAATCTTGGGCAAGATTTGCATAGCCCTTCCGAGAAATGTGGTGATTATATACACATTTCGCACGTCTTTCTTTTTGAACACGACTGATTTTTTGTACAACAAATCTAGTTGAAGTTACCTATCAAAACAATGATAATGTTGACATGTAATTTATTGTGAATGACTCACCTCCCATTCTTCACTCAATCGTTCATTGACGAACGATGTCCAATGATCTTGCTCTATATGAGAATATTGTTGGGGTGGAAATTGCAAGATCGAGGGTTCATTCTTAAATAGAAGTATGAACTTTTGAGTCAACGTTATCTTAAAAGTCCGAAACTTCCTAGATGTAGACATTAGTATACAATGTTTGGACTTAGAGTCCATATTGAACGACATCTGCACAATGAAAAAAGTAGCTAAACAATAAACTAATAAACTACTATGCACGTGAATTAAAATTTTAGAAAACATACCGCTACACAACAAAAAGTTTGTCTTTTAAATGGTTTGGAACTTTTTTCCAAGAATCATACATTATAGGAATTTGTTGTCGAACACAAACTTCTTGTATAACTCTGCATCTTCTTTGCTCCAGATCCAACCGGTTGTCCATATTCATTATAATCGATGGTCAACCGTTGCCCAGATATCCTTATTTGTGCCAATTCAGACATTATAGTTGGGCCACGTGGTATACTTATTCTACTATGTTTTTGTGGGATCATATTTCTATCATCCTCGCTGCTACTTGTTGAAGTTTCCATGTCAATCTGCAAAAAAAAAAAAAAAAAAAAAAAAAAAAAAAAAAAAAAAAAAAAAAAAAAAAAAACATTACTCACACAAAAAACATATAATCTTAATATTTTAAATACATATAACCATAGTAAATGACATAACATGTTTGATACATTATTATCAACCCATCAAACCCTCACAATCATGTCTAATATATGTGGATGTTGTATCATCAATCTCAGTAAATGTATCAACATTGGGGATTCTTGCATACCTCCATAACCACACTCTTGTAGCATATCTCCTATTTCATCTTCATAAAAATCATCCTCAATTGTTCGTTTGTGGAGATGTTAAAACAATTGACCAACTCGAATTTGCGGGGTCTTTTACATAGAGCACTTGTTTTGCTTGAGAGGCCTAAAATAAATGGGTCTGATTTATGTCCAATACGATTGAGGTTCCACAAAGAATACCCAAACTTGTCTGTTTTGACCTCCAGTTCTATTCTCAACCCAATTACATTTGAATAAAATAAATGATAATCCATGATATTCAGGCTCCCATATTTCTTGTATTACATCATAAAAGGTCATATCTGACATGACGGGCCTTTTATCCTTAGCACTAGAGACTTGCATTGTGGTAGCTGTTATACAAACTCCATTATTTTGAACCCTCCTAACATCATCACGATTCTTTTTGTGATAGTAGTAACCATTGACCATATAACCAGAATATTTTGCCACATTTGGACAAGGTCCATTAGCTATCCATCTCAAAGAAGGCGATATGAAATTTTTGGGAATTTCGAGAGCTAGTGCAACCTACGATATATTTCATAATATTTAGTAGTTAACATTTAATCATACATCAAATAGTAGGTCTCTAGAGGATTACCCGTGTGGACAACCACCGATTGAATGTACAATATGCTGTTCTTGAAGCCACTTTCTACTTTTATTTTACCAGAATTGAGCTTAGACAAAATATCCATATGTTGCCTATTATAAATGAAAAAGTTAGTAGATTATTGAATAATCAAGTAACCTAAAACGAGAAAATAGATGGAGATTACATACTCGATTGTAAGGAAGCACATCATTTACATTTGAATGACATAAAGATGAGCTTGATCCAACTCATCCTTACTCGATCTGATAAAGAAGCAGCTGGCAATGCTCTATCAATGTTTGAATTGCTTCTCTTTGTTGATGAGTTTAGCCCAATAGAATTAACACTAGATACGAATTCAAACAAAAACTCTATGTTCTTCAACAATATAATTTTCTCCAAACACATCCTTCTGGTCGATTTCTATTTTGTACATAAGTTTTCAACACTTTCATGTATCGTTCAAAAAGGATACATCCACCTCAAATAAACAGGTCCACAACTCAACTTTCTCTTACGAGATGCACTACAAGGTGTACCATTATTGTGACGAATGATGGAGGAAAATACTTCTCTAAGAGCATAGAGTGACAACATATCCCTCTTGCATACCCTTTAACTGAGATGAATCGATCGCCTTGCAACATATAGCATTAAAAGAAGAAAGCATAGGCGAGTAATTGCAAGTCTTAAAAGTTGGGGTAAAATATCAACGAATGGCTACCGGTAATAATTGTTGGATAAGAACGTGATGGTCATGCGACTTAAGTCCGTAAAGTTTCAAATTCTGTGAGCGACACTAAACTTTGAATGTTCGATGAATAGCCTTCAGGTACTTTAATTTCTGATAGTACTTACAAAAGCCAATTTCTCAGCTCGTGTTAATGTATAACATGTGGGAGGTAAAAGTCTTTTTTCTCTTCTATTTGAGAGGCTAACTCTGATCTAATGTTCAGTTCCACCAAATCTAATCGAGTCTTTATTCCATCCTTTGTTTTACTAGAATATCAAGCAATGAGCCAATAAGATTTGCACATAACATTCTTTTCAATGTGCATCACGTTAAACAATGTCAACACGTCAAGATACTTCTAGTATTCTAACTCGAAAAAGAATAGATTTTTTCTTCCAATAAGTTGAAGTGCTATCTCCTTGTTCTTTTATTTGATACTTTCTTACCAATGAATATTGATACTTGTTTCTGCAAGTATTTTTTTCCTACTCAATGGTTATGGACCAAATTCTAAATTCTTGTGCGCCATTAAAAGCTTTCTTTTGTTTCCTATATGGATGATGGCGGGGTAGAAACTTGCGATGCCCGAGATATGCCATCCTCTTCCCTTTTGGTAAATAAGTGGATGAAGTATTCTCTCACAAATTGGACATGCATGATATCCTTTAACTGTACAACCGTACAAGTTACCATACGCAAGAAAATCATTAATAGTCCATACTAAATGGCTTTAAGCATGAAACGTTGTTCTTCATATGCATCGTAACATTCTACCCATCTTCCAAAGTTTTTTCAAGTCATCTACTAATGGAGCTAAATAAACATCTATGGCATTTCCCCGTTGTTTAGGACCAGATATTAGTGCAGTCAATAAAAAATTTTCGCTTTCATGCACAACCATGGAGGTAGATTGTACGTCACTAACATCACTGGCCAACAACTATATCTACTACTAAGATCTTCCATGTGGTTTCT
>NC_052360.1:44613948-44622801 GCF_009727055.1 Benincasa hispida | reverse complement strand
TACCATCCATGAGAGAAGCTAGCCTTGCCAATTGTGGTCAAAGACGACTTGTCCTAAAGAACACAATTGTTACCATCAAATTTAATAGTAATAGTAATTGTTGTGTTAATGCACTGATGAAGCTGAGATTGAAAGCAAAAGCTAGAATATACAAAACACCAATCAAGACAATATGTGTAATGAGACAAACATCCCTAACAAAATCCACGTGACATGAGAACCACTAGGCAGAGAAACAGAAACCCCAACAAAATCCACCTGAGATTGAAACCACCAGACGAACGATGAAGTTTACGGTGACATGAGAACCATGAGTTTAACCCAACAAAATCCAGACAAAACCACCAGAGAAACAGATTTGTACCCATGGAGGCAGATGACCGGTGACATGAGAACTATGAGTTTAGCCCAACAAAATCCAACAAAATCCAAACAAAACCACCAGAGAAACAAATTTGTACCCACGGAGACGGACGACAAACTTGATGGAGATTGATGGGCGGATGGACGATGAAGGAGATCGACGGACGGGCGAACGACGGTGAAGGAGATCGACGGACGGGCGAACGACGGTGAAGAAGATCGGCGGACACGGGTGAACGATCGATAGGGTTTGGGTAAGAGAGAAGAAGGTGACGTGCGAAGAAGGGTTAGCGTAAATCAGATATAGGGTTTTATTTTTTAATAAAATAAGAAAAAAAAATTACACCTTTAATGTCGGTTTAAAACCGACATTAAAGATCCGTTTTTTTTAAAACCGACATTATACATCCGATTTCACTTTTTCCAACCAACATTAAAGCCCAAATTTCTTCTAGTGTAACGACATATTTTAACTATTAAAACAAGTGGTTAACCTATATGAGCATGCAACTGTTCTTTGTTATGGATTTTAAATGTCTTAACCCAATTTTATAACAACTTACAAAATTTTAGACATGCTAAACATCCACAACAAACATCAAAGGTATTCAATATTTAATATAACACTTATATTAAATAAAAGAAACCCTAAACATGCATACTATATATTGGTGATAGATGATCTACGGTTTATTTTAATAGAGGTATGTCCTCCCATTCCTGGCTCAAATGCAAACCGAACTATTCAGGATGCATACGATAGATGGATCAGGGCTAATGACAAAGCCCATGCCTATATCCTTGCCAGCATATCTGATGTTTTGGCGAAGAAACACGAGAGTTAGGTACTGCCAAAGAGATTATGGAATCTCTATGTGGGATGTTTGGACAACCATCCTTCTCCTTGAGGCATGATGCTATTAAATACGTTTACAACTGCCGTATGAAAGAAGAGGCCTCTCTTAGAGAACATGTCTTGGACATGATGGTCCATTTCAATGTGGCAAAAGTAAATGGGGTTGTTATTGATGAGAAAAGTCAAGTTGGTTTTATTCTAGAATCTCTTCCGAAGAGTTTTCTGTAGTTCTGCATGAACGTGCTTATGAATAAAATAGAATATAACTTGACTACTCTACTCAATGAAATACAGGCTTACCAGACTATGATGAGAGCATCTAGAACCGAAAGTAAATGTTACTACCGTTGAGAAGAGAGGAACGCCCTCCAAAAAGCCTGATATTGCTTCTTCTTCATAGACTAAGAGTATTCCGATCAAGAAGAACAAGGGAAAAGGGAAGATGAAACCCGCTGGTAGAAGAGGCAAGACTAATGCCAAAAATAAAGGAAAATATTTCCACTGCAATGAAGAAGGGCACTGGAAGAGAAATTGCCCTCAGTACCTTGCGGAGAAGAGAGCAGAGAAAGCAAAACAGGGAAACTAATTCCTAAGGATTGCTTGCTATTATACTTCAATTGACCAGTGAGAGATGTTGCTGTCTGAAGATAATCTTATCTGCTTTTGTTATTATAATAAAAGTTATTTTTTCTTCTTGAAAAGAACAAATTGTATAAATTTTTGTTGTAAATGAAATGTTCATTAGCAAAAGTTATGTTTGTTCTATTGCAAAACAACTTCTATTAGAAGCAACCTAGTTAAAAGCCATTTGCAAATATTTAAATATTTAAAATGGCTAGAAATCAATAAAGGCAAGGAGTTTTTTAACCTAAGTGATAAGTTTAGAACACTTGAAAAGTTCAAAGTGTACGAAACTTGTTAGGTAAAATAAAATCGATCAATTCTCTTTTCTAGGCTCATTGATATTGAATCAATTGAACACACTTCTAATACTTGTTCTGCTTTTGGAAGACCCTGCGTTGTATCACCAGATCGTGATTTTTCATATATAAATGTAATTAAGGTATCTTCTTCGTAAAGGATTTCGCCATAATGGTGATGAACAGTTGCTCCTAAAGTGGCCAAATAAGGCTAGCTGATCTTATTACTACAGAATCAACTTGAACAATTATAATTTGACCCGATTTTAGGTGTGATCTATTTTTGGTCATACATACATTTTCAAAAAAAAAAAAAAAAAAAACTGTCCAAGGTTAATTCTTTACGGAAACAATATTATTTCTAGTGCTATTATCTCTACTTCTGCAGCTATCGGTTTGCACTGTTACCCAATTTGGGAAGCAGCTTCCGTTGATGAATAGTTATACAATGGTGGTCCTTATGAGCTAATTGTTCTACACTTCTTACTTGGTGTAGCATGTTACATGGGTCGAGAGTGGGAACTTAGTTTCCGTCTGGGTATGCGTCCTTGGATTGCTGTTGCATATTCAGCTCCTGTTGCAGCTGCTACTGCTGTTTTCTTGATCTACCCAATTGGTCAAGGAATCTTTTTTGACAGTATGCCTCTAGGAATCTCTGGTACTTTCAACTTCATGATTGTATTCCAGGCTGAGCACAACATCCTTAAGCACCCATTCCACATGTTAGGTGTAGCTGGTGTATTTGGTGGCTCCTTATTCAGTGCTATGCATGGTTCCTTGGTAACTTCTAGTTTGATCAGGGAAACCACAGAAAATGAATATGCTAATGAAGGTTACAGATTCGGTCAAGAGGAAGAAACTCATAATATCGTAGCTGCTCATGGTTATTTTGGCCGATTGATCTTCCAATATGCTAGTTTCAACAACTCTCGTTCTTTACATTTCTTCCTAGCTGCTTGGCCTGTAGTAGGTATCTGGTTCACCGCTTTAGGTATTAGCACTATGGCTTTCAACTTAAATGGTTTCAATTTCAACCAATCTGTAGTTGATAGTCAAGGTCATGTAATTAATACCTGGACTGATATTATTAACCGTGCTAATCTTGATATGGAAGTTATGCATGAATGTAACGCTCACAACTTCCCTCTAGACCTAGCTGTTGTTGAAGTTCCATCTATCAATGGATAAGACTTCTGTCTTAGTGTATACGAGTTCTTGAAAGTAAAGGAGCAATAACCAATTTCTTGTTTTCTCAAGAGGATTGGTATTGCTCCTTTATTATGAAAAAATTTTACATAACTTTTTTCGATTAGATCAAAATATAGAAAGTTTGAGATTTCTAGGACTATTTGATAGAACATGAAATCTAGTGAAAACTTTGTACATTGAGTTGCCTTAATTGTTTTTTGAACATCATTCCAATTTAAGGTATTTCTGAAATCCATATGAGATATGAAGAACTCATAAAAGTTATTTATGATATGTAAAAGTTGTTTACATAGATTAGAAATCTGAAGAGATCGATATAAGTGTTAATATAGAACCCTTAAAAGTTGGAATATTGTTCCAAATCACCACATATTATTTGTTTCTGTAAAGGCTTGCATATGTCAATAAAGAGTTATTGATTCAATTGACACTGTAAACAAAAATTGTTTCAGACAGGTCAAATGTGTTTTACTCAAAGAGTTAAGAGTATCTCGATGTAGTGGAAGGAATGTATGACTTCCTAGCCATTATTGAGAAATAAGTGTTGTGAAAAATAAGAAGTCTATTGTACACTAACATGTTTACAGCGATTCTCTCGGCTAAAGTATTTGAGAATCTCCTAGTAAGACTAGGATTACCAGGTATTTAACCTAGGGCAAGTGGGAGAAAAACTGGGTATGTTATATTGAATGGTAAACCATGGGTATGTGATGCCCTAGTTTAATGTATTTCTCTGTAAAACTCAAAGCTTCAGTATTATATATTCAGATATATATGTTACCACTGGAGTTTTAGTCCAAGTGAGAGTTTTTTAGGTTTTATGTCCTAAAACTCATAGTTTGTAAACAATAAATCTTATTCTGAAAGTTCAATAAGTTGTTATTGAATATATGAATTGCTTATTTCGTTTTAGAAATAAATCCAATAAGCTAAAAGATCCATGACTATTACATGAGCAATTAAACATTATGTGGAGACATAAAAGTGGATCAGGTTCGAGTAAATAGTCAAAATGCTCTATAGTATATGAATAAGGTTGGGTGTCTTATTCTGGTAACACTATTGGATGCAGCCCACTCTATAGTTGTTACAAGAAGTTGTAAAGTGCTACAAACGATGTGATCTTAATTCGTACATGTGATGACATAAGAAGTGGGGGCGTCTTATGCAATGAGTTTGTACAAGATCGGACCACGAAATTAGTCACTTTTACTTTATAACGTGGTTTACTGTTTAAGACTGACTATTTCAAAGCCATGACCTAGGTAACTTGACCTTAATTCTGAGCTAACTATGGACTTCTGTTTATTTGGGATTATCCTTAGATTTGGATAGATGAGGGTTGGCTCAACGACGTCGACTCAATAAATCTCCATTTCAAGATTAAGACCGAGTAGATAGCTGGGGACATAAGGTGCAAGATGGAATTCACTTCTACCCACTTTTAGGGATAGTAGAGAGGTTGTTCCCTTAAATGCTTACTTCGAGTCTTAAACAAGGAGCCCCAACCTCTCATTGGCCTGAGAGAGACTCGGTTTGTACATTGGATCACAAACCAATTGTTCATTAGAGTATCAGTGGGACTTAAGGAATAAGAGGACTATCGGGGGTAAAACAGCCATTTGACCCAGTCGTTATTACAAACCACCTGTGAAGGGTTAACTTACTAATCATGATTATATTGAGTGGACATAATATATCTACAGTGAGGGGAGTGCAACTCTGGGCTTTAGTGGAGTGATCCAATAGTTAACGAATGAGGGTTAATTCAGTGTAAAGACTTTTGCCAATTAGTCTCAAATCGTTGGAGCCCATGATCTGTAGGTCCACGAGGTCTCCCTACTAGCTCATAAATGGATTAGCCTTAGAGTAGCGTGATAAGTAAATTTGAAACGTTCAAATTATAATTAAGAGAATTAGTAATTATATGTGATATAATTACACGTTTAATTTTGGAATAAAACGAAATTAGAGAATCAATTAATATTTAAATATGATTTAAATATTAAATTCATGATGGTGGAATTAGTGTCAAATTAATTTAATATTTGATATTGAATTAATTAGAATTAATTAAATTGTTTAATTAATTATTTATCATTAATTTTATTAGAAAATTAATTAATGAATTAATTTTGTAAAATTAAAAAAAATTTCAAATTTGAAAACAAAAATTGATTTTGGAAATCAATTAGTAAAAACAAATTGAAGAAAAGATGGAAATTGGAAAATCCCAAAAGTGGGATTTCTCCACTTTATGAAGGAAATAAAACACAAGAATTTCCATGAGCAACAGAAGGGATCATTCCAAATTCCATTCGAATTGAACACAATCAATCATAGTGTTAAAATGAAAACTAACAGGTCATGCACAACTAGAAATTATAGCATGCTATAGGATGATACAAGGGATAAAGGATGCATACCTTCGAAGAACCATTCTTCACGAAACCCTCGATCAATCTACAAGCGTCCAAGACAGTAGCACTCGAATGCAACGATCGATACAGCAAACGAACACGAACACATCGAACGGACAACAGCTTCTCGAACCCAATCGAGTCAAACTTGACCCATGAACTGAGTGAGGACACCACCACAAAGGTTACCTTGGTATTCTCGGTGTGAAAATCCAGGAGTTGTGGGCTCTGTATGATCTTGGCTTCAGGAAGAGACTGGAGGTCTACGATCGAGCAAGTAGGAGATAAGACGCTGTCTATCGTATAGACGATGAACTCAATCGTTTAGTAAACGACAGCCTATCGTATACACTTAGCCACTCGATCGTGTAGCTACGATCAGCTAAATGACTATCGTATAGTCAAAGGTAAGCGATCATTTAGTCTCTGCACAACTATTGCTTGGTGAAACTCTTTCACTTGATAGCTTGTCTCTGTGAGCTCTTTCCAAATCAAGTAAGTTCTAATTTTAGGAAAACAATTTTCCTTTTATCTCATGGTTACCCTAAAACCGCCAATAACCTCCTACTCAATTGGTTATTAGAGAAAAAGAAATTAATTATCATACAGTTAATATTATAAATAAATATGATAACCAACTTATCATATTATATTTATAACCTATAGTTTTAATATTTCATCTCATGAAATATACAAACCATAGTTCTTTTTCTATTTTATGGTACTTAATGTAAATCATATTTACATTTATCCTCCACTTGATGTATCTCATACATTACATCAATTATATCATATATAATTGATTTTCCTCTTATTAATTTGAACACTTCAAATTAACTCCAAGAACTGATTCTCAACTTGAACCCATTGAGCAAACAAAGGGACCTTGTAGACCTGTAGCTTGAAGCTCTAATGGTACGTGAATAACTGACTAAACTCTTTAGTCACGAGATCCACCATCTGTTAACTGTCGGGCACTCCACTAAAGACCAACAATGATGCTTGATTTTATGAAATGAAATTATGGATGATATGCGATGATGAGATTGTATTGAGCACTCAAGTTTCCTCAGCGAAATCCAAGTGTAAACCCCACTGAGTTTCCTGGTAAGTCTAGGGTCGAACTCAGGGACTTGGGAAAATAGGTTGCATTGGTAGTTTTTAGGAAAACTTTGTGGTAACCAAATTAATAAATAGTTGTTAAGGTTGTTGTTTGCAATGATAAAAAAATAACAAATGCGGCGGATTTAAGAAAAGTCAATTGTGTGATAGATGCACTGAGTAAGCGAATGAACGGGTTGAGAAGTCTCTAGCTAGCATTACTTGGGAATGTGTCAGACTATGCGATCATGCTACAACCATGAACAACAAGTCATTTTCCAATGCCAATGCGATGCTCCTAAGTCTAGGACGCAGGTGTTGAATGCAAAAGTCTCCATAGAGCTTATTCCTAAGTCTCTACTCTTTTCCTATGTGATGATGCAACGTGCATACAGGCAGGGTGACCGCATACAATCATATCCTATCTCTAAGATGCATGCGATGCGTTAATAACAAATAGTGCATATTCCTAAGCTCCTATCTCTTGATTATGCGTTCTAATCTGACTCTCTCGAGCCTAGATTCTGACCTGACCTTCCCAAGCTTAGATCCTATCCTTAGTCTACCTTCTCGAGTATCTATAATGGACGAATGAAGCATACATAATACAAGATAATCGCATAGAATGAAGACTCCCTAGTTGTGCTAGCTAAATGCTTTTTAACCCATTCAACAGATTTAGTTACTCATGCGTAAATAACAGAGAGTGAACAAATATAGAGAAGTAAATTCCATTTCGATAAATGAGTTGAGTACAAAATAACAATGGAAGATGAAGGTATAGAGAGTCGTGGTAGCAATCTCCCTTGCTGAACCGACGGCTTGTACACTGTCCAATCTCTATTCGTTCAAAAGACTTATTCTCCTACTTCCGCAGGCGTCGGCCTCTCTCTCGTTCTTAGAAGGCTTCCGGACACCTCCTCCGAAAGCCTTAACCGGAACGGATCTGCAGCCACAACTTACTCCTCTCGCGGTCTGCCTAAATGGAAAAGGAAAACGATGAACAAAGACGTGCCCCGGATCCGAACCGTATGAATTTTCGAACCCCTCTTTTTGAAGGTTGCCTCTTGATATTTAGTAGAACTGGCCAGCGGTGAGATGGACGAGCCGTCTGCTGCGTCGTCATCGGATGTGCGACAGATGGCGCGACTTCTAATTCGCCTGGACCTGAGGAGTTGCCAACTATTTGTCCAAGCCGAAAAGTCTGATTGTATTTGGTATCGTGTGTAGCGGAAGGACTGCACATTTTAATTTTGCGATTCGAAGCTGTCATCAGACTTTCTGGTGCCCCATCGGGGCGATTGAATTTAACGCTTCTCACGGCAGAGGTGGTGCCCACGAGTTTGAACGAGGCGAGCCAAGGTTGCGATAGTCCTTCTGAGCAAACTGTTTTGCGAACCAACCAATCACCGCAAAACCTTGCATGTTAATGCCTGCGCATGACCAATGATTTCTATGATCGAAACTTTCCGCCGGGTGCCGTCAACACAGAGTCTACAAAAAAAAAAAAATACAAAAAATGCAATGTTCCTCTGCGACTAGAATGCATGCGACCTGCAATTATAGAATTGATGCTTAATGGAACGTAGCTTAACATGTTTTACTCCAATGAAGGCCAACCATTGTCTTTAAGAACCCTTCAGCACCTATGGATAACGTCGCATTTCTGCTGTTATCACACCCCCAAATTTTAAAACAATGCTGTCTCAAGCATCTGAGGCTAAAGATTCCATTTAACAGGTCGACCACAAAGTTCTTTTCCCTAAACTTTCTCAACGCAACCCTTCAATTCAATTTTCCATTTATTACCAAATTTCCTTACATCCTATTCAAGCCTCTCCTCCACCCTTAAGCATATTTCTCAGACCTCCGGGCACCTGCAGTTCTTCAACCCTTTCAACAAATGACCTTTACGTCACCCAATCCTCCGGCAAACCACTCCGCCATATTTATTTCAAAGAACTAGTAAATTTTCTCATCTGTT
>NC_052360.1:44576966-44613923 GCF_009727055.1 Benincasa hispida | reverse complement strand
AGACTAAACTCATACCTACTTGGCAGCGGAGTTGCGGTCATTTATTTATGCGTTGATCCTGGTGACTTACTTTCATTTTGGTTTGTCCCCACGTGTGTCATGCGGACATCCAACTACGAGTAAGTGCCCTTCACAACTTAACTCTTATTAACATAGGTTTTCCCCTTGCGTTGATAGTGGAGTTGTTATTTTCTTCTTCATATATATATATATATATTCAAAATAGCAAAGTAATACCTCAACCCCAAATTTAAAATGCGGCAATGTCCTCATTGCCAAAAGATTAAAATAAGTCATGCGATGTTCTTAGAATGCTTCGTAAAGAGAATTTGAAAGAAAGCTAGCAAATCTCTAACTTCTAGAAATATTTCATGAGGTGACTATCTTAAAGTTAAGTTGACTCTAGTATATACGAAAGAAATAGAAGCATGTTTTTCATCATTGAAATCATAATTGGCAAAGAGACAACATGCGGTGACTTACTAAGTTTATCGATATTAAATGATTGCGGTAATCAAAGAGGATGCGATGATAAAATGTGTAAAACTAAAATGCGATGTGATAGCGCAAAATTTGAAATAAAGTGAAGGAAGAATACAACTCCCAAATTTGCGTTGTCGCCCGCATTGTGTATTGATGCATCCTTCTTTGCGGCCATCATTCTTCTTTGGATTGCGGTGACATAATAGGATAAGTGGCTTCTTCGTGTGACATCTCCGCAATCCTGTGCCTCAATCGCTGTAAGAAAACAGTGAGAGGGTCAAATGATTTTATAAAAAACATGTTTTTATTTTATTTATTTATTTATTTTTTTTTAGAATAAGAATAGATAAAGTTGAAAAGATATGGTGTAATGAAAATTCAGAGTAGTAGAGAAAAGTTGTTCCATGGTTCCCAAAACTTACGTCCCTGATGAATTTCAATTGTCTGATAGCGCAGAGACCACCTACTTCCTTCTTCATTCAAGGTTTCTTAGTTCCACGAACTCGACTTGGCGATGCTAGCCTTCTCCATGATACGCTTTTACTCGTTGCCCATTAACTTTAAACATACGGCTCCCATCTTTGGTAACCAGCTCCACCGCACCATGTTGGAATATTTCTTTAATGATGAATGGTCCGGACCAACGTGATTTTAACTTGCCAGGAAAGAGCCGTAGTCTTGAATTGAAGAGCAAGACCTTTTTCCTAAATTGGAGGTTCTTACCGTATATGTGTTTGTCATGCTAGCGCTTGGCGCGCTCCTTGTAAATCTTCGCGTTCTCATATGCGTTAATCCTTCATTCTTCTAGCTCGACCAGTTGCATTGCATTTTTTGTGCTTCTCCTGCTTTCTTCAAATCAAAGTTTAGCTTCTTTACCGGCCATAGTGACTTATATTCTAGCTCCAGAGGCAAATGACACGCCTTACCAAATACCAACGCATATGGGGACATACCTATGGGTGTTTTAAATGCAGTCCGTTATTCCCACAATGTGTCATCAAGCTTTGTTGCCCAATATTTTCGCGTAGGCTTTACTACCTTCTCAAGTATCAACTTAATTTCTCGATCGGACACCTTGGCCTGACCATTCGTCTGCGGATGGTATGCGGTGGCCACCTTGTGGAGAATGTTGTATTTGCGCAGCAACTCCTTAACAGTATGATTGAAAAAGTGAGACCCTTCATCACTTATGATGGCACGTGGGGTGCTAAAACGAGTGAAAATATTTTTCTTTAGAAATTGGGAGACTACTGCCACATCACTTGTGGCGCATGCCATTGCCTCTACCCACTTGGATACATAATCGACGACTAATAAAATATAATGTTTACCATTCGAGGGAGGGAATGGTCCCATGAAATCAATACCCCACAAGTCGAACAATTCAAGCTCCAAGATGGTGTTCCTTGGCATTGCATGTTTCCATGAAAAATTACCTGTGAGTTGGCACCGATCATACTTCATGGCATAGTCAGTTGCATCCTTAAACAATGTAGGCCAAAAGAATCCACTCTGTAAACCTTAACTGCGGTTGTCCTCCAAAGTGCCCACCATATGGTGAGTCGTGACATTGCGATAATATGCGTTGTTGAGCAGTATTTCGTATGCATAATCGCAAAATCTGGTCTACCCATCTTTTATACAGATTTGGCTCATCCCAATAATAATGTCTGCATTCATGTTTGAGCTTCCTCTATTGGTGGTAGGTGTAATCTTCAGAAAATTGCTCGCAAGCTAGATAATTGACTATGTCTGCATACCAAGGCAATTCTTCAATATGGAATAGCTTCTCATCCGGGAACACCGTACTCACCTCAGACTCACTGCGGTCAACTTCAGGGTTCTCAATCTAGACAAGTGATCCGCAACTTGGTTCTCTGTCCCCTTTCGGTAAATTATTTCTATGTCAAATTCTTGAAGAAGGAGAACCCATCTGATCAACCTCGGCTTTGCGTCCTTCTTTGTCATTAAGTACTTTCTTGCTGAGTGATCAGTGTGGATGAGTACCTTTGTCCCCAACAGATATGCTCGAAATTTTTCCAATGCAAAAATTACCGCAAGAAGCTCTTTCTCTGTGGTGGTATAATTTGTCTGAAGAATTTAATGGTTTACTCGCAAATGCGATGGGATGCAAGATTGTTTTCTCTTTTGTGCCAAGACTGCTCCCATCGCATACTCGCTTTCATCGTACATTATTTCAAAAGGAAGTGTCCAATCAGGTGCAATTAATACGGGTGCGGTAATCAGCGTATTCTTCAAAACTCTAAATGCATTGAGGCAGTTGTTGTCAAAATCAAATTTTCTGTCAGCCTCTAACAACAAACTCAGTGGTCGTGCTATTTTAGAAAAGTCTTTGACAAAGCGTCTGTAGAATCCAGCGTGCCCTAAGAATCTTCATACAGCCTTCACGCTTGTTAGAGGTGGAAGTTTTTCAATTGCTTCGATTTTTGCTTTGTCCACCTCCAATCCTTCCCGAGAAACCTTGTGTCCTAACACTATGCCCTCCTTCACCACGATATGGCATTTTTTCCAGTTAAGCACCATATTTGTCTCTTCGTATCTCTTCAGTATCTTCTCTAAGTTGGCTAGACAGACTTCATAAGTGTTCCCATATACAGAGAAGTCGTCCATAAAGATTTCGACAGAGTCCTTAAGATAGTCTGAAAAGATGGCCATCATGTACCTTTGGAATGTGCTTGGCACATTGCAGAGGTCGAACGGCATGCGGCGAAAAGCAAAGGTCCCATATGGGTAGGTGAATGTGGTCTTGTCTTGGACTTCTGGAGCTATCATAATCTGGTTGTACACGACATAACCATCTAGAAAGCAGTAAAAGTCATTTCCATCTAAACGGTCTAGCATTTGATCAATGAATGGCAGGGGGAAATGATCTTTCTTTGTGGCCGCTTTCAGCTTACGGTAGTCCATGAAAATGCGCCACCCTGTGACGATCCTTTGCGGTATTAGTTCATTTTTTTCGTTCGGGACTACCGTCATGCCACCCTTTTTCGGCATACACTGCACGGGGCTGACCCACGTGCTATCTGCTATAGGATAGATAATGCCCGCATCTAACCATTTAATGATCTTCTTTTTAACGACCTCTTTCATTGCAGGGTTGAGTCTGCGCTGATGTTCAATCGTTGCTTTGTGGTCCTCTTCAAGACGAATGCGGTGCATATAGTACACTGGGCTAATTCCTCTAATGTCAGCGATCGTCTAGCCAATTGCTTGCACATGCTTCCTCAGAATGCTCATCAACGCATTCTCTTGATCTTCGTTAAGCTCAGAGGAAATAATAACTGGTAGCTTCTCATTCTGCCCCAAAAATGTGTACTTTAAATGGGTCGGTAGGGTCTTTAATTCCAGTGTTGGTGGTTCTACTAGGGATGGTTGCGTTGTTTTTCTTTCTTTTTTTTCTATTGGATCTTCTTCTTGGTCTACGATCATCTCTTCTTCCTTGCTTTTTTTTGTTATGATCGCATTGTAGGCAGCAATGGATGCGCTGACATCCTCTTCTTCATTTTCTTCATTAAACTTTTCTTCTTCAATCAAATTCTAGTCATCATCTGAGTGATGTAGGTCTTCATCCGAAAACTTCATGACACGAATTATGTTGAACTTGAGCTTCTGTCCATTGATGCTCAAAGTGATCTCCCTTTTATGCACATCAATCTAGGCGCGACCTATTGATAAAAATGGTCGGCCTAAGATGATGGGCACATCTTTGTCGGCCTCGTAATCCAATATAATGAAGTCGGCTGGTAGGATAAATTTTTCAATGGTGATCAGCACATCCTTCACCTTTCCCTCTGGATGTACCAGAGATCTATCGGCTAGTTGGAGAGTCACGGTTGTGGGTACAAGCTGCCCCACATTTAGTTGCTTAAAGATCGACAGAGGCATCAAATTTATACTGGCTCCAAAGTCACATAAGGCTTGCCCGATGTACAGTCTTCCTATGGAGCAAAGGATAGTAAAGCACCCAGGATCGCTCATCTTTGGTGGAATTATTGATTTTGAACTTTGTCTTAACGCCACCGTGGCAAACTTACTAGCTCTCCTCTTTTTGGTTACCATATCCTTTAGAAACTTTGCGTAGGCAGGTATTTCCTTAATCGCTTCACTAAATGGAATATTAATATGTAATTGCTTTAACATAGACAGAAAGCGTTGGTACTGTACCTCTTCATTCTTTTTCTTCCTTAGTCTCTGTGGGAAAGGGGGTAACTGCACTTTCATGGTCCCCGTCTCAGTTGACTTTGAGGTCGACGCAACCTCTGGTTCTATTGCTTCTTTTTCTCTTTCTTCTTCTTGCGTCACCACAATCTCAAGTTCTACCGCAATGGGAGCTGTTCAACTAAGCTCCTTCTTTTCTCCCTCCATAGTCTTCCCACTTCGCAATGTCATAACCTAACATTTCTCTTTACCTGATCCCCCTGGGTTGCATAAGAGTTCTGTTGAACTCGACAGAGCCCCTTGCGGTCTACTCTTTAGCTCACTCGCAATCTAACCCATCTATAACTCTAGATTGCGGATGGATGTAGCTTGACTTTGGAGCACAGTTTCGTTTTTCTCAATGTACTGCTTCAACAGGCTCTCCAATGAGGATGATTGTGGTAGTTGTGAGCTACTTGTTTGATTGCTCGTCTGACCGTTGTTGCGTGGGAAGAATCCTAGTGGCCATTCTTTCTGTGCCACAGATTGGAAGTTCTGTTGTTGATTCTTCCATGCAAAATTGAGGTAGTTTCTCCATCCGGGGTTGTAGGTATTCGAAAAGGGATTATTTTTTACAAAGTAAACGGACTGTGGATTTTGCAGGCATTCGTCCATCGTGTGCTCATCACCGCAAGTCGCACACCTTACGATGTTTTGACTGATTGCGTTGCTTTGCCCATTTTGCGGTGTTGGGCTACTGATCGCAATTCCCTGAATTAAGTTCATCATTGCGGTCATTTGATTTTGTAGTGAAGCAATAGCACCATTACTTGCGTCATTGTCTTTGATTCTCAATCTCTGGTCACTCTCTCTCTAATCTTCGTGGTTCTTAGAGATGCGATCCAAGATATTCTTCGTCTCGTCATACATTTTATCAAGCAGACTGACAGCGGCTGCTGCATTGACAGCGATCTGCGAAGCGGGATTTAGACCATGATAAAACCATTGTGTGAACAATCCCTGACCAACCTCTTAAACCTCGCCCAGACATCGCTGAGCGATTCGTCCATGTCTTGTTCAAAATTTGTAATTAGTTTCCTTCGTCTGGCATTCTCAGAAGGTGGAAAATATTTCTTCATAAACTTCTCCATGACCTGTTCCCAAGGAGTGATCTCTCCCGGCTCGAGAGAATACGCCCATTTCCTTGCCTGATCACAGAGAGAAAATGGAAACAAAGTTAGTCGAACTTCTTTGGCAGAGATATTCGGGAACACAAAAGTATTGCAAATTTCTATAAAACTTCAGAGATGGGCATGCGGGTCCTCGCCACACTGGCTTTCGAATTGTCCTGCTATCTGGATCATATGCAGCATCACCGATTTCATTTCGAATCTGCTTCCATCGAGGGTAGGCCTCATGATTCCTGGAGCGAAATCATAGAGGTTTGGCAATGCATAATCCCTTATGGGTCTATTGCGATCGTTTGCCAGCAGGATTGAATTCGCCATGACGTTATTTTCGTTTGGTGCTCTGTTTCCAGGCTGCTTTGCCATCTCTTCTTTATCTGACTGTGGTTTTTGTTGGCGGTCTCTCAGTCTCTGTCTGAACGCTCTCATTCTCTGGGTCATAATTCGCCAGAGATTGAGAGTCTGCAAAGAATTCAAAAAAATTACCGTTAGCACACTATTTTGCTGAAGTCCCCGGCAACGGTGCCAAAAACTTGATGCTTGGTTTTATGAAGTGAAATTATGGATGATATGCGATGATGAGATTGCTTTGAGCACTCAAGTTTCCTCAGCGTAATCCAAGTGTAAACCCCACTGAGTTTCCTGGTAAGTCCAAGGTCGAACTCAGGGACTTGGGAAAATAGGTTGCGCTGGTAGTTTTTAGGAAAACTTTGCGGTAACCAAATTAATAAATAGTTGTTGAGGTTGTTGTTTGCGATGATAAAAAAATAACAAATGCGACGGATTTGAGAAAATTCAGTTGTGTGATAGATGCATTGAGTAAGCGGATGAACGGGTTAAGAAGGTCTCTAGCTAGCGTTAATTGGGAATGCATCAGACTATGCGATCATGCTACAACCATGCACAACAAGCCATTTTCCAATGCAAATGCGATGCTCCTAAGTCTAGGACGCATGTGAGAATGCAAAAGTGTCCATAGAGATTATTTCTAAGTATTTACTCTTTTCCTATGTGATGATGCAACATGCATACGGGCAAGGTGACCGCATACAATCATATCCTATCTCTAGGATGCATACGATACGTTAATAACAAATAGTGCTTATTCCTATGCTCCTATCTCTTGATTATGCATTCTAATCTGACTCTCCCGAGCCTAGATTCTGACTTGACCTTCCCAAGCCTAGATCCTGTCCTTAGACTACCCTCTCGAGTATCTCTAATAGACGAATGAAGCATACATAATACAAGATAATCGCATAGAATGAAGATTCCCTAGTTGTGCTAGGTAAATGCTTCTCAACCCATTCAACAGATTTAGCTACTCATGCATAAATAATAGAGAGTGGAAAAATATAGAGAAGTAAATTCCATTTTGATAAATGAGTTGAGTACAAAATAACAATGGAAGATGAAGGTATAGAGAGCCTGGTAGCAATTCCTTTCTGACCGAGGCTTTTACACTGTCAATCTCTATTCGGTTCAAAAGATATTCCTACTTCCGCAGGCGTCAGCCCTCTCTCTGTTCTTGAAGCTTTCAGCGCTCTCCTAAGCTTAACGGAATGATTTGTAAGCATAACCTTCCTCTCTCGCATCCGCCTTAAAACGAAAGGAAAACTATGAACAAAGACGTGCGATCCAAACGTATGAATTTTCGAACCCCTTTTTTGAAGGTTTCCTTTGGTATTTATAGAACATTCAGAGTGAACAACGACTTCTCTCTCATGATTGCACATATGGGACGACTTTAATTCCCTGACTGATGCGCCGAATATTTTTCACCGAAAAGCTGACTGTACTTGTTATCGTTAGCGGCTGTCAACTTAATTTGGATTCGACTGTCATCAGCTTTCTGTCCCATCACGATTAATTAGCCTTTCACCCAGATACGCCCATCATGTTGCGCCGACCAAGTTGCGACAATTCTTCTTGAACAAATGTTTGCGAACACGATCACCGCAAAGCCTTGCGGTAATGCTGCGCTCGACCAATGATTTCCTATGATCGCAATTTTTGCCTTGCCTCAACGCATATTCTACATAAAAATACAAAAATCAACTGTTCCTCTGCGATGAATGCATGCGACCGTAATATTATGAAATTGATGCTTAAAGGACGCAATTTAACATGTTTTATCAACGCATGCCAGCATTGTTTAAGAACTTAGCACTATGATAACATGCATTTCTGCACGTTATCACACACCTACACTCTTCATGTCCATATTAACCAATCAACATGTGATAACCCTTTACAGATTGCTCGTAAGTACAGTTGGGCCAATTTACCATTTTGCCCCTGTAGTTACATCTAACTTCTTAAGTACCACTGATTCCTTTAATGAACAATAAGTCATAGTCCAACTATGACTGGGTCCTCTCTTCCAAATAGAGGATGTGGCCACTATGTTTAAGGGAGCAATCTATCTACTTACCCTTGCTTCGGGGAAGGAGTGAATTCCATATTGTGTAACTGAGTTCCCAGCTCCCCAATCAGACAAATCCCCAAAAATGTAGGCTTGTTGAGTTGACAATCTGACTACTTTCACCCATACTAATCAAATGACTGCACATGTCACCTACGGTCATTTTAGTGAGATGTAAGTCACAATTATGAACGACGTTATATAAAGAGACGAATCATCTCGTGGTCCGATCTTATACAAACTCTTTGTATAGGATACCCCGCTCGCATGTCTCCACATGAATGGTCAGGATCAGACAATCTGTAGTAGTTCACAACACGTGTAAACGTCTAAAAAGTGGGCTGTATCCGTAGTGTCATTAAGATAAGGTATCCCTTCTTTATCCTTATACTACATACCATTTAGGTTATTACTTAAGGCATGATCCACTTGTATATCTCATATACATGCTTAAGTTTACATAAAATAACCATGGATATTTTTTTTATTGGATATGAGTAAATGCAAATAAAATAACTCTTCTTTTATTAATAACAATGTGTACAAAGTTTACAAACTACGAGACTCTGAGAGAATTTAGGACACCAATCCCAACACTTTCAACCATCTTGCTCACACATTCTCCACCATGGATTTGAATCAAAATTTCCAAGCATGAGAGCGATTCATGCAGTTATTTTCTTTGCATGATAGTCTTATAATAAATATAGAAGAAGTGGAAATTAGGCATGCAACTGATGCACTTGATAAGTTTTTGCTAAAAAAACTTAAAGTTGAAGAAGGTCTTCTTCCATGGTGCACCAGTGGTCTTCTTCTCTAAATTCCCTTAATCCAAGCTTATTTTGAGTCACACAACTCAATATAAGGCACCAAGAGGATAGTAGGGAAGGCCTTGAGATGATTCACAAGCAGATTTGGAAAAGATTTGCAGCTGGAATCGAGATTCAAGTGGTTCTTCAAAGGTATGTCATGAAACCCTATTATTAGTTTATGAGCATGCTTAATTTAAAGCCAAAATTAATAAATTAGAATGCTTATTGATCATTTTTCTTCTGCTGCGTGTTTCCTGATTCTAACAAATCAAACTTAGAATGAAAACAATATAGAGAAAAATCAAAGACACAAAAGGGAATGAAAGGCGTTCTTCGACGTTTTGGTCCTGTCTCCAAGGTGGAATCAACCCTCTAATATGTTAGGATTTATGCCCTAAAACCTCTTAATTAATTAGTTAATTGACATAATAGTTGGTTATTTTAAATATGCAATAATGATTATCAATAATAATAAAAATCGAAGGTTATTTCATAAAACTTGAACAGTATGTAGTTGACATACAATTAGATAATGTTCAAGCTGTTGGAATTTGTGTCCTAAAGCCTCTCGTAGTTAATTAGTCAATTAATTTAATTATTAAATATGCAACATTAAATTCCAACAACTGTTAAAAATCCAAGGTTATTATATGTAATCTTAAATAATATGTAGTTGTCATATAAGGTGGATCATGTTCATGAAATAACCTAAAAGGTCTATAGTATATGGATAAGGTTAGGTGCTTTATCCTACTGACACTATGGATATGACCCACTTTGTAACAGTTACAAATGGTTTGATCCAAATCATTCATGTGAAGATATGTGAGTGGAGGTATCTTATACAGAGGGTTTGTATAAGATCGAAACGCGAAATATTTAATCTCTCTTTATAAATTCATTAATTGATGAAATCAATATTTCATAGGATGATCATGTGCGACTCGATCATGATCCTGATTGATTTATGAACTCTTATTTGTGAGGTCAGTCCTCTGATTTATACGGGTGAGAGTGACTCGGGTTGTCTATTTAATAAGCCTACCATTTTGGGGACTTGACTAAATGAGGAGCTGGGAACATAACTTCACAAGATGAAATTCTCTCCTTCTTATATAGGGTAAATAGATGAGTAATTCCTTTAAATGCTTATTTTGGGTCTTGAACAAGGGGCTCCACCCTCTCACTGCCCCGAGAAGAACTTAGTTTATGGTTGGACCATAAACAAAATTGTTCATTAGAGGAATCCGTGGTACTTAAGGAGAAAGAGGTAATTACAGGGGTAAAACAGACATTGGACTAATTTGTAATTATGAACAACTCGTGAAAGATCAATTTGCTTATATCGATTATATCCATGGACATAACTTGTCCTACAGTGCATAAGATTTCAATTATGGGTCCATAGTAGTTTGCTCTGTATTAATGAATGAAGTGTAAATTTAATTAGAAAATTTAATTAATTAATCTTGGGTCATTGGAGCTTATAATATGCAGGTATATAAGGTCCCATTGCTAGCTCACCACGAACCAATGAAGATCAAATATGATTGAAAGAAAATTTAAAGTGTTCAAATTGTATTGGATACAACTAATACTTGATTTATTATAAAATTTATTTGAATGAGATTTAAATTATAACTATCTAATATGGAGAATTAATTTATTTGGATGAGATCTAAGTAAATAAATAGATTATTTAATTTGAATAAGATTCGAATTAAATAAATAATAAGAGAATTAGTTTATTTGAATATGATTCAAATAATCAATTATTTAATTTAGATGAAATTCGAATTAAAGAGACAATGTAGAAATAAATATTTTAAACCTTTTAATATGAGATATTAATTGGATATTATTAAATATTCAATTTAAATCCTTTGCAGTGGGATTATCCTAATTCCTAATAGGATGAGGAGTAACCTTGTAGAGTTTTAAAATAAGGCCCTAGGGAGCCCTTAAGGAATACACTCTACAACACAATCTCTGTTGGGTTTTATGTCATAAAATTCGTGGTTTGTAAACAATAAACATATTCTATTTTGCAATAAAGTTGTTATTGAGGTTTATCTAGTAAAGATGCTATTGAAGATGTGAATTGCACTTCAAAACTCTAAATCCAATAAACTAAGAACCCTTGGCTATAGCATGGATACTTGAACTATATGTGGAGACATAAAAGTGGAACAAGTTTGAGTAAATAGCCAAAACACTCTATAGTATAAGGATAAGGTTGGGTACCTCATCTTGAGGATACTATGAATGCGACTCACTTTGTATTTGATACAAACGATGTGATCCTAAACCATTCATGTGGATACATGCAAGTGGGAGCATCCTATGCAATGAGTTTGCATAAGACTAAACCGCGAAATAGTCACTTTTACTTTATAACGTCATTTACTGTTAAGACTGACTATTTCAATACGATGACCTAGGTAACTCGGTTTTAATCCTGAGCTAATTATGAACTCCTATTTATTCAAAATTATCCTTAGATGCATGGGTGAGAATGATCCAAATTCGTCGACTCAATAAGCCCCCATTTTAGGGATAAGATTGGGTAAATAGTTGGGGACATAGTCCTACAAGATGGAATTCACTTCTACCCGGTTCTAGGGATAGTAGATAGGTTGTTCTCTTAAATGTTGAATCTGGGTCTTGAACAAGGGGCCTCACTGTCTTGGCTCGAGAGGGACTTGGTTTGGCGGTTGGACCACAAACCAGTTGTTCATTGGAGAATTAGTGGGACTTAAGGAACAAGATGCAGTTATATGAGTGAAACGGTAATTTTGACACAGTTGTAATTACGAACAACCTAAGAATCAACTTACTAATCATAGTTATATCGAGTGGATAGAAATATATCTACAGTGAGGAGAGTGCAACTACTGGGTTATAATGGAGTGTCCCAGTAGTTAACGAATGTTGGTTAACTAGGTTATAGAGTTTAGCCGGTTAATCTTGGATCGTTAGAGCTCATGATCTGTAGATCCATTAGGTTCCCATGCTAGCTCATATCAGACTAAACCTTAGAACAACATAATGAGAGAATTTGAATTGTTTAAATTTGGCTTAGAGAGTAAACGTTAATTGTATTCAATATACTTAACGTATTATTGTTTAATTATGAATTAAACGGTTTGGAGAGTTGAAAAATATTTAAATATTGAACACATGAACATGGATTCATGATCGGGTTGATGCTAATAATTAATTTACTATTTGGTATTAAACTGATATTATTAATTAAATTGTTTAATTAATTATTAAAATCAATTATATAATTTAATATTTGATATTAAATTATTAGGAATAAAATTGTTTAATCAATTTTTTAAAAACGAATTTGAAATAATATTAAATTATTAATAATTAAATTATTTAATTAATTATTTAAAATTAGTTTTTTGAATTTTTGAATTTTCGAAATTCAATGGATTTTTCCATTTTTTTTCCCTTTAAGAACGCCTCAATTCCCACTCTTTTATTCCTTAATTTGCCGTCACCTTTAGGTGATTTCATGGTGCATGATTTCCTTTTTAAATATAGGAAGAAATTGTTGAGAAAAAAGTTGGAAAATTTGGCGTAGGAAGCTATAATTTTCCACTCAAAGGAAACACTCGAAAACTCTCTCAATCCCAATTTTCCATCCAATTCACAAAATTAGATCTTACAATCCGTTCTAAGGTTGGAGAATAGCGGGAAAAACTCTAACAGTGGTCCACAACAGTTCGTGATCAGAAACAACCAAAGGACAACTTCAATTTCAAGCTACATCAAGGTTTACACTTAATACTCTGTTTTTACAATTTCGTACAAACATGCTTAATCCTTAAATTAATGATATTAGAGTGCTTAAGATCCTAATTGCTTCTGCTTGCATGTTTCTAATTCCATCAATCTCTATAGACATTCTGTAGGTTTTCTCCCAAGAAAATTTGTCTCAATTTTTAGAGAAGAGTTCTCTGAAAGTTTTCTTTCTTCATTCCCTCTCATTTCCAAGAGTGATTCCCACAAGTTGGATCCTTGCTAGAGTCATAGTAAGGAAGATCTTATGGAAAAAGGAAGACTTCAAAGAGAAGATTTTCGATTTGAGAAGTTTTTACTGGAATTGTGGATCAACACCGGTATGATGCTTAACATTTTCTTCTAGTTTTTGTATTTTTTAATTGTTTCAAGAAATCAAAAAAAGCACTCACACGCTCCCATCAGGATTCAAATTCATTCACAAGTAATAATCTAAAGGATCTATGGTATATGAATAAGGTTGAGTGCCTTACCTTGGTAACATTATGTATACAATCCACTTTGTAATTGTTACAAACAATGTGATCCAAATCGTTTATATGGAGACATACGAGTGGGGATGTCCTATACAACAAGTTTGTATAAAATCGAACCACAAAATCATTAATCTCTCTTTTTAACGCTGTTGACTGAAGAAATTAATATTTCATAGAATAACAATATGTTACTCGATCTCAATCTCGAGTGAGTTATGAACTTCTGCCTGTGAGGGCTTGTCCTTTGATTTTTTTGGGAGAGAATGACCCAAGTTGCCGACTCAATAAGCCTACCATTTTGGGGTCGAGACGAAGTGGAGAGCTGAAAAAATAACTACACAAGATGAAATTCACTCATTCTCATCTTTAGGGTAAGTAGATGAGTAGTTCTCTTAAGCGTTGATTCGAGATCTTGAACAAAGGGTACCCTCCACCTCATTGACCCGAGAGGGACTTGGTTATGGTAGGACCATAAATAAATTGTTCATAAGAGGGATAAGTAGTACTTAAGAAATAAGAGGTAATTACAGGGTAAAACGGTAATTTGACCCAATTGTAATTACGAACAACTTGTGAATGAACAACTTACTTGTAATAGTCAAATTTATGAACGTAACATATTCCACAGTGCTAAGAGTGCAACTATGAGTTAGTGACGTGGGCCATAGTTAATGAATGTTGGTTAATTTAATTAAATAGTTCAATTAATTAACTTTAGAGTATTGGAGCTTATAATTTGTAGGTATATTAGGTCCCTCTGCTAGCTCACTAATTAATTAAAGAAATAATACTAGTTGTCTATGATAAAAATAATATAATGCATTATAATATAAAATCAATTTGGAATAAGATTCAAAATTAAACTATATAATAAAAGAAGATTTATTGTATTTGAATAAAATTCAAACAATAATTAATATGAATAAGATTCATATTAAAATAACATGAATAAGATTCATATTAAAATAATATAAATTAGATTCATAATTAAAACTATAGTTTAAAACTTAATATGAATAAAATTCATATTAAAACTATAGGTTATGAGATGTGCATTTGAATATGATTCAATTGTACATATAATTAAATATGAGATATTTAATTAAAAATTAATTAATTAATCGATTAATTTGATTAATTAATTATTATTTAATTTAAATTAATTTCATTTAATTAAAATTAATAAAGAAAGTGGGTGGTTTTTCAACTCCCACTTTACGTTATCGCACGGGAGGTTCTTTGTGAAAGAAGTGGCACTCTGCACAGGATGTAACCTCTCTCTCTCCCTTCTCAAGATCTCTGTCTCACGTTTTTGCATAGAAATGGTTTATCTGTAAAAAAAAAAAAAAAAAAAAAAATTCCTATAACAAAATTAATTCTCTGTCACTTTCAAAAAAAGTCTCCACAAACCGATTCCTCGCCAGAAAAGAGTAAGAAAGATATTTTAGAGGCGTTCCTATATGTGAGAGATCGGTTACAGAGAAAAAATAAGACTTGGAGAAGATTTGAAGAAGGTTATTCAACGGTAATGTTTTCTTCTTCCCTGTAATTTTATTATTTTGATACTTGACTTGTCAAAATACATAATGTATGTTGTTGTTTTTCTTATTTTCTGTATTTAATTTTAAAAACAAAATCAAAGCAACAAGTAATTAATGACTTCCATTGGGGATTTGATCCATTCAATTGGTATCAGAGTCGAATTGTTGCTTTGTTTTATTTTGAATTTAATATAAAAAGGAAAGATGGGTAGCTTGCTATATTTGATGTATGCGGGTTTACAAAATAGATGTATATAAATATTGGCTTAGACTTACAGTTTTTTTTTTTTTTTTTTTTTACTTTGATTTGATCAATGTAAGGGCCCGATGTTTTAAGCATTTATTCTCTAAATCGAGTTTGTAAGTCTGGATTGTTCGTGGCGAAGTTTTTCTTGTGAAAAAGATAAAAAAACAGAGGTGGAAAATGAAATTCAGAATGCAAGCACGAGAGGTTTCTGTGCAGGACGTTGTCATCCGTCATCTTTTGTATGTCATTAAAAGAATTTTCTCTTCTAATATCTTTATAACTTTATTTCTCTAACTTTGAATATTAGTTGTCTATATTAAATGTCTCTCAAAATTTAGCTCTCTAAATTTTTTCTTTATCACTAACAATTTTTTTTCTTTGAAAACTTTCTCTAACTCTCTATTTGTTCTCTTAAACATGTATTTTTATCCATATAATTTTTATCTACCACTCTTGAATTTTTTTTACAGTCTCAAATGTAATGTTTTTTTTAGTAATTGATCATTTGAAAATTACATATTAAAACAAATATTAATAAATTAAAAATATTTTAATAAAATTTAAATCACTTGTACAAATATGAACCAACTATTAACATGATTTATAATAATTTTGCAAAATTAATTAAAGAATTTAGCTCAAAATAGTTATCGAGCTACAAACTTCTTAATCGATAACACATCTATACACCAGTTGAGCTTTGCTCCCTTTGGCAATTGTTTCTGGCGCTCGTATTATTGGATTTAGCAAGCAGCCAACGGAAGAATACAGATCATTAAACACTCTAATTCATTAATTTTAGCATCAAAATAAGCATGTTCATCAAATAATAAGAGGGTTTTTTTTTTTAAAAAAAACTCACCTTTGTTGACTTTGAACTTCAAATTCAGCTAAAATCCCTTCAGGGATAAGGTGTAGATCATCAAACGATCTTCCTTACTATTCTCTTTGGACCTTAGATTGATTTGTGGGAACTAAAATGAGCTTGAAATTGAAGGAATTATGAAGAAGAGAGGACTGTTTTTTTTTTCTTCTTTTTTTTTTTTTAAAAAAAAAATTGGGAGAAGAACACTTCTTCAAACAATCAAAATCTTAGCAACATCCCACTGTTTGCATGACCATCACAATTGAAAAAACTCAGCTTTTATTCAAGTTTTTCATGCAATTTCAATTGTACGAGACTTTGACAGCTTTTACTAGATTTTGAAGTGGAATTGGGTGATTAAAGTAGGATAAACCCACTTATTGAAAAGTCCAATTTTTTAAAACGAAAATCAATTCTATTGAAAATTGATTTAAAATCAATTAATTGAATTTTCATTAAAATTCAATTTTAATCTAATTTTCAAAAAATTAAATTAAAGCAAAAATTGATTTTCTAAATTTGAATTTTCACAAAAATTCAAAGTTTCAAATTTTTAAAATTTTTTAATTAATTAAAATAATTTAATATCTAATATTAAATTATTAAAAATACCAATTCTATGATCATGAATTCCTATTCATGTAATTTAATATTTAAATCGTATTTAAATGTTATCCAATTTTCCAATCTTGTTTAATTCAATAATTAAACATGTAATTATATCACATATAATTACTAATTTCCTAAATGTGAATTTGAACCTTTCAAATTATCTCATTACTCTATTGTAAGGTTTAATCCGTTTGTGAGCTAGCAGGGGGACTTAATGGACCTACAGATCATGGGCTTCAACGATCCAAAATTAATTGGCTAAACTCTTTAAACCAAATTAATCAATATTCGTTAACTATCGAGTCACTCCACTAATGCCCAGTAATTGCACTCTCCTCACTGTAGATATAATTGTGTCTACTCGATATAACCATAATTAGTAAGTTAACCCTTCACAAGTTGTTTGTAATAACGACTAGGTCAATAGTTGTTTTACCTCCGAGATTATATATTTTTTCTTTAAGTCTTCACTAATCATCTAATGAACAATTAGTTTTTGATCCAATCAGAAAATCGAGTCCCTTTCAGCACTTAAGGGAACAACCTCTCTACTATCCCTAAAAGCGGGTGGGAAGAAATTTCATCTTGCACCCTATGTCCCCAACTATCTACCCAGCCTTATCCTTGAAAAGGGAGGCTTATTGAGCTGACACTGTTGAACCAACCCTCACTCATACAAATCTAAGGATAATACTGAATAGATAGAGGTTTATAGTTAACTCAAGATTAAGATTAAGTTACCTTGGTCATCGCTTTGAAATAGTCAGACTTAAATAGTAAACAACGTTAAAAAGTAAGAGTGACTTATTTCTTATTCCGATCTTATAAAAACTCATTGCATAGGACGATCCAACTCGCATGTCTCCACATGAACGATTTTGGATCACATCGTTTGTACTAAATACAAAGTGGACCGCATTAGTTACCAGAATAAGATACCCAATCTTATCATATACTATAGACCGTTTTGGCTATTTACTTGAACTTGATCTATCTTTATGTCTCCACATAAAGTCCAAGTATTCATATAATATCCATGGATCTTAGTTTATTGAATTTAGTCTTTACAAGTGCAATTTACATATTCAATAACAGTTTTATTGAATGAACCTCAATAATATCTTTATTGCAAATAGAATATGTTTAATATTTACAAACCGTGAGTTTTAGGACATACAAACCAACAAACTCCCACTTCAACTGAAACTCCAGTGGATTTACATATATTCAATGTTGAGTAATGAGAGACTAAATATAATAAACTAGGGCATCAAATACCCAATATTTCTCCCACTTGCCCTAGTTCTATCTATCTCGTAATTCTAGTTTCACTAGGTGACCCTCGAACACTTTAGCCAGGAGGCCTTTTGTAAATGGATTAGCTATGTTGTCTTCTGAGCTTTGCGTGACGATCATGTCTCTTCGATGTACGATCTCCCTGATGAGATGATACTTGGGCTTGATGTGCTTTCCGTGCTTATGGCTTATTGGTTCTTTGAAAATTGCAACTGCTCCACTGTTGTCACAATAGAGGGTGATAGGCAGATGCATATTTGGAACAACTTCCAAATCGATCAAGAACTTTCTAAGCCATATTGCTTCTTTGGTTGCTTCACATGCAACTACATACTTAGCTTCCATAGTGGAATCAGCAATGCAACTTTACTTGATACTCCTCCATACTATATCTCCTCCATTTAGAGTGAGTACTGACCCCAAAGTTGATTTCCTCGAATCCACATCGGTCTGGAAGTCAGAATCAGTGTATCCAGTAAGGATCAGATCCTTGATACCATGCACGAGCATATAGTCCTCGTTCTCCGAAGATACTTGAGGATATTTTTAACGGCAATCCAAGTATCATATCGAGGATTGGACTGATATCTGCTGACAATTCCAACTCCATAGCATATGTTAGGGCATGTACACAAAATGACATACATCAAACTCCCGACTGCTGATGTATATGGAATTTGTTTCATAACTTCATCCTCTTGAGGTGTCTTAAGATATTGTTTATTAGACAAATGAATTTCATGCCTAAAAGATAACATACCTCTCTTGGAACTTTGCATTTTGTATCTAGACAACATCTTGTCTATATAAGATGTCTGAGATAATGTTAATATTTTGTTCTTGCGGTTTCGAACTATTTGGATTCCAAAAATACTTCTCCCAAATTCTTCATTTGAAATTATGTGGCTAGCCATCTCTTAACATCAACTAGAAATTCTATTTCATTTTCAATGAGTAGAATATTCTCAATATATAGAACCAGAAAAGCTATAGTTTTGTTAACAATCTTCTAGTAAACACAAGGTTTGTCAATATTCTGTTCGAAGCCATAAGATTTGATCGTAGTGTCAAATCTCATATTCCATGTTCGAGACGCTTGTTACAATCCATAAATGGATCTTTTAAGGTTGCAAACTTTTTGCTCTTGATCCTGTTCAATAAACCCTTTTTGTTAAGACATATAAAGGCTCTCTTCAAGATAGCTATTTAGAAAAGCTGTCTTGACATCCATTTGTCAGATTTCATAATCATAAAAGACAACAATGAACAAAAGTATTCTAATAGACTTAATCATGGTAACCAATAGGTTTTACCCTTTCTGGTTGATCTACAAGTTCCTAGACTGAATTAAAGTATATTGACTCCATTTCAAGGTCCATGAATTTTATCCATTGGTCTCTATCCACATCTTCCATTTCCTATATGAAAGTCAATGGATCCTTTAAGCCATCATCTGGTATGACGACTTGAGTTTGTTAAACCCATGTAACGGTCAGGTTGTTGAATAATCTTCTCACTACGTCTAGGCATTCTCAATCTTGGGAAGAATGTGAAGTACTAGTTTTATCAACAACTTTTATGGAAGGACTAGCTCGATCAATAACTCTTGGACCTATCTGTAGTTTCCTTGTACATCTCATTTAATATTAGTTTACTACGAGGTTGATGATTTTTTATGTGGTCTTCCTCCAGGAAGGTTGCATTTGTTGATACAAATACTTAATCCTCCTGATAATCATAAAAATAACCATCTTTTGTCTCTTTAGGATAGCCTACAAATAGACATACTTTTGAACGACGTTCCAGATTCTTTGGGTTTGTACTAACACATGTGCTAGGCACCCCCAAATCCTCAAGTGATATAAACTACCTTTACGCCTTCTCCACAACTCATAAGGTGTTTCTAAAACATTTTTCGAGAGAACCATATTCAAAATATACACTGCAGTCTCTACTGCATGACCTAAAAAAGAACTAGGCAACTGAGCATAACTCATCATGGAACGAACCATGTCCAACAAGGTTCTATTTCTCCTTTCTGTAACACCATTCTGTTGAGGTGTTCCAGGTGCTATGAGTTGAGACTGAATTTCATGTTCTATCAAATAGTTTTGGAATTTTAAGTCCATTTACTCACCACCTCGATCTGATCGTAGTGTTTTAATCTTTTACCTAATTGGTTCTCAACCTCTACATCATATTCCTTGAACTTTTCAAGTATTTCGGACTTATGATGCATTAGGTAAATATAGTCATATCTTGAATAATCATCTATAAAACTGATGAAATATTCATATGCTCCTCTAGCTTTAACATTCATCAGACCACAAAGGTCTGAATGTAATAGCTCTAAGGGTTCTTTGGCTCTAAGACATTTTCTTGTAAAAGATCTTTTGGTCATTTTACCCTCAAGACAAAATTCACATAAAGGTAAAGAGTTATCCTCTAACTGATTTAGAAGTCCACTTTCAACCAATCTCCCAGTTCAATTGAGATTAACGTGACCCACTCTTAAGTGCCAAAGATAGGCATTTAGAGAAATCCTCCGTTTCTTGTTTTAAATTTCAACTATTTTGAACATCTCTATATTCAAAGCAACTTTTACCTCAGTTGGTTTTAATATCTTTCAAAATAATGAACACTTTATTATTTTCAAGACACATTATAATTTTGTTCTAGCATACATGAGATAGAGATTAAATTTCTTTTCATAGAAGAAATGTAATAAACTTTTTCAAGTAAAATGTATCTATCTCGCACAAATAACTTTATATCTCCTACCATTTTAGCTGAAACAACTTCCCCAGTCCCTACTTTAAAGGTTGTCTCGCCTTCTGTAAGCTGTCTCCAGGAACTAGTTTCCTGAGTGAAAGCACAGATATGATTAGCGACACCTGAATCTATGATCCAGGTTAATTTATAACTTTCCACTAAACATGTCTCAAAGACAAGCAAATCATATTTAATTTGTTGTGCTTCTTTTGTTTCACTATCTATCACATTTAAAACATTTTGATTTGTAGATGAGTTGGGAGATAGAGGACTTTCCTCTGTTAAAACAAATTTTAAATAATCATCTGCTAGTATGTTAGATTTCCATGTTGAATAATTAAGACCGTTATTTTTATTGGAAGCGAGTAAATTTGGAGAATTCAACATGCTAAAATTATAAACAAATTCTAATTAGTAAACTGCTTTTAAACCCAATTCAATTTTAGCAAAAAGTAATAATATGTACCCACTGAAGTGTTCTATTTGTTTTGGGTAAAATAAATTTACAGACTCTTAAACACACATTAATGCCTATAAACAAAGAGCCAATTACAACAATTACTTGCATAATTGAAGGAACCTCAGTTGTAGAATTCAGTTTTTGAAACTTCTGTGAGACAGCGTTGCAACGCTACCCTCACAGCATTGCAATGTTGTCCTTCAGCCAGCCTAGATTTTAAGAACAAATCCTGTGCCGTTGCAACGCTGGGATGAAGTGTTGCGATGTTGTTCATCCCAGCCTAGTGTGCGTGTGCGCCAGACGACCAACGATTCAACTGAATCGGTTTGATCGGTTCAACCCTTTGAGGTCCGGTTCAACTTGTTTTTGACTAGTTCAATCATTTTTTAAGCCTTGAAGGTCCGATTCAAGTGGTTTGGGTCCGGTTTGGTTCGGTTCAAGCTGTCCAGAGGCTTTGTGAAGTTGTTTTTAATTTGTTAATGTAATATTTAGCTTGTTTGCTTGTTTAAGATGCCAAAACCAGTCCATTTCAATGTGTGTAATTAATTATTCATTATAAATGTATGTTTAATTAAATTAAATCTTATACATGCATAAAATCTGTCATGTAAATTTAAAATCCCATCATAGGAAACATGTATCTATTGGGGTTAGTGCCCTAAATCTCAAGATCCTTTAGTTTGTAATTGTATTATACAAACATCTTATTTATTTAATAAAATATGTGATGTTTTATTTGACATTTAGTTTCATTAATCTACAAACCAATAAACTAACATCCAACGTTATCTTGTAGCTAAACATGTACGTAGAGACATACGGGTAGATCATGTTTAAATGATAACCTAAATGGTCTGTAGTAGATGGATAAGGCTGGATACCTTATCCTGATGACACTACGAGTACGCCCTGCTTTGTAGATGTTACAATTGTTGTAAAGTGCTACAAATGATCTGATCCTAATCATTCATATAGAGACATGTGAGCGGGGGTATTCTATATGAAGGAGTTTGCATAAGATCAGACCACAAAACGACTAGTCTCATTATATAATGTCGTTCATAATAGAAACTTACATTTCTCTAGGATGACCATAGGTTACATGACCTGAATCCTAAGTAAGTTGTGAACTCCTACCTATGAAGGCAGACCTTTGATTTGTATGTGTGAGAGTGGCTAGATCATCGACTCAACAAGCCTACCATTTTGGGGATTTGTCTGATTGGAGAGCTGGGAACACAGCTACACAAGAATGAATTCATTCCTTCCCCAACATCGGGGTAAGTAGATGAATTGTTCCCTTAAGGGCTGATTTCGAGGCATGAACAATGTGGCGCCACACCCTCTCCTGGCCCGAGAGGCGTTTGATCATAGTTGAATTATGATTTATTGTTCATTAGAGGGATCAGTGGTACTTAAGAAGTTAGATTTAACTAGGGAAAAACGATAATTTTGGCCCAACTATACTTATGAGCAATTTGTGAAGGGTCATCGTACTGTAGACTGGTTATATTCAATGAACACAAAAATATATCTGTAGTGCGAAGAGTGCAGTTGTCGATCTTTAGTGGACTACCCAGCAGTTAACGAATGGTGAATAATTTAATTAAAGAAGTTTAATTAATAATTCATGTACCGTTAGAGCTTCAAGCTACAGGTTCATAAGGTACCCTCTATAGCTCAACGAGAATTAATGAGAATCAATTTTTAGATTAATTTGAATTGCTCAAAATTTATTGAGGGAATTAATTATATGTGATATAATTAATTGAATCTAATTATATGATATAATTACTATAATGTATTTGATACATTATAATATAAAGTTTATTGAGAGAAATTAAATGTCTGAATATGATTCAAATATTAATTATGTGAATTGGATTCATATAATTAGATTTAATATAAATGAAATTTATATTGAATTTCTTTGTTGAGAGAATTAAACCATAGGTTATATTGTATTGGATACAATATTAAACTATAGATTTTATGTTATATTTGATATAAACTATTTATCATATAATATATATTAAAGTTTTCATTAAAATTATTTTATTTATTATTTATTATTTTTTTAAAAAAATAATTTTAGGGAGGGAGTTGTAACTTCCTCCCCTTTTTCTCTCCACATCGTGAGAGTGGGAAAAAGTTAGTTCATTTTTATTTTTTTTTCTTCTACTTCCTCCCGAAAAAGGGTTATAGAAACGTTTTGTAAGTTCCAAGATTTTACCATCTTCATCTCCTTTCATCTCTCTCAATTCCCTCTTCCAAAATAGCCAGAGCATATACAAACTTCTGGATTCTCACCCAGAGAATACAGAGGTCTCATCATGGTGGTGTTTCATCGATTCGAGGGATTTTTTGAATTGAAAAATAGTCTTCAAAGGTAAGGGTTTTTGAAACCCATTTCTATTCTGTAATATTTTCTTAAGCATGCTATTTTTATTTTTTTTATTTTTTTATTTTTTTATGATTAGATGCATAATTTCTGTTGGTTTGCTATAACATAAACATTTTGTAAATTTGGGATTTTTTTTTGGGTCCGATCCCGTTTTTCGCTCAAGGACCTTTAATGGTTCCTTCAGTATCATGCATTGAAAGTATGTTATAACATGTTATAATATATAATGTGTATGATCTAGGGTTTCATATTTTTAATATAATTGTTATATTGAAATATGGAATGTTTGATGAATATTATAGTATGTCTATAGTTTTATAAAGTATTATAAAATGAATTAGACATTTAAAATTTATAACAAAGATAAACAACTTGCTCACTTAGAGTTAACTAATAACAACTTGTTTCAAATAGTTAAAATATGTTCGTTATCTTGTAAAACTTTGGTTACAAACTCAAATCGATCTGTAATCCTGTCAAAGGATGGAGGTTCTTAAGTTGACGGTTTACAGAACACCTGCTACCTGGGGATTATAGCCGAATTATTGAGCGTTGTTAACCCAGTTTTATGTGTGAAACCTTGAATTTCACTTAAGTGAATTAGGTTAAAACTTGGTTAATAAGGAAACTTGTAGAGGAATAAAAGAGGAGGGAAATGCCTTAAGTGTTGGAAATTGGACCTTAAAGTCTAAAACATAAGTTGTAGCTAAGTGAGGTTTTAGGTGAACTCATGAAGGCGCCATTCGTTGGTAAGAGGCACGCAGCCAAAGCTAGGCACCAAATGTTGGGATGTTGCGCTTGGCAAGGCAAGGTGTGAACGTTGGGTGACCATGCGATGACATGAGGACGCTGACCAGACATTGGCGTGAGTGGGCTGCTCATGTGATGAGCTAGGCAAGGTTTGTTCTAGGTACATGCGGCCAGGGCAAGGCGCTGGCGGACGCACAAAAGCAGGCCGATTGAAGCAAGTCGTAGCGCGGGGTTGAACGCATGACTGCATGCAAGGGATTGCACGAGTATGAGCACAAGGCACTGGGCAAGCATTAAGGCGTGCGACCGTGAGATGTGCGATGATAAGACCGTGTGATGCCAAGACTATACGATGCTCTAAGGCTGTTAGGCTAGTCGATGAGGTGGCTATGCGTTGATATAGGCATTAAAGTGTGCTTGCGGCAAAGCTTGTCAATGAGGTAGTTGAGGTTAAGTTAGCTTATTAAGTGTGGAGGCTTAGGGAACACCATGCGTTGGTATAAAGCTTGTGACCAAGACACCAAGAAAAGGGTGTTGTGCTTAGCAAAATCATGGTGGACGCATGGTGTAGATGGCTGAGAGTAAGGGCAAGGCATTGGCCAAGGTAATTAATCGTTAGTTGATCGCATGAGGAGGGCAAGGAAATGCCTATGCGTTGAAGCCATGCGATGGCTAAGTCATTGTGAGGCTAGGGAAGGTCTCATGACACATGTGACAAGGTTGGCCTAGGTGAGGAGTTGTGCATGCGTTGATTGTGTGTGTGTGATGAAGAAACCATGTGACGACCTAAATATGGATGTTGAGCGCATGAAGGTATGCATTGGACGAAGAGGGCATGCATCGAGGGAGAGCCGTACATAGGGAAGGAGTATGTAGCCGAGGGAGGATATGCGATGGACTTAAGGTTGGTGAGGGCCAAGAAAGAGTTAAGCATTAGATGAGAGCATGCATTCATGAGAGGCATGCAGGCATTGGGATGAAGCGTGCGTTGACAACGTGTATCTTGGAGAGCAAGGCTAAGTTGGAAACTCATCGGGACATGTGGCTGAATAAGGGAGAGTTAGGATTGAACCAAGGCTGGGTGGAAGCATGAGAGGACATGCAATGTTGGGACTTTGCATTGGCTAAGGGAGATGAAGCCACTTCAGGTCAAAGGTGGCAAGGGGGAGGCATTGGTAGCACAAGAGGAAGGCATTTAGACATGCAAGGAAAGAGTAGGTGTTGAGTATTGGGCAATTCTGGATGCCTATAAATAGGGCGGTTTAGGGAGTTTAGTTCTCACAATTCACTCGTGCCTTTTGAGTGATTCTAGTGTGAAAGTGTCCATAAGGGAGTTAAGTAAGGGGTTATGGTCTGCTGTTTGAGTTGGAGTTGTGAGAAAAGAGAAATCGATATTGGAAGACTAAAGGCCAGTCGAACTCATAGCATAACACAACTCCCATTGCCTGATGCCCGTGCTTGTGCTCGTGCGCCCAGTAGCCCCATTGCCTAACCTCGCCCATGCGTCATTGCCAGCGCACAGACACTCCATGCCAGGTGTGCACTGATGCCTAACGTAAGATGCACGAACACACGCACATGCTTGCGCACGTTCCACCGTCAGCCTTGTGTGCACGATCGCCTAGGCACACGCCCAGCCCAACGCTGCGTCTTTGCCCACCCTGTGCGACGCCTGACGCCCAGCAACGCTCAGCTGTGCGTGTCAACACCCTCTGGCAGCCTTTAGCGCCCATCAGCCCACCAAATAATCTCCAAAGGTTGTTTTGTTAGTAAGTTAGGCCTATTTTGGTATTTTTAAAGGGGGTTAGCTGGTTATTTTACCTTTAAGTTATTTTTGGATTAAAATGGAATTATTTGAGGAATTTTTGGACTAATATTGGGGTTTCTTGAAAAGAAGTGAAATTCAAGGAAATCGAGCCAGGGCTGTACTAGGCAAAATCTTGAAGGATAAACAGAAGGACTGTGAGTGGTTTTTAGTATTTTGTTATATTGAAATCCATATATATGTTATTATATATATGTAAAGTTTGGAAAATTGGAAATGTGTTCTTCTTGGATTTTATTGGTTGACTTAATTCATGATATATTGCTTGTTGTGATTTGCATTGGAAACTGGGATTGTATCCTGGGGAATTGTTAGCATGCTTACAACACGTCTAGCGGGATAATGTCGACATGTGCACATTCGACGAAGTATAAGGGTACTGGAATTGTTTCCACATCATTCATATTGGGTATTCATGGGAATACCCGAGGAGATAAATGCTCATGCCAATGTTATCCAGTTAGCAGGCTAAGAGGGTTGCATTATTGTTGTGATGATTATCTTCGTGTGAAATTTTTTCCCACAAATGTGTTCCTTAACTCAAACTTGTTTTCATATGTTAAAGGATACCATCACTGGGCTTTCTAGCTCACTTTTTCCAATGTTTTACTCCCCCCCCAGGTAGCAGAAAAAAGAACGTTTTTGGAAAAGCCACCCAAGTTTTGAAACTGCTACTCTCTCACAGTGCGGGACTCAGATTGGGGTTTTCTTTGAAAGTCATTAGGATTGTTAAAGCTAATATTGTGTAAAGTATAAACCTTGTAATTGTTCATAAAAATTAATTAAGTTCTTATTTATTAGCTATTTGTGGAATGGTATGAAGTTGGGCAGTTGGTATCACAAGGGTGGTATCAGCTGTCTTCACTTCTCCTTCTGGGTCTGGGAGAGAAGGCTCGGGAGAGGGTGTGACATTATGAGCATGTGTGAGTGGTATGAGATAATAAAATGATTTTATCACTTAGACATCGTAGGTAAAAATCCAAACATAATCGTTATACTTGAACAAACCACCTAGACTTAGGATTGTTTTTAGCCAGAATATACCTAAGTAAAAGAATATACCCAAATAACTAGTACACTTCAGTGGGAGATTAATAATATATATGACATATTATTTTTAACACTCGCATCCCTAGGAGTTCACATTGTGAGATCAGTGCGGGGCTTCGTGTCGCTTTTACTGCGACTGCTTCATTCGGAAAATGTTTGCATGGGCAATAACAAGGCAAATAGGGGAAGTAGTTCATAGTAAGTGGACGCAAGAAATGTTCATACTATTCTATGAAATTTGAAAATGGAGGGTTACACTTACAAGAGTTACTAAATGTTAGTAAGTTCTTGACCGAAAATGGTAACTAAATGACTATAGGAATAAGAGTTATTTTGGAGATAGTATTTAATCAAGAATGTATTTGCTTTAGTGAATGAGTGACTGCCCCTCGGTAGCACTTATTCTTACTCACTATAGTATCGTTGCAAATAAATATTAAAATTTGGGTACATTATTACTTTTGCTAAAATTGGATTTAGATGCAATTTTTTTGGTAGACTTTGTTTACACTTCAGCATGTTGAACTCGATAAATTCAACGGCGAGGTTTACTCGAACTGGAAGTCAAACATAAACACAATACTAGTTGTTGATGACCCAAGGTTCGTTTCAACGGAGGAATGTTCTCCTCTTCCTAGTTCAAATGAAAACCAAAGTGTTTAGGATGCCTATGACAGGTGGGTCAGGGCTAATGAAAAAGCCAGAGCCTACATTTTTGCAAACATATCTAATGTGCTTACTACAAGCCATGGTCATTGCTCGGGAGATCATAGAGTTGTTACAAGGGATGTTTGGACAACCATCCTCATCAGTATGACATGATGCTATAAAATATGTCTACAATTCTCGCATGAAAGAAGGGACCTCTATTAGGGAACACGTTCTGGACATGATGGTCCACTTTAATGTTGCAAAAGCGAATGATGCTATCATAGACAAGAAAAGCCAAATTAGTATGATCATGGAGTCTCTTTCGAAGAGCTTCCTTACTATTTGCACAAATGTTGTGATGAATAAGATCAAATAAAATTTGTCAATTCTTCTAAATGAACTCCAGACTTACCAATCATTGATGAAAAATAAAAATCAAGAAGTAGAAGCAAATGTTGTTACCCAAAAGAAATTTAAGAAAGGATCGACATCTAGTACGAAACCTTCTGAAAAGAAGCATGGTTCTTCAAAGGATAAGAGTATCAAAATGAAGAAAAATGGAAAATGAAAGAAGAAGTCTCATGCTAAAAAGAGCAAGACAAAATTTGCAAAAGAAAAATGTTTCCACTACAATGTAAAGGGGCATTGGAAATAGGATTGCCCTAAATATTTTGCTGAAAAGAAGGTTAAAAAGGAAAACCAAGGTAAATTTGATGTACTTGTAATTGAAACATGCTTAGTGGAAAGTTCTAATTTAACTTGGATATTGGATTCAAGCACCGCTAATCATATTTTCACTTTTGTTTAGGAAACTAGTTCGTAGAGGCAGCTGATGGAAAACGAAATGACTTTCAAGGTAGGAATAGGCGAAGTCATTTCGGCTGAAGTAGTGGGAGGTATCAAGTTTTTTTTTTTTGGAGAATCTTACATTTTGTTAGAAAATGTGTATTATGTACCTAAGATGAAAAGGAACTTAATCTTTGTCTCTTCTTTGTTAAAACATATGTATAGAGTTACTTTTGATATAAATGAAGTGTTCATTACTAGTTCAATAGGTGTTCATATATGTTCTGCTAAACTTTAAAATAGTCGTAACTCAAAATAAGAAACGAAATTTTTTTCATAACGCTTATCTTTGGCACTTAAGACTTGGACACATAAATCTCAACAAGATTGAGAGGTTAGTAAAGAATGGACATCTAAGTCAGTTAGAAGAAAAATCTTTACCTCCATGTGAATCATGTCTTGAGGGAAAAATGACTAAAAGATCTTTTTCAGGAAAAGGTCTTAGAGCCAAATAACCTCTAGAACTTATACATTCAGATCTTTGTGGTCTAATGAATGTTAAATCTCGAGGAGGATCTGAGTATTTCATCAGTTTTATTGATGATTATTCTACATATGACTATGTTTACTTAATGCATCATAAGTCTGAAACTCTAGAAAAATTCAAAGAGTATAAGACTGAAGTTGGGAACTTATTAGGTAAACAGACTAAAACCCTTCGATCAGATTGAGGTGGCGAGTATATAGATTTACAATTCTAGAACTATTTATTAGAACATGGAATTGAATCCCAAATCATAGCACTTGGCACAACAAAATGGTGTAGCAGAAAAGAGAAATCAAACCCTGTTAGACATGGTTCATTCAATGATGAGTTATGCTCAGTTACCTCAGTCCTTTTAGGGGTATTCAGTATAGGCTACTGTATATATTTTGAACATGGTTCCCTCAAAAAGTGTTTCAGAAACACCTTACGAGTTGTAGAGAGGGCGTAAAGATAGTTTACGTCACTTCAAGATTTGAGGGTGCCTAGAACATGTGTTGGTGCAGAACCCAAAGAAACTGGAATACCGTTCAAAAGTATGCCTATTTTTAGGCTATCCTAAAGAGACAAAAGGTGGCTATTTTTATGATCTTCAAGAAGACAAAATATTTGTATCGACAAATGCTACATTTTTAGAGGAAGACCACATAAGAAGTTGTCAACCTTGCAGTAAACTGGTATTAAATGAGATGTCTAGAGAATCTATGGATAAATCAACAAAAGTTGTTGATCAAGCTGGTCCTTCAACAAAAGTTGTTGGTCCATCACATTTTTCTTACGAATTGAGAATGCCACGACGTAGTGGGAAATTTATTCAACAACTTGACCGGTACATAGGATTAATAGAAACTCAAGTCGTCATACCTAATTATGGCTTAGAGGATGCATTGACCTTTAAACAGACAATGGAAAATGTAGATAGAGACCAATGGATAAAAGCCATGAACCTTGAAATGGAGTCTATGTATTTCAATTATGTCTTAGAACTTGTAGATCAACCAGATGGGGTAAAACCTATTGGTTGAAAGTGGATCTACAAGAGAAAATGAGACCAAACTAGTAAGGTGCAAATCTATAAAGCCAGACTTGTGGCAAAAGGTTTTTCATAAAGAGAGGGGGTAAACTACGAAAAAAACCTTCTCTTCTGTTGCCATGATTAAATCTATTAGATTACTTTTATCCATTGCTGTTTTTTATGATTATGAAATATGACAAATGGATGTCAAAACAACCTTTTTGAATGGTTATCTTGAAGAAAATATTTATATATCTCAACCAGAAGGGTTCATTAACCAGGGTCAAGAGAAAAAAGTTTGCAAACTTCAAAGATCCATTTATAGGTTAAAAAAAGCATCTCGGCCCTATAATATAATATTTGACATTGTGATAAAATCTTACGGCTTTAAATAGAATGTTGACGAACTTTGTGTTTACAAGAAAATAGTCAACAAGACTGTAGCTTTATGTTGATGATATCCTACTGATTGGGAATGAAGTAGGATTCCTTGTTGATGTAAAGAGATGGCTAGCATCACAATTTTAAATGAAAGATTTGAGAGATGTAAAATATGTTCTTGGGATCCAAATAGTTTGGAATTGCAAGAACAGAATGCTAGCTCTATCTCAAGCATCTTATATTAACAAAATGTTGTCAAAATATAATATGCAAGATTCCAAAAGAGCTTTGTTGCCTTTTAGGCATGGAATTCATTTGTCTAAGGAGCAGTGTCTTATGATATCTCAAGAGATTGAGAATATTAAAAAAAAATTCCATATGCATCAGCAATCGGAAGCTTGATGTACGCGATGTTGTGTACATGCCCCGACATATGCTTTGCGATCAGAATAGTCAGCAGGTTCCAATCTAACCCTAGATATAGTCATTAGACTACTGTTAAGAACATTCTCAAGTATCTTCGGAGAACGAGGGACTATATGCTCATGTATGGCTCTAAGGATTTGATCCTTACTAGATAAACTGATTCTAGTTTGCAGACTGATGCGGATTCTAGGAAATCTACATCAGGATCAGTATTTACTCTAAATGGAGGAGCAATATTGTGAAGAGGCATCAAATAAAGTTGTATTGCTGACTCCACCATGGAAGTTGAATATGTAGCTGCATGTGAAGCAGTTAAAGAAGAAGTATGGCTCAGAAATTCTTGACCAATTTGGAAGTGGTTCTAAATATGCATCTATCAATCACTCTATATTGTGATAATAGTGGAGCAGTTGCCAACTCAAAAGAACCAAGAAACCATAAACGAGGAAAGCACATCGAACGAAAATATCATTTCCTCAGGGAGATAGTATACAAAGGAGTCGTGATCGTCACATAGATAGCCTCTGAAGACAACCTGACTGATCCATTTAGTAAGGCTCTCGTGGTTAAAGTGTTTGAGGGTCACCTAGTAGGACTAGGACTACGAGCTTCATATATCTAGAGCAAGTGGGAGAATTCATGGGTATATAGATCCCTAGTTTATTGTATCTATTCTCTCATATTCAAAATTGTATATTTGTGTATATATTTTGACGCCTACTGAAGTTTATAGTCCAAGTGGAAATTTGTTGGGAATGTCCTAAAAACTCGAAGTTTATAAACATTAAACATATTTTATTCAGAATAAAGTTATTACTGAAATTTCTATCCATAAAGGTGTTATTGAATTGCATCCTTTTATAAATCCAATAAACTAACCCATGACTATAATAATAATACTTAAACTTTATGTAGAGACATAAAAGAGGATCAAGTTTTAGTATATAGCCAAAAAGGTCTATAAGTATATGGATAAAGTTGGGTACCTTTGTTGGGTTTTATGCCTTAAAACTCGTAGATAGTGAATATAATTAAATTACCATCATTAATAAATAAAGTTATTAATGTTTTTCTCAATAAGTGTTATTGATATTTTATTTAATTTTGTCTTATTAATCCTAAAATCCAATAAACTAACATCCTAGGCTGTCTTATGAGTCTTAAACTGTATGTAGAGATATATAGGGATCAATGTTCAAGATACAACCTAAAGGGTTTATGTATAATGGTAAGGTTGGGTACCTTATCTTGGTAACACTATGGATACGACCCATTTTGTATTTGATATAAATGCAATGATTCAATGCTTTCGTGTAGGAAACACGCGAGTGGGGTTATCCTAGGCAATAAGTTTGCACAAGACCGAACCATGAAATAGTAACCACTAGATGTAACTCCATTGACTAGTTAGGTTTCTATTTCAATAGGATGACCTAGGCAAGTTAGTCTTACTCCTAAGTATATTATGAACTCTTGTTCACGAGGGATTATCCTTTGATTTGTATGGTTGAGAGTGGCCAGTTTGCCAACTCAATATGTCTACCATTTTAGGGATAAGACCGAATGGGTAGCTAGGACCATAATCATACAAGATGGATTTCACTCCTTCCTGACTTTAGGTAAGTAGATGAGTGTTCCCTTAAGTGGCGTCTTCGGGACTTTAACTAAGGGCTCTACCCTTTCACTAGCCCGAGAGAGGTTTTTATTTAATAGTTGGATCATAAACAGGTTATTCATTAGAGGAGCACTAATACTTAAGGATGTAGAGTTAACCCAGGGTTAAAACGATAATTTGACCCAGCTGGTGTTTGATAACTGACAGAAATGCACGTTATCATAGTGCTAAGTTCTTAAACAATGCTGGCTTGCATTGATAAAATGTGTTAGATTGCGTCCAAAAAGCATTAAGTTTATTACATTGCGGTCACATGCATTCATCGCATAGGAACAGTTGATTTTTGTATTTTTATGCAGAATATGCGTTGATGCAAGGCAGAAATTGCAATCATTGGAAATCATTGGTCGAGCGTAGCATTACCGCAAGGCTTTGCGGTGATTGTATTCTCAAGCATTTGCTCAAGAAGGATTGCCGCAACTTGGTCGGCGCAACATGGTGGGCGCATCTGGGTGAAAGGCTTAATTAATCACGATGGGACAAAAAACTAATGACAGTCGAATCCGAATTAAGTTGACAGCCACTAATGATAACAAGTACATTCAGCTTTTTGGTGACAAATATTCGGCGTATCAGTCAGGAATTAAAGCTGTCCCATCTGTACAATCATAAGAGAGAATCCGTCTTTCATCCCAGAAGCTCTATAAATATCGAAGGCAGCCTTCAGAAAAGGCGTTCACCAGTTTGAAAATTCATAAGTTCGGATCGCACGTCTTTGTCCATAGTTTTCCTTTTTTATTTTAAGGCAGAGCAAGAGAAGAGTAGAGACGCCGGAGATCACTCAGGGCAACTAGAGAGAGAACCCTGAGGCGTAGAAGCAGAGAGCGGGTCGACTCTCGTGAGAGCAAGATTATCTTTTGAACACGAGTAGAACGATAGTGTAAAAGCCGGGGAAGCAAGAGATTTCTTCCAACCTAGAATTACAGATGGGCTAGATTGCAAGTGAGCTAAAGAATAAACCACAAAGAGCTATGTTGAGTTCAACAGAACTCCCACGCAACCCGGAGGGATAAAGTAAAGTGCAATGTCAGGTTGTGACATTGAGAAGTGGAAAGACTGTGGAGGGAGAAAGAAAGGAGCCTAGCCGGATTGCTCCCATTGAAGCAGAACCTGAAATTGTGGTTACGCAAGAAGAAGAAGGAGAAAAAGAAGCAATAGAGCCAGAAGTTGTGTCGACCTCTAAGCCAACAAAGAAGGGGATCGTGAAAGGGCAGTTACCACCTTTCCTGCAAAGACTAAGAAAGAATAAGAACGAAGAGGTACAGTACCAACGCTTTCTATCTATGTTAAAACAATTGCATATTAATATTCCATTCAGTGAAGCGATTGAGGAGATACCTGCCTACGCAAAGTTTCTGAAGGAAATGGTAACCAAAAAGAGGGGCACTGGTAAGTTTACCACGGTGGCGTTAATAAAAAGTTCGAAATTAATAATTCCACCAAAGATGAGCGATCCTGGGAGCTTTACTATACCTTGCTCCATAGAAGGACTGTACATCGGGCAGGCCTTGTGTGACCTTGGAGCTAACATCAATTTGATGCCTATGTCGATCTTTAAACAACTGAATGTGGGGCAACTTGTGCCCACAACCATGACTCTTCAGTTGGTTGATAGATCTCTGGTGCATCCAGAGGGAAAGGTGAAGGATGTGCTGATCAGCATTGGCAAATTTATCCTACTAGTCGACTTCATCATCTTGGATTATGAGGCCGAAAAAGATGTGCCCATCATTTTGGGGCGACCATTTTTATCAACAGGTCGCACCCAGATTGATGTGCATAAAGGGGAGATCACTTTGATCATAAACGGACAGAAGCTCAAGTTCAACATAATCCGGTGCCATGAAGTTTCCGGACGAAGAAGACCTGCATGACTCAGATGACGACCAGAATTTGATTGAAGAAGAAAAGTTAGATGAAGAAAATGAAGAAGAGGATGCCAGTGCATCCGTTGCTACCTGTAATGCGATCATAACAAAAACAAGCAAGGATGAAGAGATGATCACAAACCAAGAGGAAGAGCCAACAAAAAAAGAAGAAAGAAAAACAACGCAACCATCCCTAGTAGAACCACCAATACTGGAACTAAGACCCTACCGAAACACTTAAAGTACGTATTTTTGGGGTAGAATGAGAAGCTGCCAGTTATTATTTCCTCTGAGCTTAACGAAGACCAAGAGAATGCATTGATGAGCATTCTAAGGAAACATGTGCGAGCAATTGGCTGGACACTCGCTGACATTAGAGGAATTAGCCCAGCGTACTATATGCACCGTATTCGCCTTGAAGAAGACCATAAAGCAACGATCGAACATCAGCGCAGACTCAACTCTGCGATGAAAGAGGCCGTTAAAAAGGAGATCATTAAATGGTTTGATGTGGGTATTATTTATCCTATAGAAGATAGCACGTGGGTCAGCCCCGTGTAGTGTGTGCTGTAAAAGGGTGGCATGACGGTAGTCCTGAACGAAAACAATGAATTAATACTGCAAAGTGGCGCATTTGCATGGACTACCGCAAGCTGAATGCGGCCACAAAGAAAGATCATTTACCCCTACCGTTCATTGATCAAATGCTAGACCGTCTAGCTGGAAATGACTTTTACTGCTTTCTGGATGGCTATGCCAGATATAACCAGATTATGATTGCTCTAGAAGACCAAGATAAGAGCACATTTACCTGCCCATATGAGACCTTTACTTTTCACCGCATGTCGTTCGGCCTTTGCAATGCGCCAAGCACGTTCTAACGATGCATGATGTCCATCTTTTCAGACTATCTTGAGGTCTCTGTCGAAATCTTCATGGATGACTTCTCTGTTTATGGGCACACTTATGAAGTCTGTCTAGCAAACTTGGAGAAGATATTGAAGAGATGCGAAGAGACGAATGTGGTGCTTAACTGGAAAAAATGCCATTTTATGGTAAAGAAGGGCATAGTGTTGGGGCACAAGGTTTCTCGGGACGGGTTAGAGGCGGATAAAGCAAAGATAGAAGCAATTGAAAAACATCCTCCTCCAATAAGCGTGAAGGCCGTACGAAATTTCTTGGGGCATGTTGGATTCTACAGACGCTTTGTCAAAGACTTTTCGAAAATAGCACGACCACTGAGTGTGTTGTTGGAGTCTGACAGAAAATTTGATTTTGACGACAATTGCCTTAACGCATTCAGAGTTTTGAAGAATGCGCTGATTATCGCACCCGTATTAATTGCACTTGACTGGACACTTCTTTTTGAAATAATGTGCGATGCAAGCGGGTATGTGATGGGAGCAACTTTGGCAGAAGAGAAAAACAATCTTACATCCCATCGCATATGCGAATAAGACGTTAAATCCTGCTTAGACCAATTATACCACCACTGAGAAAGAGCTTCTTGCGGTAATTTTTGCGTTGGAAAAATTTTGAGCATATCTGCTCGGAACAAAGGTACTCATCCATACTGATCATTCAACAATAAAGTACTTTATGACAAAGAAGGACGCAAAGCCGAGGTTGATCAGATGGGTTCTCCTCCTTCAAGAATTTGACATAGAAATAATTGATCGAAAAGGGATGGAGAACCAAGTTGCAGATCACTTATCTAGATTGGAAAACCCTGAAGTTGACCCCAATGAATCAGAGGTGAGCGCGGGCTTCCCAGATGAGCAACTGTTCCACATTGAAGAACTACCGTGGTATGTAGACATCGTCAACTATCTGGTTTGCGGACAATTTCCTGAAGATTATACCTACCTCCAACGGAGGAAGCTCAAACATGAATGCAGATATTATTATTGGGATGAGCCGAATCTGTACAAAAGGGGATAGACTAGATCTTACGACTATGCGTACCAAATGCTGCTCAACAATGTATATTATCGCAATGCCATGACTCACCATATGGTGGGCACTTTGGAAGACAACGTACCGCAGCCATGGTTTTACAAGTGGATTCTTTTGGCCAACATTGTTTAAGGATGCAACTGACTATGCCAAGAAGTGTGATCGGTGCCAATGCATAGGTATCATTTCATGGAAACATGCAATGCCGATGAACACCGTCTTGGAGCTTGAATTGTTTGACGTGTGGGGTATTGATTTCATGGGACCATTCCCTCCCTCGAATGGTAAACATTATATTTTATTAGTCGTCAACTATGTATCTAAGTGGGTAGAGGCAGTGGTGTGCTCCGCAAGCGATGCGGCGGTAGTCTCTCAATTCCTGAAGAAAAACATTTTCACTCGTTTTGGCACCCCAAGTGCCATAATAAGTGATGAGGGGTCTCACTTTGTCAATCATACTGTTAAGGAGCTGCTGTGCA
>NC_052360.1:44547790-44575834 GCF_009727055.1 Benincasa hispida | reverse complement strand
AGTTTTACATGAGATAAAGTAAGAGTTTTTAAAGTTTTACCACCGCATCCTCTTTGATTACCGCAATCATTTGACATGGATAAATTTAGTGAGTTACTGCATGCTGTCTCTTTGCCAATTTATGATTTCAATGATGAAAAACATGCTTCTATTTCTTTCGTATATACTAGAGCCAACTTAACTTTAAGATAGTCACTCATGAAATATTTCTAGAAGTTAGGGGTTTGCTACTTTCTTTCAAACTCTCTTTTACAAAGCATTCTAAGGAACATCGCATGACTATATTCAATCTTTTTACAATGAGGACACTGTCTATTTTAAATTTAGGGTGAGGTATTTATTTTCGACCTTGCTATTTTCAAAAAAAAAAAAAAAAAAAATTTACAACTCCACTGTCAACACAATGGGAAACCCATGTTTATAAGAGTTAAGTTGTGAAGGGCAATTACTCGTAGTTGGATGTCCGCATGACACACATGGGGGCAAGCCAAAACGAAAGTAAGTTTCCAGGATCAACGCATAAATATAAATGACTCCGCTGCCAAATAGGTATGAGTTTACTCTGAGAAATAGCGCATTGCTCGTAGTTGGATGTCTGCATGACACACGTGGGGGCAAGCCAAAACGAAGGCAAGACACTTGGATCAACGCAAGGTTAGAAAAAAATAATGATGTCAAGAAATATGCAAGGAAAAATCATTTAACACCCCGGTGGAAAAGTTCTCTTTTTGAAATAAATCATGCGATATCCTAAAATTTAGTAAAAACCTTTTGAAAGTTAAGTTTGCGGTCCTTAGGTTTTAGAAATATTTTAAGAAGAGACTTGAATAAGACTTAAGGAAATTTTGGTGTATAAGAGCTGAATGAAGTATCCTTGAGAAATCTTGGAAAAGAACATTGCGGTCGACTTGCTAAAGGAATTATTTAGCTTATGCTTGAGGACAAGTATTGTTTAAATTTGGAGGTGTGATAACGGGCAGAAATGCACGTTATCATAGTACTAAATTCTTAAACAATGCTGGCTTGCATTGATAAAATGTGTTAGATTGCGTCCAAAAAGCATTAAGTTTATTACATTGCGGTCGCATGCGTTCATCGCATAGGAACAATTGATTTTTGTATTTTTACGCAGAATATGCGTTGATGCAAGGCGGAAATTGCGATCATAGGAAATGCGTTGATGCAAGGCTTCGCAATGATTGCATTCGAAAGCATTTGCTCAAGAAGGATTGCCGTAACTTGGTCGGTGCAACATGGTGAGTGCATTTGGGTGAAAGGCTTAATTAATCACGATGGGACAAAAAGCTGATGATAGTCGAATCCGAATTAAGTTGACAGCCGCTAACGATAACAAGTACATTTAGCTTTTCGGTGGCAAATATTCGACCCATCAGTCAGGAATTAAAGTCATCCCATCTGTGCAATCATAAGAGAGAAGCCGCCTTTTATCCTAGAAGCTCTATAAATACTGAAGGCAGTCTTCAGAAAAGGCATTCACCGATTCGAAAATTCATAAGTTCGGATCGTACATCTTTGTCCATAGTTTTCCTTTTTTATTTTAAGGCAGAGCAAGAGAAGAGTAGAGACGCCGGAGATCGTTCTGGGAAACTCGAGAGAGAACGTTAAGGCGTAGAAGCAGAGAGCGGGCTGACTCTCTCGAGAGCGATATTATCTTTTAAACACGAGTAGAACGACAGTGTAAAAGCCAGGGAAGCAAGAGATTGCTTCCACGCTCTTTATTCTATTCTTGCATTGTTGTTTTGTACTTCATCTTTATATTTATACAATGGAAGTTCTTACTCTACATCTGTTCACTCTCTTAGTATGCATGAGTAGCTAAACTAGTCGAATGGGTTGAGAAGAACTAAGCTAACATGACTTAGGAAGTTCATTGCTTGCGATTATCTTGTGTTATGCTGTGCCAAATATCCCTTTACAGCTACTCGAGAAAGAGTCTAAAGAAAGAACCTAAGACTCGAGAGAGCTAGGTTAGAATCTAGACTCGAGAGAGAAAGATTAGAACTGCATAAACAAGAGATAGGGACTTAGAGATAAGCTCTGTTTGCCAACCTGCATCGCATGCATCCTAGAGATAGGAATGATATTATGTGGTCGCTTTATTTGTGTGTGTGCCATTTTTTCATCGCATAAATAAGAATAGAGGCGTCTGTGTAGGTCCTATAGACTTATCGCATATATCACATGCGTTCTAGCCTTAGAAACCGTGGCATTCGCATCGAGAGGTGGTTTACTTTTGTATGCATGTTGCATGTTCGCATAGCATGAACGCATCCTAGGAAGTGTTAACCAAAACTTTATTCAACCCGTTCACCGCATATTCATCGTATTTCCCATTTTATCAACTCTTTTCAAACTCCGTCGCATTTGTTTATTTTTCATTATCACAAACAACAAACCTCAACAACTATTGATTTATTTGGTTACTGCAAAGTTTTCATAAAAATTACCACCACAACCTATTTTCCCAAGTCCCTGAGTTCGACCCTGGACTTACCAGGAAACTCAGTGGGATTTACACTTAGATTCCGCTGAGGAAACTTGAGTGCTCAATGCATTTTCATCATCGCAATTTCATCCATAATTCCACATCAAAAAATAACGCACCAGTGTTACAAACACTCATGAAGGACTAACTTGCTGTTATTGGTCTATATCTGTGGACATAGAAACATATCTGTAGTGAAAAGAGTGCAGTTGTGGTCTTTAGTGGAGTGTACCCATAGTTAACGAATATTGATTAATTTGGTTAATGAGTTTAGCTAATTAATCTCACATCGTTGGAGCTTCTGATTTGCAGGTTTATTAGGTCCCCTTCCTAGCTTGTAAAGGGTAGGTAATTTGTCATTAAATTGAATTTGAAATGTTCAAATTCATAATTGGAAATTTTTTAATATATGTTGATACATTTTAATATAAAGTTTAATTTTAGACTTTATTATTAATTTTGGATATGATTCAAAATTATTAAATGAGAGAACGAAATATTTGAAAGGAGTTCAAATATTAATTTAATATGAATAAGATTCATATTGAAAATTATAGGTTATAAATAATGTGCATTGGATGCGCATTAAAACTATAGGTTAAATGAGAAAATTATATTTGAATATGATTCAAATGGAAAATTTAAATTAAATATGTGATATTTAATTGGATGATTAATTAATTGGAGAATTAATTAATTATTTAATTGAATTAGATTTTAAATTTAATTAAATTGATTGAATCAAAACTATAGGTTAAAATGAATGAACATTAGATTATAGGTTATGTGAGAGGGAACCATTTAAATATGATTTAAATGGTTCTTGGTGTTTATTTATTTAATTAAATTAAATAGATAGTTTTATTTAACTTTAATTAAATAAAATGCAATTCCCCACGTAGGGGAGTTACTAGAGGTGTGGGATGAATCCCACATCTCCTTATTTTCACCCTCTCTCTCATTCTCTCTATATCAAAACAAAAGGAAAAAAAAATAGTGAAGATCAATTTTGATTGATGAGAAAATTCTTTATGCTTTTTCTTCCTTCTTCCTCCCAATTTCAAAAAGAAAAAAAAAAGAGAATCCCACAATTTTCATCTCCTCAAGCATATATGAGTAACTCCCATTTCATTACTTAACGTATATAACATTTATAAATAGTAAAGTAATGGAAGAATTAATAACATACATACATCCATACACCCAAACATCCAAACTATATATTATAACCCTAATAATATAAATTATGCATGGTTATGTTATTAATGCATGCAAACATATATTAAATCACTTATATTATATGATGCATGAGCATGCTATAAAATAAATCATGCAAATATATTATAACATTTATAATATTCATGATGCACGATTAATGCATAACTTGTGGTGGGATTTTACTATGTGACATACATTATGACATATAAATATATAAATTAAACGATACATCAAATGCATAATTTAAAGAATAATTATTGGACCGGGATTGAACTCCTAAGCAATTAATTAATTAATATAACCTTTAGTAATTTAATTAATGGAAAAACTAACTATTACATCAAATAATAGCCAAATCGGTACAAAATAGGTGAATCGGGCCTTGAACCGCACAAATCGGACCGCCTAGCACTCGAACCACACATGAATCGGTTGTTGAACTGCACCTTCTTTTCGTCTCATAGCATTGCAATGCTGACCTAAGATTGCAACACTAAAAAAACCTTCCATCCGTCTCTTGTAGCGTTGCAATGCTAGGGCACAACATTGCAATGCTGTTGTACAGTTGCCTACTGTACAACAATAAATTACTTCAGTTTTGCTCCGATTTGGGCCTCTATTTCACCAGAACATCGTCTAAAAACTCACGAACGACTAACAATAAATTACAAACTTGATTGCAATTAGTTATGCCCAAAACATCGAGCCCATACGAACCAAAATTTTAAATTTAAAGCAATAAATCTAAAGCCCGATTCTGAAAATATCCATAATTGCAAACCATTCAATCATTCATCATCATGAACAAAATTACAGAATTCAACCCACCATTAAACTGAATTTTAATTATGGAAAAATAAAATTGGGAACCAAAAACCACCGCTCTGATACCAATTGAAGGACTGTGAAGTCCGATGCGAAAGTGGGGATCATTCCCAATTTTCAAATTTCACAGTAATTAAAATACACAGAACATAAATTATGCATTATCATAGATTTTACAACATGCATCTAGAAGGAAGAAGGGTTTGGATCAACTTACCCTTGAAGAACCGATTCTTCACAAATTCCTCCTCGATCCAATCACATACACTTCAAATCTCATTGAACAAAAGGTACAACAATACCAAAGTGGACATCACCCCAGATGAGCCTCCTATATTCTCCTTAGGGGTGAGAATTACATAGAGAGTTGTGGGCTTCTCTAATTTTTGGAAGAGAGAGGAAGAATTTTGAGAGGGAGAGAGTTTTTGCTTGGGAGAGTGCTTATGAGAAAATCTCACATACCTTTTGTGATCCTCCTTAGGGAAAAGATGAAGCAATCGTAAAACCATTCCCAACATACCACGATCTTCTGAGAGAAAATTTAGGAAAGGAAGTTGTAACTCCCTCCCTTTAATTTTAAAATTAGATTAAAATAAATTTAATTTAATAAATAAAAAATATATATAATAACTAACATTATATATATATATATATATATATATATATATATATAGCTATATGTTATATCAAATATAACACATAACCTATAGTTTGTATATTGTATCAAATACAATATAACCTATAGTTTTTATTTCTCTCAATAATGCATGGTATTTAATATATATCCAATTCATATTAAATTTTAATATATGAATCTCATCCATATAATTAGTATTTGAATCATATTCAAATATTTAATTCCTCTAAAAAGAAACTCTATATTATAATGCATCAAATACATTATATTAATTATATCACATATAATTAGTTTAAATTAATTATATCATATATAATTAATCTCCTCAATTAATTTGAACAATTAAAATTAATCCAAAATTAATTCTCAATAATCCCTGTTGAGCTACAGAGGAGATCTTATGAACCTGTTGGTTGAAGCTCCAATAGTACTTGAATAATTAATTAAACTCTTTTAATTACATTACTCAACATCCATTAACTATCGATCACTTCACTAAAGATCGACAGCTGCACTCGTTACACTACAAATATATTTCTGTGTCCGTTGGATATAACCAATTAACGGTGCAATGACCTTCACAAATTGCTCGTAAGTATAGGTGGACAAAAATTACCGTTTTGCCCCTGTAGTTACATCTAACTCCTTAAGTACCATTGATCCCTCTAATGAACAATAAGTCACAGTTCAACTATGATTAAACCCCTCTCGAGCCAAGAGAGGGTGTGACATCATATTTTTCAAACCCTAAAATCAGCCATTAAGGGATCAATTTATCTACTTACCTCGACATTAGAGAAGGAGTGAATTTCGTCTTGTGTAGCTGTGTTTCTAGCTCACCAATCAAACGAATCCCCAAAATGATAGGCTTATTGAGTCGACGATCTGGCCACTCTCATCTATATAAATCAAAGGACTGCCTTCATAGGCTAGAGTTCATAACTCACTCAAGATTCAGGTCATGTCACATATGGTCATTTTGATGAAATGTAAGTCTCTATTATTAATGACGATAAATAATTAGACTATTTATTTCATGGTTTGTCTTATACAAACCCTTTTGTATAGAACCCCCAATCACATGTCTTTACACGAATGATCAATCATTTGTAGTACTTTACAATAATAGTAATATCTATAAAGCAGGTCGTATTTATATTGTTACTAGGATAAGGTATCCAGCCTTATCCATCTACTACAGACCATTTAGATTATCACTTAAACATGATCCAACTGTATGTCTCTACATACATGTTTAAGCTACAGAAGATAACCTTGGTTGTTAGTTTATTGTTTTTGTGAGTTAATGCTACTAAATGTCGAATAAAATATCTCATATTTTATTAAATAAATAAAATTGTTTGTACATTACAATTACAAATTACAGAAGTCATGAGATTTAGGGCATCAACCCCAACAGAACCTTCCTCAGACAAAGGTCCCTTATGGACAATTATTTTTTAAATTTAATCTTTTAATTAAATTAAATTTAATCCTATTAAAATATATTAAAAAGAATAACCCATTCCTAATCCCATTAGAAATAATATAAGTCTATGTTGATCAATTTTAAACTATTTAAAAATAATTTGGACCTATGTTTGAATGCAACTCTTCATTATAGATTTTAAATTATCTCATTAAAACTATAACACTTATAGTTTAATGCATTATCAAAATATTTAGATTTGCATCTAATGACATCGATTAAATACAACATGCTCAATGCAAATTCATTTTTCATTTGATAAATATAACACTTATATAAATCATACATCACTAACATAACACTTATATCAATATGCATGAGTATGCTAATTTAATCATGCATCTACAAAATATAACCTTTATATTTAATTATGATGCATATACATGTTTATCCTAAGGTGGGTATTTTTTAATCTATATAACATATAGTATATAATATGAATTCAAAAATTAATTTAAACATACATCCAATACATAATTAAATTAAACATAAAAAATTGGACTGATTTTGGCACTCTAAAGAAAAACTAATTGATTAAATTAATATAACTATTATATTAATTTTATTAATTAAATAATAATTAAACATTACATAGGAATTTGTTTAAAACACTGTTGCAGCCGAAGGTCTCGCGCATGCCGCCTACTTCCCGTCAATCCTCGGAACGTTGCAATGTTGTGACTACAACGCGTTGTTTCTGCCTTTCAGCGTTGCAATGTTGATCGATAGAATGCTTCTGTTTTGCACGTTTTTGACTCCAAACTTGCCCCAAACACCTCTATTTCTTCCCAATCTCTTCAGCAATCGTTGCTCTTTCGATCAACATGGACTTACAGACTTGAAGCAAGAATTAAATTGCCCAAAAATTACAACGAGCTCTTACATTTTAATCAAAGTAAAAGTAATCTAGTGCCAAAATCGAAACCATTCAATTTTGCAAACCAACATTCAAACATAGAATATTAAACCCACTTCTAAGTTGGTTTTATTTCGAAAAATACGAAGAAAAAAGATGCAAAAAATTGACTCTGATACTAATTGAAGTGATCGAATCCCGCAGGGAAAGCATCATGTCAAAACGCCTTGCATCTCGCAATTTGATTTTTACATAAACAAACTCATTATACTAAAACACAATATAACATGTAAATTAACATGCTTTAGGGAAAAGATTAGAACCATTCTTACCTTTGTATATTCCCAAGTGCCACGAACAATCCTCTCGAAGTTCAACGAACAACTTCTCCAACGATCTTGATCACAAACAATTTCTTGAACAATCTCGAACATTACCACGAGAGTAACCTCGTTATTCTCTAGGATTCCAATAGAGGGATAGATGGTATCAAACTGTTGAGAGAAGGAGAGAAGAAAAGGGTTTCGAAGAGTAAAGAGGATTCTCTTTGTGGCTTAGGAAAAATTTTCCACAATAACACTTGTGTGATATGTATTGTGAGTATGTGTCCCCAAGGGGCCATAGAGAGGTCTTTATATAGAGAGGGGTCAAGCCCTTTTCCTAATCCTTTTCCGATTTTCCTTTTCCATATTTAATTAATTAAATAACACTTATTTAATTAATTTTCCCAATTAAATAACACGTATTTAATTTAATTTGCACATTAATTAAATAACACTTATTTAATTAATTTTCCCAATTAAATAACACGTATTTAATTTAATTTGCACATTAATTAAATAACACTTATTTAATTAATTTTCCCAATTAAATAACACGTATTTAATTTAATTTGCACATTAATTAAATAACACTTATTTAATTTAATTTTCACATTAATTAAATAATTATTTATACATTAAATCCAGTTAATGTATATATATGTAATTATCATAAACATCGCATGTATATGTGCAAAGCCTCTCTATTAATTAATTCTCTGTGAATCTAATTTACTTGAATTAATTATTTGAATCTTATTCAAATATTTCTTTCCAATTTAATTTGAATTACAGATCACATCCATATGCAATTATATATTATCACATCAGTATATAGTTTTCTCAAATTAATTTGAACAATTCAAATAATCTCTCTATGTCCTCTAGTCTGTAAATTTTTTAGAGTCAATAGAGTTACAACTAGGCAGTAATTCAAGAAAGAAGCAAGGAAGGTCAGCTAAAGAAAACAAGCTATGAAGCTACTGCTAGCAGCGTTGCAACGCTACCAACAGAGCATTGCAACGTTGTTCTTCAAGAGCCCGAGGCATTGCAATGCTAGGATGGAGCGTTGCAACGCTGCTCATCCCAACGCAGAAAGAATGCACGCGACCTGACAAGTGGTTTAAGTGAACCAGTTTAGTCGGTTCGGGTTTGGTTCAACCCCATTTTGGCCAGTTCAGACTATTTTAGTGCTTTGGAGATCCGGTTCGGATTGGTTCGTGAAGACTAGAAGCACTTTGAAGGAGTTTTTGTTTCTTATTGTAATAATTCAAGTCTTTTGCTTACTTGAAATGCCAAAACTGGTCCGTATCAGCGTGTTTAATTATTTATGCATTGTGAATGTATGTTATAATTAAATAAATCTTGTATGTGCATATAATATGCCATATAGATTTAAAATCCCACTATAGGAAACATGAAACATGCATTGAAAGTATGTTATAAAGAATTATAATATATATATGTATGTTTAGGGTTTCAATTATTTAATATAAAGTGTTATATTAAATCCTGAAATGCTTGATGAATGTTACGGTTGATCAGCATGTCTATTGTTTTATAATTGTTATAAAAACCATTTAGACATTTAAAATCCATAACAAAGATAAGATGCATACTCACCTAGGTTAACAAATAACAACTTGTTTTAATAGTTAAAATAGGTCGTTATCTTGTAAAATTTGGTTACAAACTCAACAAGTCTATAATCTTGTCTAAGACTGAGGGTATTTAAGTCGACAGTTTATGGAACACCTCCTACCTGAGGATTATAACCAAATAATTGAGCATTGTTAACCCAGTTTTATGAGGATACGTGAGCATTGTGAGGTTTTAAAACTGGTTTATCACCTAAACATCATAGGTTAAAATCTAAATATAAACGTTATACTTGGATAATCACCTAGACTTAGGTTGTTTTATTAACTGGAATAAACCTAAGTAAAAATGATTACCCAAAACAAATAGAACAATTCATTGGGAGATTAATAATATATACGATATATTATTCTTAGCTCTCACGTCCCTAAGAGTTCACACCGTGAGATTCATGCTCGGCTTCGTGTCACCTTGAGAGTGACCTCCATTCAGAAAGTGTTTGCATGGGTCAATAGCAAGATGAATAGGGGAAGTAGTTCATAGTAAGGGGGTGAAGGATTTGTGTTAACGTGTCCTGCGGTCTCTTCCATTATTTTGGACCATGAGATTCCTATGTTGCGCCTGCTTGTCAACTTTATGCAACCNGTGTTAACGTGTCCTGCGGTCTCTTCCATTATTTTGGACCATGAGATTCCTATGTTGCGCCTGCTTGTCAACTTTATGCAACCTACGCTAGTTGTTTTATGATCGTTATCCCCTCGGAGGGTTGTAACATGGGATTCAAAACAACTCAAACTCCAAAAATGGATAGGATTTCTTAGGTTGATTCCCAACCTTGACTCTCCAATTCGGTAGCATCGTTGGGGCCAACCTCTAAGGTATGAAAATGGAAGGTTACACTTATGAGAATTACTAAGTGTTAGTAAGTTCTTGACCGAATACGGTAACTAAATGACTATAGGAATATGAGTTATTCTACAATTAGTATTTAGTCAAGAATGTCTTGCTTCAGTGAAGGAGTATTTGATTGCCCCTCGATAGCATCTATTATGACTCACTAAAGTATCGTTGCAACTAAAATAATGAAATTTGGGTACATTATTACTTTGCTAAAACATGATTGTATTTAAAAGCAATTCACTAATAAAATTTGTTTATATTTTCATAGATGACTAACTCACTAAAACAATTACTGGCTTCTAAGAAACTTAATGGGGACAATTACGCTACATGGAAATCAAACTCGAATACAATACTGGTAATAGATGATTTGAGGTTCATTTTAACTTTGGAATGTCTTCCTAAGCCCAACTCAAACGCAAACCGAAATGTTCAGAAAGCATATGACAAGTGGATGAAGACAAATGAAAAAGCTCGAGCCCATATTCTTGCCAACATATCTGATGTTTTGGCAAAGAAACTTGGTCGCATGTATATCGTATAAGAGATTATGGAATCTCTATGGGAGATGTTTGGACAGCTGTTCTTCTCCCTTAGACATGATGCCATCAAGTACATTTATAACTGCCGTATGAAAGAATGGACCTTTGTTAGAGAACATGTCCTAAACATGATGGTCCATTTCAATATAGCAGAAGTAAACAGAGCTGTCATAGACAAGAAAAGCTAGGTCAGTTTTATTCTAAAGTATCTTCCAAAGAGCTTTTTATAGTTTTGCATAAACTCGATGATGAACAAGATAAAGTATAACTTGACCACTCTTCTCAATGAGCTACTGATTTATTAGTCCCTCTTGAAAACTAAGGGACAAGAAGCAAAGGTAAATATTGCCACTATTGATAAAAGAGGACCATCCTCTAAGATAAAGTATGAGTCTTCTTCTTCTTCCATAAACAAAAGTGTTTAGATGAAAAAGAGTAAGGGGAAAAGAAAGGCTCCAATTGACCGCAAAGGCAAGGCTAAAGTTGCAGACAAAGAAACGTGTTTCTACTGCAACGAAGGCGGGCATTGAAAGAGAAACTGCCCAAAGTACCTTGCGAAAAAGAAAGCATAAAAAGAAAAACAAGGAAATTAGTTTCTAAAGAATGCTTGCAGATGAAGAGATAACTCTCAAGGTTGTGAACAAGGGAGGCTATCTCAGAAAAATCAGTGGGAGTTCCTAAAGTTTTTATCAAAAGATAGATCCATTATATTGATAATATACATCTTGTTTATGTAACGAAAAGTTTTTATATCTATCTTTTGTAAGAACATTTGTATAAAAGTATCATTTTGACATAAATGAAGTGTTCATTAGCAAAAGAAGTATTTTTATATGTTTTATATAAAACAACTTCTATGTTAAAACAGACCAAAGAAAAGGCCATTTCAAATATTAAGATATTTAAAACGGCAAAAAAAAAAAATCTTAATAGGATTAAGAATGGTTAAAAGTGGTCGTCTAAATCAGTTAGAAGACAACCTTTTAACATTATGTGAGTCTTGTCTTGAAGATAAGATAACCAAAAGATCTTTTATAAGAAAAGGTCTTAAGAGCTAAAGAACCCTTAGAGCTCGCACATTCAGACTTCTATGGTGCAATAAATGTTAAGGCAAGAGGAGGGTATGAATATTTCATCAGTTTTATTGATGATTATTCAAAGTACGGTTATATTTACCTAACTTTATCGTGGGTCTAAAACACTTGAAAAGTTCAAGGTGTATGAAAACTTGTTAGGTAAAAAATGAAGATACTTCGATCAATTGAAGTGGAGATTATATAAAATCTAAAAATTTCAGAACTATTTGATAGAACATGGAATCCAATCACAACATTCTACACTTAGCGCCTCAGTAGAGCGGTGTATCGGTAAGAAAAACAGAACCTTGTTAGACATGGTTCGGTTGAAAGATGAGCTGTGCTCAATTGCTTAAATTTGTTTTGGGACATACAGTGGTGACTATTATATACTTTTTGAACATCATTCCATTAAAAGGTTTTTTGAAACTCCATATGAGATGTGGAAAGGTCATAAAAGTTGTTTATGACAAGTAAAAGATGTTTATATATTTTAGAATTTTGGAAAGACCAACACATGTGTTGGTGCCAAACCTTAAGGAATTAGAACATCGTTCAAAACAATATGCCTATCTGTAGGCTACTGATAACGGGTAGAAATGCATGTTATTACAACGCAAAGATGTAAAACAATGTGAGAATGCGATGGTAAAAATATGTAAAATCATGTCCAAAAGCATTAAGTTGAGAATATTGCGATCGCATGCGCCCATCGCATTAAAGCAGGCTAATTTTACTTAATTTTTGTGCAGGAAAATGTGTTGGAACAAAGCAAATTGCAATCCAAGGAATTCGGCGCCCGAGCACATTAGAAGATTGCGACTGCAAAGCTATGCGATCGTATGTGCTCGCGAAGATCTGCTCAAGAAGGTGGCCGCATAAAGACGACACATCAAGGTGAAAGCATAATAAATCATGATGGGACGGAAAGCTGATGACGGTCGAATTCAAATTTAGTTGACAAGTCGTTAACGACACACTATAGCAAGTACATTCAACTTTTTTGTGACCATTAACCGGTGTATCAGAAAGAAGAATTAATGACCGCCCATCATTGCAATCATTTGAGAGAAAAGCTTCTTCACGTTGAGCTCTATAAATACCAAAGGCCACCATCTTGACCATTCGCGAGTGCATACGATTGCATAGCTTTGCGGTCGCAATCGTCTAATGCACTCGGGCGCCAAATTCCTTCGATCGCATTTTTCTTTGCGCCAACGCATTTTCCTACACAAAATAAGTAAATTAGCTACTTTAATGTAATAGGCGCATGCGATCGCAATATTCTCAACTTAAATAATGACACCTCTAGTCATCTCCCAACAGTTTTTTGGCGCCGTTACCGTGGACTACAGTAGTACATATTGCGCTAACAGTAATTTTTTATTTTCTTTGCAGCTTTCAACCTCTGTGCACTACCTCTCCTTTGGTAAGGGAAGAAGTGGGTCTCATATGAGCAAAGGACAAGTTCCGGAGCCCAACTATGACCTAGAGATTGAAAGAACTTTCCGAAGAAGAAGAAGAAACAACCGCCGACAACAACAAAAGAGAAATCCCAACATGGCGGAACAACTGGAAGACAGAGCAACAAATGCAAATAATATCATGGCAAACTCATTATCCTGGCGAACGATCGCAATATACCCATTCGGGACAATGCGTCACCCAACCTCTATGATTTCTCCCTAGGAATCATGAGGCCAGCCCTGGACGGATCAAGGTTCGAGATGAAGTCGGTTATGTTGTAGGTGATTCAGATAGTCGGTCAGTTTGATGGAAGGCATGGCAAGGATCCGCACGCCCATCTCTGGAGTTTTATTGAAATCTGCAATACTTTTGTGTTCCCAAACATCTCAGCTGAGGAAGTTCGACTAACGTTGTTCCCATTTTCACTATGCGACCAAGCAAGGAAATGGGCCTATTCTATCAAACCAGGGGAGATAACGTCTTGGGAACAAGTAGTTAAAAAGTTCATGAAGAAGTACTTCCCCCCGACAGAAAACGCAAGAAGGAGGAATTTGATTACAAATTTTGAACACGATATTGACGAATCGCTCAGCGATGCCTAGGTGAGGTTTAAAAGACTGGTGCGAGATTGTCCGCACAATGGCTTACCCGATTGTCTCCAAATGGAAATCCTGTCTCTTATACACATCTAGATGTGTATAAGAGACAGTAGGTGAGGTTTAAAAGACTGGTGCGAGATTGTCCGCACAATGGCTACCAGGTTGTCTCTAGATGGAAATTTTATACCACGGTTTGAACCCTACATCGCAGACGGCTGCCAATGCGGCAGCAGCTGGAGGTCTGCTTGACAAAACGTATGATGAGGCTAAAAATATTCTTGATCGCATTTCGAAGAATCACGAAGACTGGAGGGAAAGCGATCAACGACTTAGAATTAAAGAAGGCGACGCAAGCAATGGGGCCATCGCATCCCTACAAAATCAAATGAATGCGATGATGAACCTAATATAGGGAATCACAATCAATAGCCCAGGAACGCATAAGGGGCAGGTCAATGCAATCTCTCAAATGAACGTAAGTTGTGCCACTTGTGGAGAAGCCCATCAGATGGAAGAGTGTTCGAGCAATCCACAATCTGTTTACTTCGTAAAGAATAATCCTTTCTCCAATACTTACAATAAAGAAGGCGACGCAAGCAATGGGGCCAACTTTGCATGGAAAAATCAACAACAAAATTATCAACCGATGGCACAAAAAAAAGGGCCACCAGGATTTTTCCCGTAAACAAACGGTCAATCGCAAAATCAAGCTAGTAGTTCACAGGCGCCGCAATCTTCATCTATGGAGAGCTTACTAAAGCAGTATATTGAAAAGAATGAAACAGTACTCCAGAATCAAGCAACGTCATTCCACAATCTAGAAATTCAGATAGGACAGATTGCGGGCAAGCTCAAAAGTAGACCGCAAGGGGCATTGCCGAGTTCAACCGAGCTCCCGCGCAACTCAGGGAATACGGTAAAGGAGCAATGTCAAGTTGTGACTTTGTGAAGAAGAAAAACAATAGTGGAAGAGAAGATGGAGCCGAGTAGGACTGCTCTAGTTGCGATGGAACCCCAGACCCCGTTCACACAAGAGGAACCAGAAGTTGCATCCACTTCGAAGCCTATGGAACATGGAACCGTGAAAATACAGCTGCCACCATTCGCTTAGATTAAGAAGAAGAAAAATGATGAAGTGCAGTATCATCGTTTCATGGACATGCTAAAACAATTACATATCAACATCCCTTTCACTGAAGCGATTGAAAAAATGCCAAAATATGCGAAGTTTCTGAAGGACATGGTGACGAAGAAAATAAGCACAGGTAAGTTCGCAACGGTGGCGTTAACACAAAGGTCAAAAACCATTATTCCACCGAAAATACGCGACCCCGGAAGTTTCACAATACCCTGCTCAATTGGCGGGATATATAGAGATCAAACGCTTTGCGATCTCAGGGCTAGTATCAACTTAATGCCCAATTTTTAAACAGTTGAATGTGGGGCAGTTGGTACCCACGACGGTGACTCTCCAGCTGGCAGACAGGTCCCTTGTTCATCCAGAAGGGGAGGTGAAGGATGTCCTGGTCTCGAATGACAAATTTATCTTACTGCCAGACTTCATCATCCTCGATTATGAAGCGAACAAAGATGTACCCATCATTTTGGGACGACCATTTTTATCCACTGGTCGCGTTCAAATTGATGTGTATAAGGGAGAGATCACGTTGAGTGTGAATGGAAAGGAACTCAGGTTTGACATTATTAAAGCCATGAAGTATCCGGAAGAAGAAGACTTAACAGATTCCGACAATGAACCCAGTTGTAACGAAAAAGAAGTGTCCGAAGATGAAAATGAAAGAGAGGATGCGAACGCATCCATAGCAACCTGCAATGCGATTATGGAAACGACAACCAAAGAAGAAAAACTGACGTTGAATGAAGAAAGAAAAGCATAACAACCTTCCTTGAAACAACCACCTACTGTGGAATTAAAAACCTTGCCAAGCCACCTGAAGTATGTTTTCTTGGGGCAAAATGAAGCTCTACCAGTTATAATTTCCTCCGCGCTTCAAGAAGAACAAGAGAATGTGCTGCTAAGCATCCTAAAGAGGCACAAAAAAGCAATAGGCTGGACGTTGGCAGACATAAGAGGAATTAGCCCTGCATATTGCATGCCCAGGATAGGTCTCGAAGAAAATAAAAGAGGGTCGATCGAACATCAACGCAGACTAAACCCTGCGATGAAGGAGGTCGTGAAAAAGGAGATAATCAAATGGTTGGACATAGGCATTATTTATCCAATCGCCGATAGCACATGGGTCAGTCCCGTGCAATGTGTGCCCAAGAAGGGAGGGATGATGGTAGTCCCAAATGCAAATAATGAATTAATACCAATGAGGACCGTCATTAGCTGGTGGATCTGCATGGACTATCGCAAACTTAATGCAGTGACAAAGAAGGATCACTTCTCCTTGCCTTTCATTAACCAGATGCTAGATCGTCTAGCAGAAAATGATTAGTTCTGCTTTTTGGATGGGTATGCGGGCTACAACCAAATCATGATTGCTCCTGAAGACCAAGAGAAAACCACATTCACCTGCCCCTATGGAACATTTGCTTTTCGCAGCATGTCGTTTGGATTATGCAATGTGCCGAGCACATTCCATAGGTGTATGATGGCCATCTTCTCCGAGTATCTTGAAGATTCAGTGGAAATTTTTATGGACGACTTCTCGGTGTACGGGCAAACATATGAAGTCTGTCCAAACAATTTGGAGAAGATACTGAGGAGATGTGAAGAGACGAATCTTGTGCTGAACTGGGAGAAGTGCCACTTCATGGTTAATGAAGGTATAGTGCTCGAGCACAAAGTTTCCAAGGATGGGCTGGAGGTGGATAAGGCGAAGATTGAGGCCATTGAAAAGCTCCCACCTCCAGCAAATGTGAAGGGTGTCAGGAGCTTCTTGGGGCAAGTAGAATATTTATCGACGTTTTATGAAGGACATTTTCAAAGATTGCTCGGCCATTGATTGCGTTGTTGAAGGCCGAGAGGACGTTTGACTTTGATGAAAACATGCCTCAACACATTCAAGATACTGAAGAACACATTAAACTGCACCTGTTTAATCGCACTTGACTGGACAAAGCCGTTTGAGCTGATGGGCGATGCGAGCGTTATGCGATGGGGGCGGTGCTAGCACAAAAGAAGAAAACAATGCTACACCCATCGCATATGCGAGTAGAACTTGAACCTGCCCAAATAAACTAACTACCACTGAAAAAGAACTTCTTGCGGTAATTCTTTATGCTAGAGAAATTTAGAGCTTACTTGCTGGGATCCAAAGTGATCATGCACACCGACCACTCGGCAATCAAATATTAATGACAAAGAAAGATGCAAAGCTCAGGGTTGATTCGATGGGTTCTCCTCCTTCAAGAATTCAACATGGAAGTCATTTTTCGCAAGGGGATGGAGAACTAGGTTGCGGACCACCTATAAAGATTAGAAAATCCGGAAGTTGACGCAACAGTCAGAGGTAATGCAACCTTCCCAGGTGAGAAGCTGTTTGAAAATTTCCTAGTTTGTGAACAATTCCTGAGAAATACACAGCCACCCAAAGGGCGGCTTAGACATGAATGTAAATCATATTTTTGGGATGAGCCAATCTTACAAGAGGGGGTCAGACCGGAATTTTGCGCCTATGCGTACCAAAAGCTGCTCACCAGCGCAACTATCTCAACCATGAATCACCATATGGTGGACATTTGGGAGGCCAACGCCACAGCACAAAGATGTTACAAAGTGGATATTTTTGGCCAACTTTATTCAGGACGCAAGAGACTATGCAATGAAATGTGACAGGTGCCAACGCACGGGAAACATTTCATGGAAGAATGTGATGCACATGAATATTATCATTAGAGTTGGAGCTATTCGACGTATGGGGCATAGACTTCATGGGACCATTTCTACCATCAAATTGTCACAAATACATTCTATTGTGTCGTCAATTATGTTTCTAAATGGATAGAAGGGTATTATGCATCGCAATCGATGCGGCGATAGTCTCCAAATTCTTGCAAAAAAATATCTTCACTCGTTTTGGCACCCCACGTGCCATAATAGTGATGAAGGCTCCCACTTTGTCAATAGCGTCATCAAAAAATTGTTGCTCAAGTATAATATCCACCATAAAGTCTCCACCACATACAATCCACAGACAAAAAGCCAAGTTGAGGTGTCCAAAAGGGAAATCAAGTTATCTAGAGAAGGTGGTGAAGCCTTCATGCAAGGATTGGCCATGAAGTTGGACGATGCCTTGTGGGCATACAGAGCTGCTTATAAAACATCTATAGGCATGTTCGTATGCGCTGGTGTTTGGGAAGGCATGCCACTTATCACTTGAATTGGAGCATAAACCAATGTGGGCAGTGAAAAAACTCAATTTTGATTTGAAGACCGTAGGGGAGGCAAGATTTCAGTTGGTCGAGCTTGACGAATGGAGAACTCAAGCATATAAGAATGCCAAGATCTACAAGGAGTGCGCAAAACGTTGGCATGACAAACGATTATGCGAGAAGAATCTCCAAGTCGGACAAAAGGTCTTGTTATACAATTCTCGGCTACGACTTTTTCCCAAAAAATTAAAATCACGATGGTCTGGTCCATTTATAATCAAAGAGGTATTCCCGCATGGAGCGGTTGAGTTATCCAATGAGGATGGGACCAACGCATTCAAAGTTAACGGAAAAAGAGTCAAGATATATCACGGAGGAGACTTGCATCGCGAGAAAACCTCCGTGGACCTGAGGAATTCCTGACTAAAGAAGAAATGGCCAGTCCCTACACAATCATACGATTCAAACTCATCAGGGATGCAATCTTTTTGCAGTATCCTTTTAAATCTTCATTTCATGAACTCACTCTACCTTTTTATATCCTTTTTACACCATCATTTTAAAAAAAAAAATTAACTCTGTCTTTTATATTTTTTTTATCTTCTCGATGTTGTTAGCAACGATTGTGGTGAAGCCATGCGATAACCGAAAAACGCGATTAGTTTGTTTAACCATCGCAATCGAAGAAATCGGCTCGTCGCAAAGAAGGATGCGATCATAGATGATGCGGGCAACAGAGCAAATTTGGGGGTTGTATCTTTCTTTGACTCTGTTTATTCCAAATTTTGCACTCTACCATCTCATTCTCAACATTGATAATTTTATCATCACATCCTCTTTAGTTGGCGCAATCATTAAATGTCGATTACTTTAGTTAGTCACCACATTGTTTTTCCGTACTAATTACGATTTCAACGATGAAACGCATGCCTCTATTTCTCATCACATGTACTAGAATCAACTTAATTTTAGGACAGTCAATTCATGAAATATTTCTAGAAGTTAGTGGTCCACCAGCTTTCTTTCAAACTATCTTTTACGAAACTTCCTAAGAGCATCGCATGAATTCTTTCAGTCTATTAGCAATGAGGACACTACTGCGTTTAAATTTGGGGGTGCCGGTATTTATTTTCAACCTTGCTACCTTTAGACATCTCAATAAAAAAAATCATCATAACATTGAGATCGGATGCTACTCGTAGTTGGATGTCCGCATGACACAGTGGGGGCAAGCCAAAATGAAGGTAGGAATCGTGATCAACGCATAAATAAAGTGATCGCAACTCTGCTGCCAAATGGGCATGAGTTTAGACTGAGAAAGAGTGTCGTGCTCGTAGTTGGATGCTCGCATGACACCCGTGGGGACAAGCCAAAACGAAGGCTAGGCACTTGGATCAGCGCAAAGTCACAAAAAGAATATCTAAACTGTGCAAGGATAAGAATCATTTGGAAACACCCCGATTGGAAAAAGTTTTTGAAATAAATCATGCGATGTCCTGGAAACAAGTAAAGTCTTTTTGAAGGTTAAACTTGCGGTCCCTAAATTTTAGAAATATTTTAAGAAGAGACCAGGATAAAAATTAAGGAGATTTTGGTTCATAAGATTTGAATAAGGTACTTCGAGAAATCTAGGTAAGGAGAAGGCGGCTGACTCTCTAAGGAAAATCTTTAGTTTATGCTTGAGGACAAACATTGTTTAAAATTTGGGTGTGTGATAACGCATAGAAATGCATGTTATTACAGCGCAAAGATATAAAACAATGTGGGAATGCGACGGTAAAAATATGCAAAATCGTGTCCAAAAGCATTAAGTTGAGAATTTTGCGATCGTATGCGCCCATTGCATTAAAGTAGCTAATTTACTTATTTTGTGCAAGAAAATGCGTTGGCGCAAAGCAAATTGCGATCCAAGGAATTCGGCACCCGAGTGCGTTAGAAGATTGCGACCGCAAAGCTATGCTCGTATGCGCTCGTGAAGATCTACTCAAGAAGATGGCCACATAAAGACGACGCATCAAAGTGAAAGCATAATAAATCATGATGGGATGGAAAGCTGATGACGGTCGAATCCGAATTTAGTTGACAAGCCATTCATAACGCACAGTAGCAAGTACATTCAACTTTTCGGTGACCACTAATCGGCACATCAGACAGAAGAATTAATGACCACCCATCAATGCAATCATTTGAGAGAAAAACGTCTTCACCTTGAGCTCTATAAGCTACCCAAAAATAGTATACTTCTTCAAAGCAGAAGAAAATCAAATATTTGTATTGAAAAATGATACTTTACTTGAAGAAGTATACATGAGAGATCATAAATTATTATATCAAGGTTCTATAGTAGTTATAGAAAATCAACAAGAGTTATTGATTAAACTGAGCCTAAAACAAGAGTTGTTAAGACTAGTCAGATGCATCTTTCTCAAAGAGTTGAGAGTGCCTTGATGTAGTGGGAGGGTAGTGTGACAACCTAGCCATAACATGGGCTTAGTAGAAACTCCAGTCACCAATACTTGGTGATGGCATCGAGAATCATGAAGGGTATAAAATGCATTCCCTATTTGTTAAATAATTAGAAGTCCACTGTATACTGATATGTTTATAAAGGTCCTCTCAGCTAAAGTGCATGAGGGTCACCTAGTAAGTCTAGGACTACGGGTTGTATAATCTAGGGAAAGTGGGAGAGAAACCCATAGTATATGATACTTAAGATATATGATACCTAGTAAAGACAAACTATGGGTATGTGATGCCCTAGTTTATTGTATTTCTCTCTAAAAAACTCAAAAACTCAATATTATGTGTACAAATGTGTATGACCACTGAAGTATTAGTCCAAGTGGGATTTTGTTGGCTTTATGTCCTAAAATTCGTGATTTGTAAACAATAAACTTATTATGTTAATCAATATAGATGTTATTGAAGTTAGATTCAATAAAGTTGTTATTGAATATCTTAATTGCTCATTTCGTTTTAGAAATAACCTCAATCCAATAAACTAAGATCCATGGCTATTACATGAGTACTTGAACTTTATGTAGAGACATAAGAGTAGACCAAGTTCAAGTAAATAACCAAAATGGTCTATAATATACGAAAAAGGCTGGTACTTTATTCTAGGGACACTATTGGATGCGACCCACTTTGTAGATGTTACAATTGTTGTAAAGTGCTACAAACGAAGTGATCTTGATTCGTTCATGTGGAGACATGTGAATGGGGGCATCCTATGCAAAGAGTCAGTATAAGATCGGACCAAGAAATAAAGTCATTCTTACTTTATAACGTTGTTTATTGTTTAAGACTGACTATTTCAAAGCGATGACCTAGGTAACTTGACCTTAATCCTAAGTTAACTATGAAATTCTATTTGTTCAGGATTATCCTTAGATTTGCATGAGTGAGGGTTGGCACAGCAGCACTGGCTCAATAAGCCTCCTATTTCAGGGATAAGACCGGGTAGATAGTTGGGGACATAGGGTGTAAGATGGAATTTACTCCTACATGCTTTTAGGGATAGTAGAGAGGTTGTTCCCTTAAGTGCTGACTACAGGTCTTAAGTAGGGGGCCTCACCCTCTCATTGGCCTGAGAGGGACTTAGTTTGGTGAATGGATCACAAACTAATTGTTCATTAGAGGATCAATGGGACTTAAGGAACAAGATGTAATCTCGGGGGCAAAATAACTTTTGACCCAACCGTTATTACGAACAACCTATGAAGGGTTGACTTATTGATTATGGTTATATTGAGTGGTCATAATTATACCTACAGTGAGGGGAATGCAACTACTGGGCTTTAATGGAGTGGCTCGGTAGATAACGAATGTTGGTTAATTAGGTTAAAGAGTAACCGGTTATTCTTGGATCGTTAAAGCCCATGATCTGTAGGTCCATTAGATCCCCCTACTAGCTCACAAACGAATTAAACCTTAGCATATGGTGATGAGTATATTTGAAGTGTTCAAATTCTAATTGAGGGAATAAGTAATTATATATGATATAATTACAGGTTTAATTGATGAATTAAACAGAATTTGAGAATTGGATAATATTTAAATTTGATTTAAATATTAATTACATGAATAGAGATTCATGATCATGGAATTGGTGTTTTAATAATTTAATATTGGATATTAAATTATTTTAATTAATTAAATAAATANATTTTATTTAAAATTGAAAATTTAATTTTATGATTATTCAAAAATAAAATCAGTATTTTTTTAATTGAAATTTTGGAAATTTAAATTAAAAATTGAAACACTAATTTTGAAATGAAATTGATTTTTAAATCAATTTCATTGTAAGTGGGATTTTCCAACTTTGAACACTCATTTTCCATTCAAATTGAGTGGGATTGGTGTCACCTCTTCATGCAAGATAGTTGCATGAACTTGTTGAATAAAAACAAAGATTATTCAGCTGAGATGAGAGAAATTGAAGCAATGTAACTTTTGGCTGAAAATTCAATTGAAGAAGGGTTCTTCAATTTCTGCAGAAAAGCAACTATTTTCACCAAAATTCCCTTGAGTTCAGATCATTTTGGGTTCCACCACCCAATCTGAGATCCAAGAGAATAGTAGGGAAGATTCAAGCTGAATTTGAAGTTAAAGAAGGTCTTCAAAGCTATATCTTCAAACCCTAATTTTTCCTTATTAGCATGCTTTCTTAGATGCGAAAATTGATAAATTAGAATGCTTAATGATTCCGTTTGCTTCCACTTAATACTTGCTAACTCCAAAAAATATGATTTGATTGAATTATTTCATCAAAGTCTAACTCAATTTTTTCCTTCTTGAGCTAATATTAGAATTAACTCTTTTAGAACGAAGAATTTTTCCACTGGATGATTGATGATTTGATGATACTTACAGTAGTTTGAATCACCGACTTTTACATCTCTTTCGGTCATTTAGACTCAGGAAGTTGGATTAATCATGCTTGTAGCAGTTGTTCTAACATACCAAGAATGTCATAATCAAGAAAATGATAGACTTTTTCTTATCTTTCTTGCAAAGTTAATTGGTGTAAATATTCTCAATGCTTCTCTAGTTTCATGTCTTTTCCTTTGAAGGACGACTTAACAGGGGCTATATTGATAGCCATTGATTCTTCTAAAGTCTTCTCACCATCCTTTCCTTCATGCTTTATGTTAGGGACTAAAATAGTTTTATCTTCTCAACTAACAATATTTAGCTCTATATCGTGAACACGAGTTTCTAACTCTTTAAAGATGCGAGGCTTTATACCTTGAAGGATGTAAAGAAGTACCCAATGCATGCCTTGAATGTACATCTCAACGGCAGACAGTTTAATGAGATGGTCTTTGCAATCCATGCAGCTCTCCAGCATTTTATGTAATCAAGAATAAGTTCACCTTTTTCGTTGCTTGGTATTGGTGAGCTCGAAGATATTGACTATCTGTCTTATGCTGTAGAAGTAGTTCAAAAACTATTTTTAAACTTGTCCCTAACTGTCAGTTGATTCAGACTCTAGGTTAGTGTACTAGTCAAAAGCATTTCCCTTTAACGTTTGAACGAATTGTTTGACCCACACTACAAGAAAATTCATTTTCAGTGACAAATTTTTAGTGGCGCAAAAAAATTTTGTTGTTAAATGGTGATTTACAGTGGCAATGGAAAACATGTTGCAAAATATCATTTTTAGTGACAAACTTTATATCAGTGTCACTGAAACAATCTGTGATACATGAACTAACACCACTAAATATTAAAATTCTTTAACAATATATTACATTGTTAGTAAAGGAAGCAAAATATCATTTTTAGTGACAAAATTCTTTTTGTTTTTCTCTCCCTTCTCTCTCTTTTTCCAAACTTTCACCCACCTTTTCCCTCCCCCTTTCTTTCTTTTTTTTCTATCTTTGGTTTCCCTAAACCCCATTTTTTATTTCCCCAACCTCCTTCCCCTCCTGAAATTGAACCTTCAACATCTCTCTCGGTATCACCTCCAAATTGTTAGGTGAGTTTTCTCTCTTCTCTATCTGTCTCTTATACACATCTAGATGTGTATAAGAGACAGATTATAACCCATATAAAAACGTGTAAAAATATTTTAAAAAATGTTCATCATCATATCTAATTTATGGTCCATTTGATAACACTATTTTTTTTCTTTTTTTCGTTTTTCTATTTTTTAAGGAACATATTTGTTTGATAATCATTTTTGTTTCTTGAATTTGTTTTGAAAAATGTAGTCCAAATTGAGAAACTATATATAAAAAAGAACTTTCTTCCGAAAAAGTGTAAATTTTTCATTTGAACTCTTCTTCATAAAGGCCTCATAATACCATTTATAAATGTCAATCTCGTTACCCTGCCCTTCATCTATCTTCAAACTAGTGTGTTTTGTGCAAGAATCACTCCTATTTGACAATCAAGGTACTTTCTTGTAGTGTGCCTCTCTCAAGAAATCAATCGACGTCATTGCCATTCAACCGCCAATTTCAAACACCTATTTCACTGTTAGGTGGCCAAGTCTTTAATGGTATGAATCTTACCCAATCTCTCTATATTTACTTTACCCTTATTACTTCTCAATAGACATTGGTTCAAAGAAAAAGATTATGAGATGATGTTGTTGTTTATTTGTTGGAGTTAAGAACTTTGAGAAGAACTTTACCCTTATTAAAACATTGCAAGATTAAGGGTTTTTTCAATCATACGTGTTATTTTTCCACTTAATATGACATTGACACTAATAAGATCTACCTAACTTTGATTAGTTATTTGATTGCTTATTTGAATTTTACCTAAGACTTAGATTTTAACTGTTTGATTTCTAATTTAGGTACTTCACTTTTTACTTGTTATGGATCGTAGTTGGATAAATTTAAAAGATCGACGGTCTAGTCAATATTCTAACAGTGTCGATAATTTTACTGAAGTCGTAAAGAAGTATTTAGATGAAGAAGGAAGAACAAGATGTCCTTGTTCAAACTGTATGAATATAATTTGGAACAACTTAGATGACATAGAGTGCCATTTATATAAATATGGCATGTCTCCGACTTATAGCCGATGGATATTCCATGGAGATATAGTTGATCTTTCTCCATTTTGAAGGACTAATTCAAGGTTTATAGGTGCAACATTTGCAGATTCAGTTGAAAGTAGAGAAGACTGAAAATCTTAGAGCAAACAATAGAGATCATAGATATAATGTGAAATATGAGATGCTAGAAATGATTCATGATTTTTATGGACCAAAATTTGAAGAAACTAGAAGAGAATCGAATGAGGAAGATGGAACAAGTGTTATTTTTCATGAAGTAGAAGAGGAGTTATATCCAGGGTGTCTAAAGTTTACTTCGTTTAATTTCTTAGTGAAACTTATGCACATTAAGGTGCTTAATCGTTGGAGCGATTAATCATTTGATATGTTACTTGAATTGTTAAATGCAGCCTTTTCGGATGGTGTAAAGCTACCTACCTCATACTATAAGGCTAAGAAAAGACTACGTGACCTAAGGATGGGATAAAAATCAATTCACATGTGCAAGTTTGATTGTGCTTTATTTTGGAAAGAGTATGCATCGATTGATAATTGTCCACATTGTGGAGAGTCAAGATACAGATTGAATGATAGAAAGGGGGAAAAATTCCACATAAAGTGTTAAGATATATTCCACTAAAGACAAGGTTTCAAAGATTATTTCTTTCAAAACATATTGTTGAGGATATGAGGTGGCACAAGGAGAAAAGGTGTGAAGTTGAAGGAATACTTTGGCATCCTGCTGATATTGAGGGTTGGAAGTATTTTGATAGCCAATATCCTTGTTTTGCTGCAGACTCTCGTAATGTCATATTAGCTCTTTATTCTGACGATTTTAACCCATTTGGAAACATGAGCACATCATATAGCATGTGGTCAATTATGCTCATTTCATACAACGTGCCCCCTTGGAAGTGTATAAAACCACCATTTATGCTTCTATCTCTACTCACCCCTAGTCCAAGGTCTCTTGGTAAAGAAATTGATATTTACCTACAACCACTAGTAGATGAGTTAAATGAGTTGTGGGTTAATGGTGTTCGAACATATGATTGTTTCAGTGCTTCTTTCTTCCAACTTCCTACTGCACTATTGTGGACAATTAACGATTTTCCAGCTTATGGTGATTTATTTGGTTAGAGGACAAAAGGTTATGAAGCATGTCCAGTTTGCAATGTTGATACAAGCTCAATGAGACTAAAGAGCAAAATTTATTATAAGGGGCATCATCGGTATCTACCTTTAACACATGCATGCCACAAATATAAGCAACATGATGGAAAACAAGAAATGCGAGCAACTTCAAATATATTATCTAGACAAGATATTATAATAAATTGAATTCAATAAGTTTTACTATGCTCAGTAAGAATCCCGCAAGACGTGATAACAAACGAAAAGGGATAATTAGTCAGCACAATTGGACTAAAAGAAGCATTTTTTTTTTCAATTCTCCATATTGGCAAAACCTTAAACTACGTCATAAACTCGATGTGACGCATATTGAGAAAAACATATGTGATAATTTGGTGGGTACTATACTGAACATCCAAAGAAAGACTAAGGACACCATTAAAGCTCGTGAGGATTTAGCGAACTTAAATATAAGGAATGAGCTTCACATATAAGAAATCGGTAATAGGTGTGTCAAGCCTCATCATCTCACATTAACTGCTACTGAAAAAGTGAACTTTTGTACATTTTTTAAATCTGTGAAGTTTCCTAATGGTTTTTCTTCCAATATATCTCGGTGTGTAAATGCGAATGAGGGAAAAATCTCTAGTTTAAAAAGCCATGATTGTCATGTTTTATTACAAAGATTTCTCCCACTTGGCATTTGACCATGTCTACGCAAGGATATTTATACAACTAAATCAGAGTTGTCTCATTTCTTCCATGGTCTATGGAAAAAAACTTTGAGCATACTAGACTTAGACAAAATGCAAGCTGATACAATACTCATCCTATGTAAGTTAGAAAAGATATTTTCACCAGCATTTTTTGACGTAAGGGTCCATTTAGCTGTCCATTTGCCATGGGAAGCAAAAATTGTTGGCCCCTTGGGATATAGTTGGATGTATCCAATTGAAAGGTATGTAAATTCTCTTATATTTTTTAAGTCTCACTTCTTTGTTGTAGGTTGTTAATACATGTGCTTTCGATATTATGTATTAGGAGCTTGCGATATTTGAAACAATATGTTAGAAACAAAGCTCGGCCAGAAGGTTCAATTGCTGAGGCTTACATCATAAATGAATCTTTAAACTTTTGTTCTATGTATTTACATGGAATTGAAACAAGGTTTCATGGAACTGATCGGAATAGTGATAATATTGATGATGAAAAGAACAGTAATGGATTATCAGTTTTTTCTAGACATATACGATGGTTAGGTGGTGGCCAATTTCGAAAATTAACTTCTGATGAGTTAAAGAAATCACATTGGTATACTCTAAACAACTGTGATGAAGTGGAACCTTATTATAACACTCATTTTATATTTGAAATATAAATGGAAGATTAAACTAACTTGTAAAGTATAGGGAGCATATGAGAGTACTTGAATCAAATAATGGACATGGTGATTTGCATAAGAGGCAACAACTAGAATTCCATGCATGGTTCAAAACAAGGTACACCCTTGAGTGTGG
>NC_052360.1:44278404-44547760 GCF_009727055.1 Benincasa hispida | reverse complement strand
ATGGAAGATTAAACTAACTTGTAAAGTATAGGGAGCATATGAGAGTACTTGAATCAAATAATGGACATGGTGATTTGCATAAGAGGCAACAACTAGAATTTCCTAAAAAAAAAAAAAAAAAAAAGGTACGCCCTTGAGCGTGGTCATACCTCTAAGTTAGATAACTCTATTTTACCTAAAAATTTTCTTTTATGATTAGGCCCAAAGGTTGCATCATGATAAAATGATATCTGATGATTTGTATGCCCTTGCTTGTGGTCCAAATGATTGTGCTCGATCTTATAGTGGGTGTATAGCAAATGGAGTTCGATTTCATACAAAAGATCATGATTGTCGTCGGACCACGCAAAATAGTGGAGTTATAATCCTGGTGATGATGAATCTACGCAAATCGTTTTCTTTGGTGAATTACATGAAATAATAAGACTACAATACATTTATATGAAGGCAGTTAATTTTTTTAAGTGTGAATGGTATGATACCAGTTCATGAAAAGGTTGAATTAAGATAGTTGATGGCTTTACATCGATAAATACTTGTTACCGATGGCACAAAGATGAGCCATTCATCCTTGTAAGTCAAGCTGTACAAGTATTCTACTTAGATGATTACAAACTTGGTCAATACTGGAAAGTTGTTCAAAAATTTCAACAGAAAAGTGTGTGGATATTTCAAAACTTGAAAGTGATGAAATAGAGATAACGGTAGATGTAACCATACCTACATGTTATCCTCAAGTCGAAGAAAACCTAGATTCACAAACATTTAATAGAGAAGATGGTGAGCCTTTGACTATTGAAGATTAAGTAGATTTACTTGTAGAAGGTAATGAAGAAGCATCGACTGATGAAGAAGATTTTGATTTCGATCATTCTAGTGATGACTTAATGAACACACATTCAAACACATCACTATGTGACGAAGATTGTGACAGTGACACATAAAACTATTTGTAAGGCTATATGTAACTACTTAAACTTTCATTATATGTATATAAATCTTAGATTATTTTTTTCTTTTATTGTTATGTTAAATGATGTTGTCAAGAATTCTTGGACCTGGAAATTGTAGTAGGTCCACCTCAAGCGTCTCACAAGTAAACAACAATAATGAAGATTCTATTAGTGAGCAAGAAGTTGATTCGATAAATTCAAATGTTCAGGGTAATGTGTTAATTTCTCTGAATAAATATTAATATTTATTATAACCTTAAATGTATTAATATTTGATATTTCTTATGATGGTTCTAGGACTCAAACAAAAGGTCGAGGAGTGACTAGAGGGGTTGCTCTTGAGAAGTATGTCAAAGAAAATGATCGCATTTCAATTAAAATTGAACATGAAGATAGAAAACTCATTTGTAAGGACTCGTCCAAGTTGAATTCTACCATTGGAAAAGAGGTACGTGGAATAGTACCTCTTCAGTGTGAGCAGTGGTCAGATGTCTCTAGAGAAGTAAAAAGGGATATAATAGATAGAATTTCGGTAAGTTAATTAGCTAAATGTATTTTTAAAATATAAAATACTTCTTTTAGATAAATTGGAAACTAACAGGGTTTGTTCTTCAATGTTAGAATTACTTCATTTTGGATTTGGATGACCCCATAGTACAAGATTATCTTGAACATGAGATGAGTATACTACATAGAGAGTTTCGTTGTTCTTTACACAAAACTTACAAATAGCATAACTCTCTAGATGAAGCATGAAAACATCACGACAAACGAGTGGCAAGAGATTCAGATCGGAACCGTTTATGAGATTGATGGGAAAGAGAAGACTTTAAGCGTACCTTTAGGCAAATACCAAGGCTCGAGCTGATCTTGCATTCACTCATAGAGGTGGCACTTCGTCATTTTTATGCCATAAGAAAAGAAAGGTACACATTTCATTCTTATCTCCATAATCAATCTTTCTTATTCTATAACTTGGGTCATAACATGCAGAAATTAGAAGATGGTAAGGAATTATGTGATATTGAATTATTTAAGCATACTAATTCTAATGCAAAGAAGGGATGGGTGAATGATGAGGCAAAAAAGAAATATATAAGTAAACTTTTGTGTTTATATAATTTCTTTCTTATTTTACACCATAATAATGCTATGACATATTTATTTTGTAGGATGAGATGATGGCATTAAAAAAAAATTTAGAAGAAGCAGGTACACCTATTGAAGATAGAGAAATCTGTGAACAAGTGTTAGGTAAACGGTTGGGGCATGTGAAGGGCAAAGGTTGGGGACCAAGAACAAGAAATGCTAGGAATGATGCAAGTTATCAGCATGCTAAAGAAACAAATGCTCAATTTGCACATTTGCAAAGTGTAGTTGAATCACAACAAGCCATGATTGAAGAAATCTTAAGAAGGTTGGCAACTCAAGAAGGGATATTTAACATAGAAAGGAGTTGAGAATAGTCCAATGATAGTTAAAAGGTAATATTTATAAGACATTCTTCTTACAATTCTAATTTTTTAAAGTGTTGGATTAGTGATCATGACTTGGGCTTTGAAGCGTTTGTCCTGAATTTGAAATTAGGAATTTGGTTTTCTATTTCACTTGATATAAGAATTGGAATTATTCTAATATTATTGATAGAAGATGGTTGTGTTTTTCAACCCCCATCCTCCTCCTCCTCCTCTTATGATAGTTATTTAGATGGTCCTTTTATGATAGTTTCTATATTAATGAGGTTTGTTTACTTTTGTAATATTGAGCATGGTTTCCATATAGTTTGTATGAAATTGGATTTTGTGAATGTCATTATGTCCCCTACTTCAATTTGTTATTCTAATGTGCTTACATATTTCAATTTGTATATGTCAGATTTTATATCTTGAGGGTTACAAGCTAGTATGAGATTTCAAAAAGTTCAATCTAGATGAAAATGCAAAGAATTTTGGGGCATTTTATATGTTTATTTCAAACTGACCTTTTGTGCTTCAAATACCTTACATTGTGACTTTTGTTATGTAAATATTGTGACTTTGAGCTCATTTAAGAACTGATTGAAGTAGGTTGATATTACATTGGGATTTTTGTCATCCAAACTTGTGATCAAGTTATTTTATTTTGTTTCAATGATAGTGTTTTGATGTTTGGGAATGTGTGCATCTTCATTTATAATTTTTTGTTTTAATTTAAAATGACTAATCAATTCTTAAAATGTTTGAAAGATTAATAAATTTTAGATCTTGTAACAGGTTCACATATTAAATTAAGCATCATTTTTTTATTCAATAAAATATTTTTAGCAACGCTTTATATAACGTTAGTAAATCGATATTTTTTTACTAACGCTTGTCAATGTCGCAAAAGATGCTTGCAATGAAATGACTAGAAATTTACATTTAGCAGCAGTCTTATACGTCACTAAAACTTAACTTTTAGAGACAAACTTGTCATATCACTTATAAAACAAATAGCAACAAATCGTGCATTGCTAAAAGTACACTTTTAGTACCGTGTTAATGTCTATAAAAGTCGTGTCTTAGCGACGTGTACTAAAATGCGTCACTAAAACTTTTAAGTATATGGCTACCGCAACATTCACAGCGATGCGCCTCTAAGTATTGCTAGTACTTTTAGTGGCATTTTTTCGCTTTTAGCAACACATTTTATTCGTCATTGAAAGCTATTTTTCTTGTAGTGCCTAGTTCCTTCGCGTGCCAGCATTTTCACATGGTTTGATGAAAAGAGCAATATGTTGCTTTGGATTTTCCTTCCCATCCAAATTGTTGAAATTTAGGTTGCTGGTATCTGGTTGGCATTGTTAAATTATCAATTCTTTTTGTATATAGTTTAGAATACAAGAGAGAACTTTGAGACGGACCGCCATATTGAGCTCAGATGGAATTTTTAATCATATCTAGCAATGTTGGACCGACAACGAAGCAATTAAAGTTGAATGTTGTTGTCGTTGGCTCTCTTGCAATATTTGTCTTCCCTTTGTCATTATCCTTGACAGTAGGTGTTTTGCTTGATTCAATAGCATCATGACTTTGAATATGATTCTTTAGAGATTCCATTTCATAATCTCTTTCTTCAATTGCCTTCATCAACATGTTAACCTTTTTTTCAAGTTCAACCATCATTTCTGTAGGATCTAAAGGCAACACTAGGGGGGTGAATAGGGTTGACTAACAATTTTTTTAAAAAAATAATTTTATCTTCAAACAATGCTCAATAAAGTTAACCCACTAATTTGATTAAAGAAAATTTATACAAGAAAAACTTAAATCATGCAAGCTATGATAACTTCAAATTTAAAGACAATTTAATCAAGGATAAATTTAAATAACACACTAAAAATTAAATCATGCAATTTGGAAAGATTAAAAAAATAACTAAGACAAGAAGCAAAAAAAATTGAAAACAAGAAATAAAAGAGAGAGAGGGAGAGAAAGCAGCCGGGAATTATAGTGGTTCGTCAAATTTCCTACTCCATCTCTCCAAGACTCCTTCTTGGATATTTCACTAAGTGAATCCCTTGCAGATTGAGGACCAAACTGACACACGACCCTCTTTTTCCTAGGCTAAAGAGAAACCCAAGATCCTTTTTACTGGTTCAGGATCAAACAAATTTTTTTTCTCACAACCCAAGGTGTACCCACACCTTAATACAATTTCCCAAAATTAAAAGAAAACCTCATAGTATTACCTCTTGAAGGCTAAATACACAAGTTGAGCACTCAAAAAAAAACTCACAAAAATAACTCTAGCCAATTTAGGAGCAAAGGAGGACAAGAATTTAAGAGTACAGAGAGATTGAGAGCTTAAAACTTGATAAACTTTTGGTGTGTGTATGAAGAGTAAAATCAATTCGAATTTATAGGTGAGGGGGATAAATTTTGGCCAATGGAATAGATTGCAAATGCAGGGTGAGATTGAATAAAAATAGAAAATGAAAGGATTTGAAAAGTAATTTGAAAATTGGAATTATTGAGATTTGGAGAATAAAAAAGATTTTGAAGGATGAAAATTTAGGAAGGAAATCAAATTTGAAAAGGTTGAAATTTGTTGCGAATTTGGAGAAAATTGGATCAGAAATTTAAAAAAAATAAGAAAAATAAAAATAAAAAATAGTCTGATGATATGAGCACCACATGCATAGGGGAGGAGATTGAGCATCACGCGCCGCATTCTGTGAAGAAACTGCAGGCACGTGAGGCGCACGGCGCGCGTGAAGCTGGGTTACGGCCACTTGTCATTATCTCATTCGTCCACGGTCGCCACGTCACTGCCACATCATGTGCCACATCATCGCAACCTCAGAAAAAGTGATCAGTTGGAGTGCCACATCATCAATATTGACCGTTTGTGTGCACGGTCGGCAAGGTGTCACGTGTCACTGCCACGTTGGATTTCCTCTCCAATCTTCTTTTGCTTATAACTTTCTCGTTTGAACTCCGATTTGAGCGACTCAAATTGCGTTGGAATCGTCTTTCCGAGCTCTACAAGATAGTGACTCTGAAACACTGAAAATATTACTACAAAAAAACTTAGTTTGTTATCATCAAAATACTTGATTTGATTGAAGCCCTAAAGTTAACAATTTCTTCATCTATTTCGACTATTGGGTTTTATGCCCTAAAAATCGTAGATAGTGAATGTAATTAAATGACTGTCATTAATAAATAGTTATAACTCTCAATAAGTTTTATTGATATTTTATTTAATTTTCTCTTATTAACCCTAAAATCCAATAAACTGACATCCCATGCTGTCTTATGAGTCATGAACTGTAGAGAGATATAAGGATCAATGTTCAAGATATAGCCTAAAGGGATATAGTATAGGGGTAAGGATGGGTACTTTATCCTGATAACACTATGGATATGAGGATGAGTACCTTATCCTGGTAACACCGTGGATATAACCTACTTTGTATTTGATACAAATGCAGTGATCCAATGCGTTTGTGTAGGAGACACGTGAGTGGGGGTATCTTGGATAATGAGTTTGCACAAGACCGAACCGTGAAATAGTAACTACTAGATGTAACTCCGTTGGCTAGTTAGGTATCTATTTCAATAGGATGACCTAGGCAACTTAGTTTTACTGTTGATTATATTATGAACTCATATTCACGAGGGATTGTCCTTTGATTTATATAGATGAGAGTGGCCAGTTTTTCGACTCAATATGCCTACCATTTTGGGGATAAGACTGATTGGGTAGCTGGGAACATAATCATACAAGATGGATTTCATTCCTTCCCGATTTCAGGGTAAGTAGATGAGTGTTCCCTTAAATGGTGTCTTCGGGACTTGAATAAAGGGTCTTACCCTCTCATTGGCCTGAGAGGGGTTTCTGTTTAATGCTTGGACCATAAACAGGTTGTTTATTAGAGGCACACTAGTACTTAAGGATGTAGAGGTAAACTAAGGGTAAAACGGTAATTTGACCTAGCTGGCGTTATGAACACTCGTAAAGGACTAACTTACTGTTATTGATCTATATCCGTGGACATAGAAACATATATGTAGTGAGAAAAATGCAGTTGTGGATCTTTAGTGGAGTATACTCACAGTTAACGAATATTAATTAATTTGGTTAATGAGTTTAGCCAATTAATTTCACATCGTTGGAGCTTCTGCTCTGCAAGTCCATTAAGTCCCCTTCCTAGCTTGTAAAGGGTATTGAGGAAATTTGTCATTAAATTGAATTTGAAATGTTCAAATTCATAATTGAGAATTTTTTAATGTATATTGATACATTTTAATATAAATTTTAATTTTAGACTTTATTATTAATTTTGGATACGATTCAAAATTAATAAATGAGAGAAACAAAATATTTGAAAGGAGTTCAAATATTAATTTAATATGAATAAGATTCATATTGAAAAATATAGGTTAAAAATAATGTGCATTGGATGCACATTTAAACTATAAGTTAAATGAGAAAAATATATTTGAATATGATTCAAATTAGAAATTTAAATTAAATATGTGATATTTAATTGGAAGATTAATTACGTGGATAATTTAATTTCAAATATTAATTTAATATATATAAGATTCATATTGAAAAATATAGGTTAAAAATAATGTGCATTGGATGAATTTAAAACTATAAGTTAAATGAGAAAAATATTTGAATATGATTCAAATTAGAAATTTAAATTAAATATGTGATATTTAATTGGATGATTAATTACGTGGATATTAATTAATTAATTTTATTTTATTTTGATTTTAATTAAATTGATTAAATCAAAAACTATAGGTTAAAATTAAATGCACATTAGATGTGTATTAAAACTATAGGTTATGTGAGAGGGAACCATTTAAATATGATTTAAATGTAATTCCTCACGTAGGGGAGTTACTAGAGATGTGGCCTCTCTCTGTATCAAAACAAAGAAAAAAAAAAGCAGAGATAATCAATTGATCAATATTCAAAAACTCTTTGCGTTTTTTTTTTTTTTTTTTTTTTTTTTTTGTTCTTCCTTCCTCTCCTCCAATTCCAAAAAAAAAAAAAAAAACCTCACAATTCTCATTCTCCTAGGGAGGACTCCAAGTGGTGGTGCCCAATCCCAATTCTCAATAGATAAATTCTACTGTCAAAAGGTTTGACAGGTAAGTTTTCTTTGCTCTATGATTATTGTTTTTTAATTGCAATGTTAATCTATTTTTCTATTTTATTCCAATACAAAATTGTTCGATTTTAAAAGGCAATTTTAAATACATTTGGGTTTTGTGTTTTAGCTTCCGCTGTGCCTTAGGGTTTTCAATCCCTTCAATTGGTATTCAAAGCGAAGTTGTATTGTCAATTTGGCCTTTTTTTTTTTTTTTTTTGCATTGGTTTGCGTGAGATTTACTAAATTATGAACATTATGGTTTGCAATTGAATGTTTTATGCAATATTTGACCTTAGATTTACAATTTTGATATGATCAATATAAAGGCGCTTATGTTTTTTGGGTATTATTGTTATAAATCGTTTTTCTATAAGTCTAGGTCTAGAATTAAGGTTCATGTCGACATTCTGCTTCCCTGCATAATTTTGCAGAGAATTCAAAGCGGGTCCGGTTCGACTACGAATCCATTGGTGGTCTGGTTCGGTTTGCTTTGCTTGGTTCGTAGGTTGGTGATCCAGTTCAAGCCAGTTCAGGTTGGTCTGGTCTGGTTCTATACTGGCAGAAGAAATTTTAGGATAAAATTAGCTAACTTAGTGAAATTTATTGCTTTATTTTATCCTAAGGGCCAAAAATTACAGGTTCATTTGCTATTTAAATGCTTTGTGGATGTCATTTATATAAATCTCACCTTAGGTTAAGCATGTTCATGCATTTTTTGTATATTATAAGTGTTATAATATATGGTATGAAATGCATGATTTATAATTTTAAGATTTATTTAATGTATTTGATATGTTAATTATATGAAACTACAGAAGTATGTTGCATGACATTAATTAGAAAATATAATTAGTTATATTTATTAATGTATATGAATATGCTTGGTTGATTTTCATAATTTTATATAAGTGTTATATTTAATTGGAAATCAATATGCATTGAGCATGATACATCCATTGCTTAATATAATGGTTATATCAAAGTCATGCATGTAATATAATTTAATTTTTTAATTAGAATATGATTGTTAATTAATTAAAACCACAGTGAGCATGTTATAGGACTAATCATTACAATTTGTAATACTTATAAAAATTAATGATTAGCAACCATTAACCTATAACAAAGAGTTGCATGCAAATATAGGATCTAAAAAAAATTAGTTAGACCTAAGATCTCATTTCTAATTAGATTAGAATAATTACTCAGTTTCTTTTCAAATAGTTTTAAAATTGACTAAGTATGACAAATAGGATTAAGGTTATAAGGGAACTCAACCGATACAGTTTTGTCTAGACTAGAGGTCCTAGCATGTAATGTCATAGTAAGTGGGAGAAAGACACGTGTCAACTGGGAACTGGGAACTGGATCGGAACCTGAGTTAAGTTAATAGAGGTCCTATTAGCATGCAATGTCACTAGGTAAATTAAATGGTTTAATGAACCTAGAACATTAGTATAAAAACCTTATTATAAGAGTTATAATAGGCATAAACTTAGATAGATTCATTAGCCGAAATTTAACTAAGTGTAACAAAATCCTAAGAGAATTAGAACATTTTAGTGGGAGAAACTGGTATATATGATATATCATTTTTAGGCTTTCATGTCCCTAAGAGTTCACACCATGAGAACGATTCTTTTGATGATCTGCGGTTTGTCTTAACTGAGGAGTGTCCTCATGTCCCCGCTCGAAATGCACTCCTAAATGTTAGGGATGCATATGACAATTGGACAAAGGCTAATGAAAAAGGCCCGAGTCTATATCTTGGCGAGTCTATCTGATGTACTCAATAAGAAGCATGAGGCCATGCTCACTGCTCGTGAAATCGTGGAGTCCCTCCAGGGTATATTTGGGCAACCATCCATTCAGATCTAGCACAAGGCCCTCAAATACATTTATAATGCATGTATGAAGGAAGGCCAATCAGTTAAAGAACATGTTCTCGACCAGATCGTCCAATTTAATGTGGCTAAACTTAACGAAGAGGTCATTGACGAGCAATCCGGTATATTTTCCACATTGATAGGAGTACGTTTATGTTTCTGCTTTACGAATATGATATTTTCTGGGTATTTCTAATAATATCAAGTGTTATTCCTATTTTGGCCTTTCTAATTTCTGGAGTTTTAGCCTCTCTTAGCAAAGAGCCAGAGAAACTTGCGAGTTATGAATCGGGAATAGAACCAATGGGCGATGCTTGGGTACAATTTAGAATCCATTATTATATGTTTTCTTTATTCTGGAATCTCTTTCGAAGAGATTTCTTCAATTATGCAGGAATGCGGTTATGAATAAAATTCAGTACACTATAACGATGTTGGGATTTACGTCCTAAAACTCATGGTTTGTAAATAGTAGAACTTATTTTGAGAATTCAATAAAGTTGTTATTGAATATATTGTTTTAAAAAATCCAATAAACCTAAGTCCCTTGACTATTACATGAGTACTTGAACTTTATGTGGAGACAAACAAGTGGATCAGGTTCGAGTAAATAGTCAAAATGATCTATAGTATATGAATAAGGTTGGGTACCTTATTCTGGTAACACTATTGGATGCGGCTTACCCTGTAGTTGTTACAAAGAGTTGTAAAGTGCTACAAACGAAGTGATCCTAATTCGTTCATGTCAGGACATGAGGAGTGGGGGTGTTCTGTGCAAATGAGTTTTGTGCAAGATCGGACCATGAAACCAGTCATTCTTACTTTATAATGTTGTTTACTGTTTAAGATTGACAATTTTAAAGTGATGACCTAGGTAACTTGACCTTAATCCGGAGCTAACTACGAACTCATGCTTGTTCGGGATTATCCTTTGATCTGCAAACGGTGAGAGTAGACCAACTGTCTCTTCTCAATAAGCTTACCATTTTGGGGACAAGACCGGATGAATAGCTGGGAACATAGGGTGCAAGACGGAATTCACCCCTACTCGATTAGGTTTAGTAGAGAGGTTATTCCCTCCAAATGTTGATTCTGGGTCTTGAACAAGAGGCCTCACTCCCTCATTGGTCTGAGAGGGATTCGATTTGTTGATTGGATCACAAATCAATTGTTCATTAGGAGATCAGTGGAACTTAAGGAACAAAGAGGTAATTTCGGGGGAAAACAGAGATTCGACCCAACTATTATTATAAGCAATCTATGAACGGTTAACTTACTAATCATGGTTATATCAAGTAGGCATAATATATCTACAGTGAAGAGAGTTCAGTTATGGGCTTTAGTGGAATCACCCATTAGTTAATGAATGGGGGTTAAATCGGTCTAATGAGTTTAGTCAATTAATCTTGGATCGTTGGAGCCCATGATCTGTAGGTCTGCGAGGTCCCCCTACTAGCTAGAAAATGGATTAACTCTAGAATAACATGATAAGTTAATTTGAAGTGTCCAAATTAGAATTAAAAAAAAATTGAAGAAATAATATTTAAACACGATTTAAATATTTGAAGATGAAATTGCGTAAAAATTAATTTAATATTTGATATTAAATTAATTAGAATTATTTAAATTGTATAAATAATTATTTATTAATTTAATTAAAGAAAATTAATTTAAGAAATTAATTTTGTAAAATTAATAATATTTTCAGTTTTATAAATAAAATTGATTTNTAATATTTTCAGTTTTATAAATAAAATTGATTTATGAAATCAATTTCAATAAAATTGAAAAAGAAAAGAAAAACACAAAGTTGGAAAAATGGGATTTTCCATTGTCTTCTTCCTACTAGCTCACGAACAACCCACCTTAAACTCTTCATTACCAAGCATGAGCTGCATCTCATGCAGTAAATCTCTTTACATGAATGTCTGTAATATATTGAAGAGATTGGAGTGTTTTGAAGACAATGCAATCGAACAATTTTTTCTGAAAATTCGTGAGAGAAGAAGGTTGTTCTTCTACTGGGTTGCTACTGTGAGCTTCTCCAAATTCCTTTAATTCCAGCTTATTTTAAGTCCCACTACTCAATCTTGAGCACCAAAAGGATAGTAGGGAAGATCTTGGGGTAGTCTACTACAAGATTCTGTGAAGATTTACAGTTGGTTCAAAGCTTAGAGGAAGTTCTTCAAAGGTATGTCATGAAATCCATTTATTTTTGTTGAAGCATGTTTTCTTTTCTGCCAAAATTAATGAATTAGAGTGCTTATGGATCCTAGTAACTTCCGCTACACATTGGTACATTCCAACAGCTAGTATCAGAGCATCTTATAAGCATTCAATTGGGTTTAATTTTAGTTTGGTGGGTGTTTTATATGAAAATATGAAATTGATGTACTGATATGGTTCTTTCAGTTTTGACATTTAATTTCCCTTTAATTTCTCATTTAAATTTGTAATTGGCTCTTGCTTGATAAGCTTTAATGTGTTCCCAAGAGTTTGTAATTTATTTGGAGTCATTAGAGTTGAAATTAAGCTGTAAATTGAAGAAACAAGCGAAGAGGTCGAGTTGCAGATTCCAAAAAATCAGCCTCTGTTCATATCATCATTAAGCTTTAGTAGCTAAATGATTGTTTAGCTTCATGCGTTAGATGATGTGAAGAAAAGCTAAGTGATCGTGTAGCTTCGGGCATTGATCGTTGAGGTGTTGTGCGCTAGACGATTGTGTACCTACGGAATCTAAGTGATGCGTTGTATTGCTATACGATGGCACTACACGATCGTGTAGTTTCGGGTGGGAGCTAAGCGATATGGTGAAGATTTATACGATAGCACTGAACGATCGCCTACCATGATCGTTTACCTTTTATCGGCAGCTAAACGATGCGTCGAAATGCTAAGCGATAGCACTACATGATCGTTTATCTCTATGCGGCAACTAAGTGATGCGTCAAAATGCTAAGCGATAGGACTACGCGATCGCTTACCTATGTGCGGCATCTGGGTGATGCATTGAATGCTATACGATAGCACTAAGCGATCGGTTACCTTTTGCTTATGCTAAACGATCAGCTTCAGGCGTTAGATGATGGAGCTAAGAAATCGTGTAGTTTCCTTCAGCACTAGACGATGACACTATGCGATAGAAGGAAAATACTACACGATCATGTAGCTTTGCTAAACGATCAAAAAAATACTAAACGATCAGGCAAAATGCAAGACGATGGTCGTCACTGCTAAATGATGAGACTTAGAGAGATGTTGAACATGAGCAAGAGTTGCAGGTTTGACCGGTTCTCTTGAAGTCTGGTACGATTAAGCCTTGAATGGTTTTTGGCTGGTCCAGTTCAAACTTGGCTAGTCTGGTTCAGACGGTTCGAGTCTAGTTCAAGCTACTTGAGTTCTTTTTGGAGTGGTTCGAGCGGTCCGAAAGCGATTGAGAAGCTGTTTTGTAATAATTAGGTTTTGTTTGCTTGTTTATGCCAAAACTAAAGTCATATCAGTTAGTCTTTAATTATTTATATCATGTGATGTATGTTATCATTAAATAAATCTTGTATGTGCATATAATATGCCATGTAGATTTAAAATCTCACCATAGAAAGCATGTTACATGCATTGAAAGTATGTTATAAAATGTTATAATATATAGTATGCATGTTAGGGTTTCTTTTATTTAATATAATAGTAATATTAGATATTGAATTCGTTTGTTGTTTGTCGTGGATGTTTAGCATGTCTAAAATTTTTTTAGCTGTTATAAAATTGGGTTAGATGTTTAAAATCCATAACAAGGAACAGTTGCATGCTCACTTAGGTTAACCACTTGTTTTAATAGTTAAAATTGGTCGTTAAACTTGTAAAACTAGGGTTACAAACTCAACCGGTATATGATCCTGTCGAAGGCTGGGGTATTTAAGTTGACGGTCTATGAAACACCTCCTACCTAGGGATTATAGCCAAATAATTTAGCGTTGGTAACCGGTTTTATGAGCATTTATGAGCGATGTGAGCTAATAAAAACGGTTTATCACCTAGACATCGTAGGTTGAAAATCCATTTATAAGTGTTATGCTTGGATAAACTACCTAGACTTAAGGTTTTTTTTATTAGCTGAAAAGAACCTAAGTATAAATTTACCCAAACATTTAGAACACTTCAGTGGGAGAATAAAAGTTATTAGCTCTCACGTCCTCAAGAGTTCACACCATGAGGTCCATGCTCGGCTTATTATCGATTTTACCTCGACTACTCCATACAGAAAGTGTTTGCATGTGTTAATAACAAGGTGAATGGCAGAAGTCGTTCATAGTAAATGGGTGAAGGAAATGTGTAAACATTGTCCTATGGTCTCCTCCATTAGTTTGAACCATGAGATTTCTATGTTGCGCCTGCTGGCGTTTTTATGCGGCACTAGCTAGTCGTTAACCGCGGCGATCCATACGGAGGGTTGTAACATAGGATTCGGAACAACCCAGGCTTCAGTTAAATGAATAGGGTCTTATAGTTCCGTCTTAGGTATTGTCTTCTATTTTGGAGGCATACTCATACCGTTATGTAGGATTTGAAAATGGCAAGTCTACACTTACAAGACTTACTAAGAGTTAATAATGATCTTGACCGAAAACTATAGCTAAATGACTATCGGAATATGAGTTATTCTGGAGATAGTATTTGGTCAAGAACTATCTCTCTTTTGTGAAGGAATTCTTGACTGCCCCATGGTAGCATTTGTTCTAAATCACTTAAGTATCGTTGCAAAAATAATGATTATGGGTACATTATCACTTTGCTAAAACTTGATTTGATTTAAAAACAATTCACTTATAAAACTTGTTTATAATTTCAGAATGACGAGTTCAATTATACAATTGTTGGCTTCAGAAAAACTGATTGGGGACAACTATGTAACCTGGAAATCGAATTTAACACAATACTCACGATAGACGATTTGAGATTTGTCTTAACGGAGGAATGTCCTTGCATTTCTAGCTCAAATTCCAACTGAACTATTCGGGAAGAGTTTGATAGGTGGATCAGGGCGAATGATAAAGCCCGTGCTTATATTCTCGCCAACCTGTCTGACGTTTTGGCGAAAAAAAACGAGGGTATGAGTATTGCGAAAGAGATTATGGAATCTCTGAAAGGGATGTTTGGACAACCATCCTTCACCCTAAGGCATGATGCTATCAAATTCGTTTACAATAGTCGCATGAAAGAGGGGACCAATTTTCGTGAACATGTCCTTGACATGATGGTCCACTTTAATGTGGCTGAAGTAAACGACGCTATGATGGATGAGAGAAGCCAAGTTGGTTTTATTCTAGAATCTCTTTCGAAGAGTTTTCTGCAATTTTGTACCAATGCCTTGATGAATAAAATTGAATACAACCTGAGCACTCTACTGAATGACCTATGGGTTTTTCAGACTATGTTGAGAACTAAGGGTCTGGAACCAGAAGTAAATGTTGCTTCTGCTGAGAAGAGAGGAACATCTTCCAAGCCTGATGTTGCCTCCTCTTTTCATACTAAGAATATTCTAGCGAAGAAAGACAAAGGGAAAAAGAAGCCTGCTAGCAAGAAAAGCAAGAAAACTGCTGCAGAGAAAGGAAATGTTTCCTCTGCAATGAACAAGGGCACTGTAAGAGAAATTGCCCTAAATATCTTGTAGAGAAGAGAGTAGAGAAAGGTAAACAGGTTGCTTAGATCCTAGAGACCATTTTCTCAGCTCATTCAGTAGGAGAAGTGCTGATGAAGATGTAATTACCTGCTTTTATTTAATCCTGTAATGAACTTATTGTACATATTTTTGTTTTAAATGAAATGTTCATTTTCAAAAAATATGTTTGTTCTACCTCATAACAACTTCTTTTAAGAATCAAATTGTTAAAATCCATTTGCAAATATTCAGATATTTAAATGGCTAAGATCGAAGTATAATAAATTTAAGATTTCTAGATCTGACTGTTAATAAGAGTTGTTAAGGCAGGTCAAACGCATCTTAATCAAAGAGTTGAGAGTACCTCAATGTAGTGGGAGGAAAGTGTGTTTCCTGGCCATTATTGAAAATTAGAAGTGTTCCCCATTTAGTTTAATAAGAAGCCTATTGCACACTAATATGTTTACAATGATTCTCTCGGCTAAAGTGTTTAAGAATCATCTAGTAAGACTAGAAATACCAGAGGTTAATAATCTAGGGTAAGTTGGAGAAATATTGGGTATGAATAGAAATATTGGGATGCCCTAGTTTATTGTATTTCTATATAAAACTTAGAAACTCAGTCTTATATATCGGATATATAAGTTACCACTGGAGTTTTAGTTCAAGTGGGAGTTTATGTCCTAAAACTCGTGCTTTGTAAACAGTAGAAATTATTCTAAGAATTCAATAAAGTTGTTATTGAATATATTGTTTTTAGAAATCCAATAAACCTAAGTCCCTTGACACATGAGTACTTGAACTTTATGTGGAGACATACAAGTGGATTAGGTTTGAGTAAATAATCAAAATGGTCTATAATATATGAATAAGGTTGGGTACCTTATTCTAGTAACGCTATTGGATGCAGCCTACTCTATAGTTGTTACAAAGAGTTGTGAAGTGCTACAAACGAAGTGATCCTAATTTGTTCATGTTGGGACATGAGGAGTGAGGGTGTCCTGTACAAATGAGTTTTGTGTAAGATCGAACTACAAAACCATTCATTCTTACTTTATAACGTTGTTTATTGTTTAAGACTGATTATTTCAAAGCGATGACCCAGGTAACTTGATCTTAATCCTGAGCTAACTATGAACTCCTGTTTGTTCGGGATTATCCTTTGATCTGCAAACGGTGAAAGTAGACCAACTGCCTCTGCTCAATAAGCTTACCAGTTTGGGGATAAGACCGGATGAATAGCTGGGAACATAGGGTGCAAGAAGGAATTCACTCCTATCCGATTAGGGTTAGTAGAGAGGTTATTCCCTTTAAGTGTTGATTCTGGGTCTTGAACAAAAGGCCTCACCCTCTCATTGGCCTGGGAGGGATTCGATTTGCTTATTGGATCACAAATAAATTGTTCATTAAGGGATCAGTGGAACTTAAGGAACAAAGAAGTAATTTCGAGGGTAAAACAGAAATTCGACCCAGCCGATATTACGAGCAACCTGTGAAAGGTTAACTTTCTAATCATGATTATATCGAGTGGATATAATATATCTACAGTGAGGGGAGTTCAGCTCTGGGCTTTAGTGGAATCACCCATTAGTTAATAAATGTGGGTTAGATCAGTCTAATGAGTTTAGCCGATTAATCTCGAATCGTTAGAGCCCATGATCTGTAGGTCCACGAGGTCCCCCTACTAGCTTGTAAATTGATTAGCTCTAGAATAGCATGATAAGTTAATTTGAAGTGTTCAAATTAGAATTAAATAAAATTGAAGAAATAATATTTAAATACGATTTAAATATTTGAAGATGAAATTGCGTAAAAATTAATTTAATATTTGATATTAAATTAATTAGAATTATTTAAATTGTTTAAATAATTATTTATTAATTTTATTAAATAAAATTAATTTTGTAAAATTAATAATATTTTTAGTTTTATAAATAAAATTTATTTATGAAATGAATTTTGATAAAATTGAAAAATAAAGGAAAAGCACAGTTGGAAAAATGGGATTTTTCATCGTCTTCTTCCTACTAGCTCACAAACAACCCACCTTAAACTCTTCGTTAACTCCAAGCATGAGCTGCATCTCATGTAGCAAATCTCTTTGCATGAATGTCCGCAATATATTGAAGAGATTGGAGCGTTTTGAAGGTAATGCAACCAAACAAATTTTTCTGAAAATTCGTGAGAAAAGAAGGTTGTTCTTCTACTGGGTTGCTGCTGTGAGCTTCTCCAAATTCCCTTAATTCCAGCTTATTTTGAGTCCCACTACTCAATCTTGAGCACCAAGAGGATAGTAAGAAAGATCTTTGGGTGGTCTACTACAAGATTTAATGGAGATTTGCAGCTAGTTCAAAGCTTAGAGGAAGCTCTTCCAAGGTATGTCATGAAACCCATTTATTTCTTTTGAAGCATGTTTTCTTTTCTACCAAAATTAATTAATTAGAGTGCTTATGGATCTTGGTAACTTCCGCTGCGCATTGGTACCTTCCAAAAACGACTCTCTTGAATGAGTTGCAGACCTACCAGTCTTTTATGAAAGGTAAGGGATCGGTAGAAGGAGAGGTAAATGTTGCCCATTCTAGAAAGTTTCGTTAGGGTTCATCCTCAGAACTAAGTCTATACCCTCATCTGCTAGTATTAAGAAGGTTCAGAAGAAGAAAGGAGGAAAAGGGAAGGCTCTCTCTACTGGGAAGTGTATGGGAAAGGCCAAAGCGACTGACAAGGACAAGTGCTTCCACTGCAATGTGGAAGGTCAGTGGAAGCGGAACTGCCCAAAGTACCTTGCTGAGAAGAAGAACAAAAATGAAGGTAAATGTGATTTACTTGTTTTAGAAACATGTTTAGTGGAAAATGATCACAATGCCTGGATACTTGATTTAGAAGCCATTGATAATGTTTATTGTTCTTTACAGGGAACTAGTTTCTTCCAGCAGCTTGTTGAGGGTGAAATGACGCTCAAGATTTGAACTAGAGACGCCATTTCAGCTCGTGTAGTGGGAGCTGTGAAGTTTTTTTTTTTTGGAAATAGATTTCTTTTCTTAGAAAGTTTATATATTGTTCCTAAAATGAAAAGAAAATTAATATCTATTTCCTGCTTAATCGAACATATGTATTCATTATTTTTTACAAGTAATGAAACATTCATTTCAAAAAAAGGGGTCCATATTTATTCGGCTAAATTAGGAAACAACTTGTATGTGTTAAGACCAACTGAAACAAAAGCACTATTAAATCATGAGATTTTTAAAACTGCTAATACTCAAACTAAAAGACAAATAATTTCTCCAAGTAACAATAATACTTATCTTTGGCACTTAAGATTAGGTCACAATAATCTCGATAGGATCGGAAAATTGATAAAGAATGGACTTCTAAGTGAGTTAGAAGATGATTAATTACCTTCATATGAATCTTGTCTTGTGGGTAAGATGACTAAAAGACCTTTTAGTGGAAAAGGTTATAGAGCCAAAAAGCCCTTAGAACTCATACATTTGGATCTTTATGGTCCAATGAATATAAAAGCTCGAGGAGGGCACGAATACTTCATCTCTTTTATAAATAATTATTTGAGGTATGGTTACTTATAACTAATGGACATAAGTCTGAAGCCCTTGAAAAGTTCAAACAGTATAAGGCAGAAGTTGAAAATCTCTTAGGTAAAACTATTAAAATACTTCGATCTGATCGAGGTGGAGAGTACATGAATTTAAGATTCTAAGACTATATGATAGAACATGGAATCCAATCTCAACCCTCAGTACCTGATACACCTTAGCAAAATAGTCTATCGAAAAGGAGAAATAGAACCCTGTTAGTCATGGTTCATTCTATAATGAATTATGCTCAATTGCCTAGCTCGTTTTGGGCGTATGCAGTAGCTCAATTCCCTCGAAGAGTGTTTCTGAAACACCTTTCGAGTTATGGAGGGGGCGTAAGGTAGTGCGATTGTTTAGGCACGAGGTAGACGATCGTTTAGGCGGAGAATGATATCGTATAAGCTCTCGTTTTACATAAGCGATCGTTTAGATGTTCACCAACACGTGCTCTCTCTTTTTCTCTTTGGGCGATCAATTGAACAATTCAAAAATGAAAACCTTTTTCATTTTAATTCATCAGTTACAATAACCGACTCATTCCCACTAACCCACGTCCAAACGTGAAAATTGGCTTAATTATCATATAATTAACCAATTAATTAATTAATTAATATAATCTATGGTATGATTTCTTTCCTTAGTTTTGATTATTCACATTATCTACTATAGATTTTCTCCGGTCCTACTTTGGATATGAAATCATACTTGTATAATCTAATTTCCTCCAAAATAATGTATCTCATACAATTTAGCAATTGTATCATATATAATTAACCAGTCCATATTATATCATATATAAATCGAACTTCCTCTTGTCAAGTTGAATATTTCAAATTAACCCAAAACTGGCTCTTGACTTTATCCAAGCTACTAGGGGACCTAATGGTCATGTGGCTCGAACGTCCAAACGGTCTGTGAATAGCTGACTAAACTCTTTAGCCAAGGATCCACATCCGTTACTATCAGGCATTCCACTAAAGACCAACAACTGAACTCTTCTTACCACAGATATATTTCTGTGTCCATTGGTTATAACAATCATGAGTACAATGACCCTTCACAAGATTGTCGTAAGATATAGCTAGGCCAATTACCGTTATCGCCTATAGTTACAACTCACTCCATAGTACCACTGATTCCTTTAAATGAACAATAACAACATAGTCCAACTATGTGTGAACACATCTCGGGCCAAGAGAAGGTGTTTGGCGCCACACGTTCAGAAGGCCCGGAATCAGCCCTTAAGGGAGTATCTCATTACTCTACCCTTGCCTCGGGGAAGGAGTGAATTTCCATCTTGTGTAGCTGAGTTCCTAGCTCCAAATCAGACGGAGATCCCCAGAAGAGGTGTAGTTTGAATCGGGCGAACTGGCCACTCGCACGCCATTACAAAATACAAATCAAAGGACGCCCTCAAATGGCAGGAAGCTTCCCAACATCACTCAGATTGTAGGTCATGTTACCTCATGGTCATCTTCAGTGAAGTGAACGTCTCTGGATGAACGGTGTTATATAACGAGATGTTTAACACTTGTGTGTTAGGTCTTAACAAACTCTTTGTATTAGGACGCCGCCGCTCACATGTCCCCTACACGACGATTAGATCAAACCATCCTGTTGTTTGACAAGTACAGACACTTGTGACCATTCCCAAAGCGGGCCACATCACGTAAACGCCCATTACCCAGGACTAAGGTTTCCCTCCTATATCCATATACTACAGACCATTTTGGTTATCACTCAAGACATGATCCACTTGTATGTCACCACATACATGCTTGACTCATATATAGATAACCAGGGATTTTATGTTTATTGGTTTGTGGTAAAGCAAATAAAACAAGCAACTGAGCAAAAAACGAGATGTGAAGTAAATATCATATATTAACAACACAAGCCTTCATACAAACTGTTTACAAAACTACAGGACATGAGACTTTAAGGCATCAACCCCAAAAATCTCCCACTTGTCCTAAAGCGAAGTGGGGTGTACAAAAAACTAGTACAAAACAATAATCTAGGGCATAAAAGTCTAGTACAAGAAAATCTCCCACTTGCCCTAGTCCAACCGCAGGTGATTCTGTAGACCCATGCTCCGTAGGTGAACCTCAAACACTGTATTCGTGAGAGCCTTTGGAAACGGGTCAACAACATCAAAATGGCTTTGGTTAGACTGATCCGTCTCAACTCCTCAACTTCTTGAGGCGTCTTAGGACACACTTCCTTAGACAAAGTGATTCCATGCCTGAACAGCAGTAGGCCCCTCCTGGAGTCCTGCATCGATTACTTGAGCAACAACTTGTCAATGTACGATGCCGAAGACAGTGCTAGCACTTTGTTCTTACGATCTCGAAAGATCTGTATACCTAGAACAAACTGAGCCTCTCCCAAATCTTTCATTTGGAATTGGGTCGCTAGCCAGTTCTTAACTGTAGTCAGTAGACCTACATCATTCCCAATGAGTAAGATATCCTCTACGTACAACACTAAGAAGACTACTGAAGCGTTGATAATCTTCTTGTAGAAACAAGGTTCATCAACGTTTTGGTCAAAGCTATACGACTTGATCGCAGTATCAAACCTATGTTCTAAGATCGAGATGCCTCTTTCAGTCTAAAAATGGACCAATTCAGTTGGTTGATCTACAAGATCCCATACTGAATTGAAGTACATCGACTCCATCTCGAGATCCATGGCCTTGACCCATTCATCCCGGTCAACATCCTTCATTGCCTTCTTATAAGACAACGGATCTGCAACCCTCCCACTACGTCGAGGTTCCCTCAACTCTTGAGGTGGAACTGACCTACTGGACGAACTCCCATCAACAACTCTTGCTGATGTAGTAGGCTCTTCAATAACTCTTGTTGAAGTTTCAGTAGTTTCATTGGAAAGCTCATGCAACACGACTTTGCTTTGTGGACTGTGCTCCCTTATATGATCCTCCTCCAGGTAGCGTTTGTTGAAACAAACACCCTATTTTCCGTCAGATCATAAAAATAACCCTCTCGTGTACCTTTGAGGTAGCCTACAAAGAGGCATAACCTCAACCGTGGTTCCAAATTCTTGGGATTAGCCTCAAGCACATGTGCAGGGCAACCCCAAATGTAGAAGTGACGTAAACTAGCTTTACGCCCGTTCCACAACTCCAGAGGTGTTCTTGCAACACTCATAGAGGGAACACAATTGATATATATATTGCAGTCTCCACTGCAAAATCCCAAAACGAGTTTAGTAAGGAAGCGTAACTCATCATCGAGCAAACCATGTCTAACAAGGTCTTATTTCTCCTTTCTGCTACACCATTCTGTTAAGGTGTACCCAGTACTGAGAGTTGGGAAACGATTCCATGTTCTATCAAATAGTCCTGGAATGCCAAGTCCAAAAACTCTCCACCTCGATCCGATCGAAGTATTTTAATTCGTCTATCTAATGCATTGTCAACTTTAGCCTTGAACTCTTTGAACTTTTCAAATGATTCAAACTTCCGTTGCATAAGATAAACATACCCATACCTAGAGTAACCATCAGTAAAACTGATAAAATACTCATAGCCACCTCAGGCTCGCACATTCATAGGACCACAAAGATCAGAATGTACTAACTCAAGAGGCTTCTTGGCTCTATAACCTTTTCCAGTAAAAGGTCGTTTAGTCATCTTACCCTTAAGGCAAGATTTACACATTGGTAAAGAATTTTCTTCTAACTCACTTAGAGGTCCATTCTTCACCAATCTCTCAATCCTATTGAGATTGATGTGCCCTAAACGAAGATGCCAAAGTTAGGCATTTTCTTTTGGAGAAATCCGTCGACGTTTTGATTGAGTTACCATAGTTCTAAACAATTCAGTATTATGGAGGGAATTAATGGCTAACGGCTTTAGCACATATAAATTCTATTCCAGATTTGTTGTGCAAATAAAAACACCATCTTTATGAATAAATGCTTTATCCACATTAAACAAGATAGTATATTTAAATTGCAATAAACACTTTACAGAAATAAGGTTCCTCTTTAGTACAGGAACCAATGTCCATCTTGGTTGCAATGGAAAACTTTCCCATAGCAACTTGTGGACGCCTCAGACGGTGGGTTAGCAGGTGCCTTCCCTTTTCCCTTACCACCTTTCTTCTTCTTCTCTTTTGCAGAGTTAGAAGTAGAAGGTGCAGACTTCGTTCCTGAGGTCGAACTTCTATGGAACGTCCTGGAAGATGAAGCAACATTTGCCTCACCTTTCTGCCTCTTCTTATGTTTCAATAAAGATTGATATGTCTAAAACTCGTTGAGAAGAGTTGTAAGGTTATATTTCACTTTGTTAAGAATCACATTGCTAACAAAGTGCAGAAAGCTCTCCGGCAAAGAATGCAAGATTATGCTAACCTGGCTGCCCTCATCGATGGTAGACCCATTCAACTCCACCACATTAAAGTGGACCATCATGTTTAGCACATATTCATGAACAGAGGTGCCTTCTTCCATTTTGGAGTTGAATATGTATTTAAGAGCCTCATGCATAAGTTGTTCAAACGGTTGTCCAAACATCCCCCATAGGGACACCATGATCTCATGTTTCTTGGCCAAGACTTCAGAAAGACTTGCCAAGATGTAGGCTCAAGTCTTCTCATTCGCCCTTGTCCATCGCTCGTATGCCTCCTAAACATTTCGAGCGGCATTAGGAGCTGGAATATGAGGACAAGCCTCCGTGAGAATGAACATGAGATCCTCGATGATCAGGATCATCGTGATTATGTATTTCCATGTTGCGAAATTATCGCCAGTAAGTTTTTTGGTGTCTAGCAATGCTAACGTGGTTGTTGCCATTTTGAAAATGTTGCTGAAAATACGAACAAAACTTTATGATATTTTTGCTAAACCATTTCCAAACAATCAATGCAACCCGCACCGACTCAAGTGGCCACAATAAGTTGCATTAATTGTGGAGGGGCTCATGTAGCAGAAATGTCCCCATCAAATCTCCAGCAAGTATGCGCCATCCAAAACAACCCCTTCAGCAACACCTACAATCCTAGCTGGAGGAGCCATCCTAACTTCAGTTGGGGAGGCAATCCTAACCAAGGGGGGNACGTGCTGAACTTTGAACAAATGGAGAATGAGACCCTGAGCAACGCCTAGGTATGATTTAGAAGATTGGTGAAAAACTGCCCGTATATCAGGATACCCGATTGCGTTTTGATGGAGACCTTTTATAATGGCCTGAATAGATCGACGCAGGTTGTTGCTGATGCCTCCGCGGTAGGAGGTTTTATGGACAAAACGTATACTGGGGCTAAAGTCATCCTTGACTGCATATCGCGGAACATGGATGGCTGGATTGATGATGGCTATGGAGGCCGAGGCGTCGAAAGAAGAAAGAATGAAACTGCCATTGTCTTGTGGAGACAATGACCACATTGGCCACTCAAATGGCCGCGGTGACCTCTATAATCCTAGCTGGAGGAGCCATCCTAACTTCAGTTGGGGAGGCAATCCTAACCAAGGGAGGCCAATCAACCATCAGAGTGGCAGTCGAGGAAATCCACCTTTTCACCATAACTCGAACCAGGGGCAACCAAGGAAATCGCATAACCAGCAACCTTCATCTTCGAACACCTCTGGAAGCTCATTGGAGGCCCTGTTAAAACAATACATGGACCAAAATGATGCAGTGATGCAAGCGCAGGCGTCTTCAATTCGAAACTTGGAGATCCAAATGGGCCAGCTGGCATCTGAGTTGAGAAATAGAGCACCAGGAACGTTGCCTAGCATCTCAAAAGCCCGGGATCCAATGGAAAGGAACAATGTCCCTAGGACATTGGGCAGGCAAGCTGGACTGCCTGCAGGGATGTGGATTGCGCTCATTCGAAGAAACGCATCTTCCGGACCATATCTCACAACTATGTTTAATGTTTTCTTAAATTTCTGTCTTATTGAATTCTTGAATTGTGTCTTTACTTCTTCATTTAATTCGTATTTTGACTTTATGAATTTAACTCTTAATTTATTTCCTTTACATTTATTTTTATACCGTCTTTAATTCTTTGAACTTTTCTGTAATTAATGCGTTGTTCTCTAAATGGTGAATGAATGTGAAATAAAGAGAAATTTATTACCACAAGTCTTAACAATTTGCGTTGATGAAAAAATAATAATAAAAATATTGAAATAAAATAAATAAAATGAAACAATTAACAACAAATATGCAAGGCGATAATGGACGCATCTTGAACCAAGCAAGACGCGCTTTGTGTTCAACCAACTCAAATGCGTTGAAACTGAGGGGTGTGTAGCGCGCGTATATGTCCTTTGTCCATCCTTAGCTAAATGCACTATGTTGAGGTATCCTCCAGAAATGTGTTAGTTAAGGGGTGTGTTGCGGGGATGTATACGTTGTTGCCCGTCCTTTGCGAAGATGCATTTGCGTTGATGAGCACTTTGCGTTAATCTTTACACTGCGTCCATTTGAATAAAATATTAAAGAAAATTCTTTTTACATTTGAGAAGTCCAATCGTTTTGTATCCCAAAGCAATGATGATTTTGCAGACGAAAGGATGTTTTTTTTTCTGAAAATTCATAAATGAGGGAAGTTCGAACAATGGGCCTTTTGAGCTTCTCGAGGCCTATCGCGGCAAAAATCGCGTTGGGCCCACTGCGGCCCAACCTATAAATAGGAACCCTTCTCCATCTGTGAGATTTTTACCTCATTTGCACTTTGAAAAGCCCTAGCGCCAGCATACGAAACCTTCTTCTTCCCAAAACCCTAACTATTTTCCAGCTCTTTCAACCAAGCTACCATGGCTGATCAAGCTTCCCAGTCTTCTACCTCACCATCAACCCCTTCATCTAACCAAATCGCCATGCTAGAGGCAGCATTCCTTGCTGCCAGCCGGCTTGCTCCCCAACCCCATACCATCCCGAGAATCATCGGTAGAACCTAGAGAAACCTATTGTTCATCCAGCCTCCTCTGTTCAAGAGGGGGCAAAGCACTGAAAATACCTCAATTCCAACTTCTGTCGTCTCATTTGAGAGTGAGAAGAAGAGGCGTGATGACAAGGAATTGTTTGACAACATTCTGAGTCATTTGGAGCAAGGAGGGGGATTACCCAAGGCAAGGGTTGTAAACCTGTCTCTTATACACATCTAGATGTGTATAAGAGACAGAAGGAAAAGGGAGAACAACACTAAAAATACCCTCGTTCCAACTCCTGCCGTCTCAACTAAGAGCGAGAAGAAGAGGCGTGATGACAAGGAAGTGTTTGGCAACATTCTGAGTCATTTGGAGCAAGGAGGAGGATTACCCAAGGCAAGGGTTGTAAACCAACCACTGTCCACGGAGGAGGTGGTGGCGGTGGTGGCTGATGAAATGGTGGTGGCGGAGGCAATGGTGGTTGAAGAAGAGGCAAGAAGAGACACTCTGACCTTAGAGACTTCTGATGTAACTGCCAACACAGAAACCTATGACAAACCCTTCAGAATTGCGGCAGAGGATATTGTGATAGAGGAGACTAAGGAGGCTGAAGTTGTGGTAGAGACTCCTGAAGTAGCAATGGAGACGCAACCAGAAGGAGCTGAAAAGGAAAAGAAGAACAGGAAAGGAAAAAGGAGAAAGGCTGGAGAAGCTGAGTCATCTCATCATCGCAAGGAGAAAAAGAATAAAGAGAAGAATAATGATGATGAAGATGAGGAAGAGAAGAAGGAGAGGAAGAAGAAAGAAGAATGCGCTGGCGTGAAGAGAGGCACCTAAAAAAGGAAGAAGAAAAGAAGCAGAGGGCTACAAGCCCTGAAAAGGATAGAGAATCAACCTCCATGAGGGAGGATAGGGGGAAACAGCCAATTGATGTAATCGGCGCAACCTGAAATAACGCAAATGGTTGCGGCGGAAGAAGGCAAAGAAGGAGAAGATACCCCCCTGATGCAGCGTCGTAGGGAGAATGCGTTGCAAGGGTCTTCTGTTGACCCTCATAGATTAATAATCGCATTAGAATAAAAAAAAAGAAGAAGAAAAGAAGAGGAGGAGAAGCAGGAGAAAATGGAGCGGGCGAAACTCATCACCGCAGAAGGTGATAGAAGAAGAAAATTGCATGATGAGAAAGTTTGCCACAATAACGAAATCTCAAGGCTTGAAGAAATAAGGTAGATTGAAGAGGAACAATGCCTTTTGTCGGCCTCTGAGTAGTTTGTGGAGGAGTTTGAGAGAGAAGAAAAAGAAGAAGAAGAGGAAGAGAAAAATAAGAGGGAAGAAGAGAAAAGAAGATTGGAAGAAGAGAAGGAAAAGAAGTGCGAAGCTAATAGAAGGCGCTTACAGAAGAAGAAAGGCAAGGAACTTGCCGAGCGAGAGAAGGAGGAACAACACAAGGAACAGGAAAGAAAACAAAGGCAACAATCTCGCCTTGCGTTGGCCAAAGAAAAGGGCAAAGCGGTCGCAAAAAGCAGCAAGCCCGCGTTGCAAAGGCACGTCCATCCATCCAGAAAGAAAATGACGACTTATTGATGGAGATGGGCTTTTACCCTGCGCCAACGCCACTACCTGACCTCATCACGAGCGTGATCGTGGAGCATGGCTGGGACACATTTTGCCAATGCCCAGCCATTGTGGTTCCCAAGGTAGTGCGTGACTTTTACCATGGACGGCTACATGGCACCAGGGATGCGGTGACCATAAAAGGGCAAGTGGTGCCTTTCAGCGCAAAGGACATCAATGAGCTATATCAAATGAAGGATAACCCAGATGCACTGGATAATAAAATCATTGATGATCCCATAAAACAACAGTTGGAAGATGTGCTGCGAGTATTAACACAACCGGGCATGACGTGGTCGGTTTCTTTAAAAGGCATCAAGACCCTGGCGTCCAAGACTCTGCTTCCGGAGGCAAGGCTTTGGGTTTATCTGGTGAAGAAGTCCATGGCCTCATCAATATCAAAATCCTGAGGCTGCTCCTCAAAGACTCCCCGCATTGCCCAGAGTTACCTTTAAAGAGGCCCGCAATCGATCTCAATGCGCCGCAAGAACCCAGGCCAAAAAGACGGCGCAGAGAGGATAAGAGAAAAGGGAAAATCCAAGAAGAAACAACGCAAGATCCAGAACCTTTGGACCCCTTACCCTTAGTTATCCGCCCTCCAAGCCCTTCGAGCTCACCCGCACAACCTTCTTCTCCACTCCATGAGCATTTCACCAACCTTCTCCTCATTCCAAATTCTCTAACCGCATACCCACCAATTTACTAACCTGCAGCTTCATCACCGCAACCTTCCATTCCACCGCCTCATATTGATGACCCACACGATTTGGGTGAAGGCACCTCTGCCCAACCCCAAAACGATGCTGGCGAGACATCACAGACATAACCTTCCATCCCTTCCTTGCTGTAAAGTTAGCTGAAATGCTGTCCCTCTTCTCCCAACAGCAGCAACTTTTTGCTCAACAATAAAACTTCTTCAACCAAAGATTTGAGGTGGTAATGGAGCAAATTGATGATATACAGCACAGTGCTGCCACGTCAAGGGAGGCGTTGATCAATACAGTAATATTTTTAAAATCCATCGCCACCAAAGACAGATTGCGGAGCACAACCATGAGTACTTTAATTTTCTCACAGCTTATCTTCATGGTCCCATGATGCCTCCGCATCTCAGGTAGCAGCTGAATTTTGAAGATACTCCTACAACACCACCTCAGAATCCTCCTCCAGATACTCCAGCTCCTCAAAAATAAGTTTTACATTTTTGCGGCCATTTTATGGTTTTATTCAATTCATTATTTTTCTAAGTTAACGAAATTCTTTGATTTTTTGTATAGGCAACAATTTTTTTGCGTTAGTTTTTCATTCTTTGTATACTTTGTTAATATTCAATACAATTGAGTACATATTCACTCATTTCTTCCTATGCCTTTTTCTTTATCATCCTTTGTCAATATTTGCGATGTTCTAACCTTTTATTATTGCGTTATTCATTGCGCTGCCATGATGTAACATATGTTTATACTTAGAAACATTTCCCGTACTTTGTAAATTTTGGCTAACACTTAGTTAATTCTTAGTTTAGCAATACTTTACCTTTTATCTTTCAAAGTTCTGCTCAAACCTTCTTTTTGAAATTTTTATTCTAAGTGTTTGTCTAGTCTATCCAAACAACGTAATGAGGACCTTGCTTATCTTTAAATTTGGGGGTGGGGAAGGTCTAAGTAGATAAGATCAAGAATATGCGATGATTAAGAAAATGTGTTCATTTTCCATTTTTTTCCATAAAAAAATAATAAAATAATTTTATGCAAAACTCCAATGTCAGCGCAAGGGAAAACCTCAAAAATTTTCCCAACCTGATAAGAGTTTAGTGTGAAAAGAGCCTGCTCATAGTTGGATGTTCGTATGACACCCGTAGGAGCAAGCCAAAACAAAGGTGGGTTTCCAAGAACAATGCAATAAAAGAGAAAATAAAAGAGTGTAAGAGACAACTCCTCTGAATATCATAAGTTGAAATTGGCACACAACCGTAGTTGGATGTCCGCATGACACCCGTGGGAACAAACCAAAACGAAGAGTGTAACCATGACCAAACGTCTCTATTAAATAACACAAAGTTTGAACACTGTATATAGACATATCAAGTTGTTTTGACAAAGAAGAGATAAACATTATGTTTTCAAAACTAGAAAAGCATCTTTGAGCAGAATTTTGTTATATAGAAGAATAAAGTAGGGCTTTGTTCAGAATTAGCAAGGATAGAAGGAAATTGCATTGTTAAGAAATGTGTCTGAGTGTAACATTCGTAGCAGCCAATTGACGCAAAAATATAGGCGAGGAATTTAGCATTATTGTCTTAGTAGAAGATATGTTTGAGGACAAGCATATATCTAAATTTGGGGGTGTGATAACTTGTAGAAATACAAGTTATTTATCCTGCCTTATCTAGATATTGCGGCCAAACGAGAAGGAATATGCGTTGATTGTATGAAAATTAGATCAGAAATACAATAATTATGAATTAACGCAACTACACCCACTAACATCGTCAAGATGGTAGAAGAGGATATTTTTACTCTGTTTTGCAGGAAACCAAGTCACCGCTTGCGTCAAGGCTCAAAGAGAAACTGAACAATGCATCTCTGTTACATTGCGCCTATCAATCAACAATGAAGAGACGATTAACGCAATGACGGTGCAATGCGCAGTAGATCCTGAGCAGAATTTCAACCGCATGCGGTAATAAAAACAACACCGCATGCGATCAACTGATCGAAAGATGCAGCTGGGCAACGCAAAGGCGGAGGATTGCGACACGTGTACAATTAACCGTTGTGAAGATTTGACAGTCTGATTGCATAACAGAAGGAATATTTATTCCTCCATCATCGAAATTTCCATAACAAGAAGTGGGGTCCACCAGCCAAGAGTCAAAGTTTTTCACCTATAAATACCCCCATAAAATTCACAGAAGATATAATTGATACGAGGGCTAATTGCTGCTACATTACTGAGAAAGAGGCTAAGCTGAGTACTGGTCGGAAGAAATCCGGGAAGAAAAGAGACATGGCCGAGAGGTTAGTCTTAATTCGAATCTGCCAGATCCCCGCCGCGAAGCTCTGTGCTTAGATCCCAACTACCGGTTGAGCAAGCCTAAGAGGGAAGCTCATCCTTCCGCACGATCCATCCAACTCGGCAAGCAAATCTCCATCCAGATTGGCGCCAAGACGTTGGAATTTATTTGTATTTGTTTCTAACTCTATTTTCATCACTGTATTTCATCTTCTTAATCTCTTCATTCACAAATCATTTATCAGACGTTGAATAGAAATATTGAATGTCTCGATCGATTTTATATCCCCTTCTCTGTCTATTTCCGTTCCTCCGTTTATCGCTTTCTTCATAAAGTCTTCTTAATCCTTTGGCAATTAATATGAATTAAACAAGTAACTTACTCTGTGCTAAAGAAATAAGAATGTTTAGCTAAAGCATGCTAGACGGCATCTTCACCTGACCTTCTATTGACAGATCATAATGGCATCTTCACCTGTGAGAGCAGAAGTGAAGATGCCATTCTGATCTGTCAATAGAAGGTTAGAAGAATGCGTTAACTAAAGCAAGAAGTACTTCCAGAGCTAGAAGCAAACTTGCGTTCATTACGTTTGTCCCTGTTTCACCACAGAGATGTGGGAGCGTGGCCGATCACCGAGAAATGTACGTCAAGGGAAAAGCAGAACCGTATTTATGCCTTTAACGCAATTAAGGAACTTGCGATGTTTGTATTAATTGTCTTTTCTGTTTCTGCTTCATACATAAGACTTGTCACCGCACTATACGATCTTTGCATAATCTTCACAGCCAACCTTGACCTCAGTATCTTGTATCATGAAACTTTTATTTTGTATCATCTTAGATTAGATTTACTTTAACGCAATTTATTTTATTATCGCATCTTTACTGCGTTACTTTACTTTATCGCATGTTTATATTCTTGTACACAATATTTTTATTAATTGAAAACCCCTGCTCGCATGTATCACAAGCATAACGCAATAACCTCAAACAGTCCTTTGTTAGACCTCGGATCACACCGAGAAACTTGCGGTGAAATTATACTTGGTTTCAATGCAAGGAAACTTGTGACAACACACAGCATACGACAAGAACATTTTTAATTAGCGCATATCTAGAAGTAGTATCACATCATATGCATCCATGTGTTGTGTGACATAAGATCAATTTCTATGTAACAAGTTTATGGCACCGTTGCTGGGGAATTGGTAACGGGGACATGGACTTGTTCATTCATTCATATCCATATTTGTATCAACACATTGTTTAAGAATAAAATTTGTGTTACAGTAGTCCCCAATGAGAACAATGAATTAATACCGCAAAGAACCATCACTGGATGGCGCATATGTATGGACTAACGCAAATTGAATGCGGCCACAAAGAAAGATCACTTCCCTCTTCCATTCATTGATCAAATGCTAGACAGACTAGCAGAGAATGATTTTTACTGCTTCTTGGATGGATATGTCGGGTACAATCAGATCATGATAGCTCCTGAAGGCCAAGACAAGACCACATTCACCTGCTCATATGGGACATTTTCTTTTCGCCGCATGCCATTTGGCCTCTGCAATACGCCAAGCACACTTCAAAGGTGTATGATGGCGATCTTTTCAGATTATCTCGAGGACTCAGTAGAAATATTTATGGATGATTTCTCCGTTTATGGGAACACGTATGAAGTCTGCCTAGCCAATTTGGAGAAAATTCTGAAGAGATGTGAAGAGACAAATTTGGTGCTCAATTAGGAAAAATGTCACTTCATGGTGAAAGAGGGAATAGTGTTGGGACACAAGGTTTCCCGAGAAGGGTTGGAGGTTGACAAAGCAAAGATCGATGCAATTGAAAAGCTTCCACCTCTAACCAATGTGAAGGTTGTGCGAAGCTTCTTGGGGCATGCTGGATTCTATAGACGCTTCGTCAAGGACTTTTCTAAAATAGCACGACCACTGAGTGCGTTGTTAGAGGCGAACAAAAAGTTTGAATTTGACAATAATTACCTCAACGCATTCCAAATTTTAAAAGATGTGCTGATTATCGTGTACCCATCTTGATTGCGCCAGATTGGACACTACCGTTCGAAATCATATGCGACGCAAGCGGGTATGCAATAGGAGCCGTGTTAGCACAAAAGAAGAAAACTATTTTGCACCCCATCGCATATGCGAGTAAAACTCTGAACCCTGCCCAAATCAATTATACCACCACTGAAAAAGAGCTCCTGGCTGTGATTTTTGCGTTGGAAAAGTTCCAGGCATATCTATTGGGAACCAAGGTACTCATTCACACTGATCACTCGGCAATCAAATATTTGATGACAAATAAGGATGCAAAGTCGAGGTTGATCAGATAGGTTCTCCTCCTTCAAGAATTTGATATCGAGATAATTGATCGGAAGGGGACAGAGAATCAAGTTACGGATTACTTGTCAAGTCTGGAAAATCCCAAGGTTGACTGCAATGAATCTGAGGTGAGTGTTGTGTTTCCGGAAGAGCAGCTATTTCACATAGAATAACTGCCCTAGTATGCGGACATTGTTAATTATTTGGTTTGTGAACAATTTCCTGAAGATTACACCTACCATCAATGGAAAAAGCTCAAGAATGAATGCAGACACTGTTATTGGGGTGAGCCAAATCTGTATAAAAGAGGTGCAGACCACATCATTCGATTATGCATACCAGATGCTGCTCAACAACGCATATTGTCACAATGCCACAACTCGCCATATGGAGGGCACTTTAGAGGACAACGTACTGCAGCCAAAGTTTTACAAAGTTGATTCTTCTGGCCTTCATTATTTAAGCATGTTGCTGACTACACAATGAAATGTGATCGGTGTCAACGCACCGGCAACATTTCATGGAAGAACGCAATGCCAATGAATACTATCTTGGAGATGGAACTATTTGACATATGGATGATTGATTTCATGGGATCATTCCCTCCTTCAAACGGTAAGCACTATATTTTATTAGTCGTCGACTATGTCTCCAAGTGGGTAGAGGCAATTACATACACCACAAGTGATGTGTCAGTAGTCTCCCAGTTCCTGAAGTAAAATATTTTCACTCGTTTTGGCACTCCCCGTGCTATCATAAGTGATGAAGGATCACACTCTGTTAACCACAATATAAAGAAGCTATTGCGCAAGTACAATATCCTCCACAAAGTGGCCACCGCATACCATCCGCAAATGAATGGCCAAGCTGAAGTGTCCAATCGTGAAATTAAATTGATACTTGAGAAGGTAGTCAAACCTTTGCGAAAGGATTGGGCATCGAAGCTTGATGATGCGTTGAGGGCATACCGGAATGCATTTAAAACACCTATAGGTATGTCCCCCTATGTGTTGGTATTTGGCAAGGCGTGTCACTTGCCTTTGGAGCTGGAATATAAAGCATTGTGGGCGGTCAAGAAACTGAATTTTGATTTAAAGAAAGCAGGGGAAGCACGGAAAATACAACTGGTCGAGCTAGAAGAATGGAGGAACAACACATATGAAAATGCGAAAATTTATAAAGAATGCACCAAGCGCTGACATGACCAACGCATATGCGGTAAGAACCTCCAAGTCGGGCAGAAAGTCTTACTTTTCAATTCACGTCTGCGACTCTTCCCGGGAAAGCTAAAGTCACATTGGTCCGGACCGTTCATAATTTGACAAGTACTTCCGCATGGCGTGGTGGAATTATCAAATGACGACGGAACCAACATATTCAAAGTCAATAGGCAGCGAGTAAAAGCATACCATGGAGAAGACTGGCATCGCCAAGTCGACTCCATGGAACTAAGAAACTTTGAATGAAGAAGGAAGTAGGTGGTCCCTGTGTTATCAGATGATCGCAACTTATCAGGGACGCAAGTTTAACCTCAAGTATTCAACTCTTTTCTCCACTACTCGGAATTTTCACTATCTTTTCAATTCTGAATTATCCTTACTTTACTATCTTTTCAATTTTCACTATCGTCTAAAAAAAAATTTGCGATAATGATTTTTATTTTGTTTAAAATAATTTAACCCTCTCTTTGTTTTTCTTACAATGATCGAGGCGCTGGATTGCGGAAATGTACGTGAAGTAACACTTATCTTATTCCATCACCGCAACCCAATGATCGCCGCAAAGCTGGATGCGTCAATACAATGCAGGCGACAGCGCAAAATTTGGGGATGTACTCTTCCTTATCTTTATTTTCAATTTTGCGCTATCACATTGCATTTCAATTTTCAAAGTTTTATCACCGCATCCTCTTTTATCACCGCAATCATTTGACATAGATCAATTTAGTGAGCTACCACGTGTTGTTCTTTGCCAAGTATGATTTCAATAATGATAAATATACTTCTATTTCTTTCGTATACACTAGAGTCAACTTAAATCTTAAGATAGTCACCTCATGAAATATTTCTAAAAGTTAGGGGTTTGCTAGCTTTCTTTCAAACTCTCTTTACAACACATTCTATGACCATCACATGACTTATTTTAATTCCCTGACATTGCCGTATTTTAAATTTGGGGGTGGGGTATTTGTTTCCGACGTTGCTACAAAATTAAGAATAACAACTCCACTGTCAACGCAATGGGAAACCCATGTTGATAAGAGTTAAGTTGTGAAAGGCACTTACCGTAGTTGGATGTCCACATGACACACGTAGGGGCAAGCCAAAACGAAAGTAAGTCACCAAAATCAACTCATAAATAAATGATCGCGACTCCACTACCAAATCGGTATGAGTTTAGTCTGAGAAAGAGTGAATTGCTCGTAGTTGGATGTCCGCATGACACACGTGGGGGCAAGCCAAAACGAAAGCAAGGCACTCGAATCAGCGCAAGGTCAGAAAAAATAGCAATGAAGAAAATTTTTGTACAAGGATAAATCATTTGACACCCCGTGGAAAATTTTCTTTTTGAAATAAATCATGCGATGCTCCGGAATTTAGTACAGTCCTTTTGAAAGTTAAGCTTGAAATCCCTAAGTTTTAGAAATATTTTAGGAAGAGACTTGAATAAGACTTAAGGAAATTCTGGCATATAGGATTTGAACAAAATATCCTAGAGAAATCTAGCGAAGAAAACTTTGCGATTAACTTACTAAAGGAATCTTTAGCTTATGCTTGAGGACAAGCATTGTTTAAATTTGAGGGGTGTGATAACGAGCAGAAATGCACGTTGTCATGGTGCTAAGTTCTTAAACAATATTGGATTGCGTTGATAGAATGTGTTAAATCGTGTCCATTAAGCATAAATTCTATAATATTGCGGTTTCATGCGTCCAACACATTAGAGCAGTTGATCTTTATATTTTTATGCAGAATATGCGTTAACGCAATGCAAGATTGCGATCATAGGAATACATTGGTCGAGCGCAACTTCACCACAAGACTTTGCGTTGATTGTGCTCGCAAACATTCGCCCAAGAAGAATCACCGCAACTTGGTCAGCGCAACATGGTGGGCACATCCAGGTGAAAGGATAATTAAGATCGATGGGACAAAAAGCTGACGGTAATCGGATCCAAATTAAGTTGACAGCCAATAATAGTCACAAAGTACATCCAGCTTTACCGGTGACAATTATCCGGCGCATCAGTCAGGAATTAAAGCTGTCCTATCTATACAACTGAGAGAGAGAAGCCACCTTTCACCTTTGATGCCCTATAAATACCAAGTGCATTCTTCAGAGAAGGGGTTAAGCAGTCGTACTTCATCACTATTACAAGTTCACACCTCTGTTCATAGTTTTCTTTTCTATTTTACGGCGGAGCAAGAGAAGAGTGGTGACGCTGGAGATCGTCTAGGGGACTCGAGAGAGAACCTTGGGGCGTAAGAGCAGAGAGCAGGTCGACTCTCGCGAGAGCGAGAATATCTTTAGAGCACGAGTAGAAACAGTGTAACCACCTGGCAGCAAGAAATTGCTCCAGGCTCTTTACTGTACTTGTATTGTTATTTTGTACTTCATCTCATATCTATTCAATGGAAGTTCTATTTCTACATCTGCTCACTCTCGTAATACGCTTGAGTAGCTAAATTAGTTGAATGGGTTGAGAAGAACTAAGCTAACATAACCTAGGAAGTTCATTGCTTGCGATTGTCTTGTTTTATGCTGTGCAAAATACCCTTTAGATTTACTCGAGAGAGAATCTAAAGAAAGAACCTAATGTCTCGAGAGAGCTAGGTTAGAATCTGAACTTGAAAGAGCAAGATTAGGCTTGCATAAACAAGAGATAGGAACTTAGAGATAAGCTCTATTTTTCAACTTGCATTGCATGCATCCTAGGAATAGGAATGATATTATATGGTCACATATTTGTGTGAATGTCATGATGTCATCGCATAAATAGAGATAAAGGTTTATGTGTAAACCCTGTAGACTTATCGCATATTTATCGCATGCATTCTAGCCTTAGAAACTGTGGCATTCACGCCGAGAGGTGGTTTACTATTGTATGCATGTTGCATGATCGCAAAGCATGAACGCATCCTAGGGAGTGTTAGCCGAAACCTTTCTCAACTCGTTCACCGCATATTCATCGTATTTCCCGGTCACCAACTCTTTTTAAACTCTGCCACATTCGTTATTTATTTTCATTAACGCAACAACAAACCCAATGATTTATTTAACTGGTTACTGCAAGTTTTCATAAAAATCACCTACGCAACTAATTTCACAAGTCCCTGTGTTCGACCCTGGACTTACCAGGAAACTCAAAGGAATTTACACTTGGATTCCGCTAGGGAAACTTGAGTACACAATGCAATCCACCAATGCATATCATCTATATTTTCATTCAATAAAATAAGGCATCAATGTGCATACCATATGACATATAAAAAACATACATCGCATGTAATAAATAAAGGATTAATGGACCGAGATGAGCCTTTACAAAAACTGGAATGAAAATACCCTATCTATTACATTTTTCATCGAGCAAACCGGTTCACAGGCGAATCGGGTCTTGAACCACTAGGAGGTCTTCATCGTGTAGCAAACTCTAGTAGGTAGACGATTATTTAGCGCGCACTAGATGATAGGAGCAATATTAAACGATCGCGTAGACGACGAGGCTGCGAAGCCTGATCGTATATGCAATCGTGTAGTGCGATGACAGGTAAACAATTTACCATGCATTACTAAGCGATCGTTTAGTCAGTTACTAAGCGATGAAGCTTGCTGACTTAAACGATCGTCTAGCACACGCGCTTTAAACGATACGCGAGCATCTCATCGTCTACATGATGCGTGCAACTAAGTAAACAATTTACCTTGCGATGGTAAACGATTATTTAGTCAGTTACTAAGTGATGAAGCTTACTAACCTAAATGATCGTCTAGCGTGCACGCTTTAAACGATATGTGAGCATCTCATCGTCTAACGATGCAAGTAAATGATTTACGTTACGATACTAAGCGATTGTTTAGTCAGTTACTAAGTGATGAAGCTTGCTGACCTAAACGATCGTCTAGCGTGCACATGTTAAACGATACTCAACGATCGCGTACCCGATCGTCAACACGATACAATCAACTCTTGATCGCATACCCCATCATTTAAACGATGCATTCAACAGCGATCGCGTACTCCTTCATTTTTATGATGTGATCAACAGCGATCGTGTAGAACATCTTTTGCACGATACGATCAACCCTAGATCACCTTCTTCTTCAAAAAACTGCAACGCTTTCCCAAATCGCGTACCACTCTTATGTAACGCTTGCACAAATCTGCTTCTTCGAACGACTCAAAACTTCAAACAAACTTTGAATACAGACTCGATAACAATTATTAACGCCCAAAAATGCAAGGGCCTTTACAAACAACCGCAAATGAAAAAGGATCTAAATCAAATCGAGACTAATCATCCCGAAAACATCCATTAATCTCGCACATCCACAGCAAAATTTAACCATTAAATCGGTGTAGAAATGCACCAATCATGAATGTAAATCTCATTTCGTTGCAACAGATGAAATCGAAGTATCAGAACCTGACTCTGATACCAATTGAACGAGCACATATTTAAGAGTTCCATGAGCATGTTCAGATCGCTTAGATCTCACAGTGACCGAAGTACAAAAATATACATTCAACACATACAGTTATGCAAACAAACACTAATTATCGGCATGCTATGAACAAGAAAATAACAAGGGAGAGAGTTTCATACCAGTTGAAGACAGTCTTTGACACTTTAGAACTCCACGCAGTGGAACCCTCCAAGCGATATAGCAACGCCCAACAGCAGCGTCAACAACAACAGCACGAACAACCACACGAACACGAACGCCGTGGGGATGACACCACCACTAAAGAGCCTCGAGTATTCTCAGAGTGAAAACCCAAAGGGTGGTTTTGGTGAATTTGGTAGAGGAAGGAGGAATACTAGATCGTGTAGGCGATAAGCAAGTGGGAGGGAAAAAGACGTTATTGCATAGCAAAAATGCTTATCGTTTAGGAGGAGCTACACGATCGTGTAGGATTTATTGAACGATCATTTAGTAAAAGGTATACGATCGTTTAGCAAAATCGGCACACTATACGATCATTTAGAGAAGCTATGCGATCGTGTAGTCGACATAGCGTGCGATCGTTTAGACGCGAGGTAGACGATCGTTTAGGTGGAGAGTGATATCGTTTAGGCTCTCGTTTTATGTAAGCGATCGTTTAGATGTTCACCAACGCGCGCTCTCTCTTTTTCTCTTCGGGCGATCGATTGAACGATTCAAAAATGAAAACCTTTTTCATTTAATTCATCAGTTACAATAACTGACTCATTCCCACTAACCCACGTCCAAACGTGAAAATTGGCTTAATAATATACTTAACCAATTAATTAATTAATAAATATAATCCTATTATATTTTTATCCTATAGTTTGATATCACATATCTACTATAGTATTTTCTCCTCTACTTGATATAAATCATATTTATATCTAATTTCCTTCAAAATAATGTATCTAATACATTTAGCCAATTGTATCATATATAATTAACCAATCCAATTATATCATATATAATTGAACTTCCTCTTGTCAATTTGAATATTTCAAATTAACCCAAATACTGGTTCTCGACTTTATCCAAGCTACCCAAGGGACCTAATGGTCCTGTGGCTCGAAACTCCAACGGTTTGTGAATAGCTGACTAAACTCTTTAGCCACGAGATCCACCATCCGTTAACTGTCAGGCATTCCACTAAAGACCAATAGCTGAACTCTTCTTACCACAAATATATTTCTGTGCCCATTGGATATAACTAATCATTAGTACGATGACCCTTCACAGATGCTTGTAAGTACAGCTAGGCCAAATTACCGTTATGCCCCTGTAGTTACATCTCACTCCTTAAGTACCACTGATTCCTCTAATGAACAATAAAACATAGTCCAACTATGTGTGAACACATCTCGAGTCAAGAGAAGGTGTGTGGCGCCACCCTTAAGGGAGCTATCTATCTACTTACCCCTGTCTCGGGGAAGGAGTGAATTTCATCTTGTGTAGTTGAGTTCCCAGCTCCCAAATCAGATGAATCCTTAAAATGGTAGGTTTGAATCGGCAAACTAGTCACTCACACCCATACAAAATAAAAATCAAAGGACCGCCCTCAATGGCAGGAGTTCCTAACTCACTCAAGATTGAGGTCATGTTACCTATGGTCATCCTAGTGAAGTGAAGTCTCTATCATGAACGGTGTTATATAACGAAACGTTAACACTTCGTGGTCAGGTCTTATACAAACTCTTTGTATATGACGATCCCACTCGCATGTCCCCTACACAAATTATTAGGATCAGACCATCTGTGACAAGTCACAACACTTGTGACCATTTCTCTCTGTATCAATTAGTCTCTATGGTAATTTTGTTTCCTACTTAGGTTAGATTTTAATTTCTTTTTGGATTGTAATCAATAATTTTTAATTCTTCATGAATTTGTCTATAGATTTGTGAAGTAATTGAATCTTGTTTCTATTTCAAGAGTTATTACAATTCTTTTGAGTTTTCTACTTGTCTTTATCATTAGCAATCTGATTTGAGCATTATTGAATCTGTTTTTAATTCTTGAAGCATGTTAAATGATCTATATCTTGAACATATTTAGCCTAGATGCTTAGTTTTGTCACACTCATGATTGAATGTGTTGCTTTTAATGTGTTTGATAGAATGTCTAAAAAAGATCTACAAGAGGCAATAATAATTGTGTGTTTAATGGCTATCCTAGGATGCACTAATTACTAGATTTGAAAAAAAATCGGTTAAATGAGTAAGCTATCTTGATAATTAATCAGCGCAATTGAATCCTAGAATTTAATGCACGTGTTTTCTTTTCTATATGGCCACTATCGAACTCAATAGAGGTAGAAGCATGTAGATTGATTAGGGTTAGGGCTATCCTACCTTGGTTATTGATTAGGATGCTCTCTTGACTAGGTTAATGCTAGTTGTCTGCCTTTGTAAAGACTAGTTTAATCTAGTTAAGTGGGTAGTTGAGAGTTTAATCCGATTGTGAATTAAATTTGTAGAATTCAATGATAGAATTGCATTGAACGTCTAACTTGGATTAGAAGCAAGGTTGTTCTAAATTTAGTTAAAATTATCCTTTTTCTTTTTATTTTTAGCATTTTTCTTGTCTTAATCACAAACGCCCATTTTATAGCTTTCATAGTTAAGCTTGGTTAAAGAAAAGATTAAATAACATGTGGATCGACCTCTTACTTCCACTTTAACTATGAGTTAGGTTAGGTTGTTGTTCGAGCTTTACAGATATTGTTTGTTTCAAGTTAGGTAGAACTAACGACACCTACTTAGCTCCAAACAAAATGGCGCCGTTGCCAGGGAAATGGCCAACCATTTAATCTTTTTCTTAGCTAGACTTAACTAGCAAACTTTAAAACACCAAAAATATTTTCTTATTTTTGTGTCTACTTGTTTTAATATGGCAGATATGAACATCTATTACGCGCTTCAAGCGAAATATGCGGCCCATCAGAAAGCACAAGAGGTATGCGAATTTAATGAGCTTAAGAGTGAAATAAATGAACTAAACTCTCTTGTTCGAGTTGTTCTTACTAAACAGATTCAAGTTATGCGTGGTCCTGAACACGAATTCTACCCAACTTGGGAGAAGCCCGACCGAACTCCATCATCAATGTTGTCTTCTTCTACCAATATAGGTAATTTCTCAGAAAATTTGGTTGATGAATTTTCTGACTGCTCTTGTGAGTTTGTGCAGGAACATTCTTATCTTGTTCAAGAACCATTGAGTTTCCAGCATGATAGGTTTTATTCTGGACATGAAGTTAGAGCCGACATTCAAAATCTATGTGACCTCATTGCCCAGATTACCAATTTAGTTAGGAGAATCGAGGAGTCTTGGAAAGATACATTTTCTAAGAATACTGAGTTAAGCGATGAAGGAATTCACATCAATAATCCAGTAGAGCCACCGGTTCTTCGAAATTCCTATTAAGGTAAGGCATTGAATTTAGTAATGTGTGAACTTGCTAATGGATTTTCTGATTGTGAGCAGGATTCAATTAAGTTTCACCTGGAGACTCAAGCCCCCATGCCAGTTGAGGTCCATTAAACGCCTGAGCTTGTACAATCCATGCTTACATTGGAGAACCATTTAGAGCCTTCCATCGTCTGTGCCACTAAAGACAATCTAATTGAGGAATTTCCCTGGATCGAAAATAAAGATGATGTTTATCCCAAGCCATGTTCAAAACAAGTAAGGATAAGTATGAGCTTGCACCGTACCTTAAGGAATCTAAGGTAAAACAGTTAGAGGCTTACAAGCCTAGAACCGTACTTTGTCCTGGTATTTCTTGCATCTTTGATAATTCTTCGTATTTTCCTTATGAGTCTTTTCTTTCTTTCAACTCTTTTGGGTTGCTTGAGTCTTTTAATTCTTTATTTTTCTCTTTTTTACCAAATATTAGATAACCCAAATTCGACCTATCTGGTTTTCGACAAAGGATGAATTCTCTTATAGCCCTTTTCGGCTATATACATTCATCCAAGAAAGGACCGAAAAAGTATGAAATTTTTTATGTACCTTGAAAAGCATAAATGACGGGTCACGTCGAGCAATCGACGTTAAAAATTTACCCTTCTTGGAGGTAGCCAGGCGTAAAGAAAAAAACAACTTTTATTTGCTTTCCTTTATTTGCTTTTTAGGAATATTTTTTTAGACTAACTTTCTTTTTCTCTTGTAGCTTTTCTTTTCCTTTCTTTTTCTTTTCTTTTCTCTTTTTTGTAGGAACAACAAAATGAAAGAAAAAGAAAATTTTGATGCAGGAAAAGAACAACAAGGAACAAACAAAGAAAATTTCTGCCACCACCCATTGTGCAAAATCAGGGGAGTTTTATGTTCCCTTTTCTTTTTATCTTCAAGCTCAAATCTTAGTTTTATAAACATTGAGGACAATGTTTAATTTTTAAGTTGGGGGTGGGGGTACATTGCATGTTCTTAACATTTTTTATTTAGGGTTGTAAAAATGAGCCTACAAAAATTTTTGTTCTATGATCTTTGCATGTCTGGAACCCTTGAGTACCTGAGTTCAGGTTATGTGGATTTTATGATCTTGATGAAATATATCTGATTAGGCTCTATTACATTTCTATAGCATACTTTTTGATTCTTTAAAGAAACACAATATCATGATCTTGGTATTTTTCCTTCTATATGACTCATTTTTGCTTTTAATGCGTGATTCTTTCCTAAGTATGTTCACTCATTCAAGAATAACATTCACTTTGTTTGTTATGGATCATTTATTTTTCTCAATATTTTGATTCTTATCAATGAACTTTGATGACACATTCTCTCAAGCAATGATACAAATCAAATTTTAAACTTCTTAAAAAAATTTCTAACAAATTTTGAAACTCATTTTTCAAAAGAATCTTTCTTTTTCCATTTAACTTCATATAAAATTTTGAATACTTAGTCTTTAGACTTATTTAGAATCTCAAAACTCTTAGAAACTTCATACCCACTTAATTTTCTTTGTCACCTCGATAGGACAAATTTTGGTCTAAGATAAACTACCTCGTTTTAGAGATAAGTCTAGACAAAGAGGATAAAAAAAGGGCCTAGTGTTTTATATTAAAAAAAAATTGCTAGCACAAAAAAAAAAATTGAGCAAGCTTGCTTATTTATCTTAATCATCACTTATGTGTGGGTGTACATGGATAGAGGTGAAAAGAGCTACCTCCATCATGTTAGTTAGGACCCGCAAGAAAAGAGCGATAGGTTCCCTGTGGTGCGAGTGTGAAAGTCATCCCTCTAGGTAAAAGAAATGTCAATTACATTTTGTGTGTGTGAGTTAAAAAAGGTACCCTTTTCCTAGAATTGTCTCTCTTTTTTGCAAGATAGGTATACTTTAGACCGATAACCAAGCTAGTATAGGGCGAAGAGGAATTGAGAGTTGAATATAGCCTTTCTATTAGTTTTAGCCTTTAAATAAACTAAAACTGAGTAGTCTCTTTTTTTATCGCTTTACAAGAAAAATATATTTTCTTTTCAAAAATAGGCTTCAATTCTTTGATAGAAATTTTTTAAAGGATTAAATGCCCATTTGTATCATTCGTTTGCTTGATTGTTGAAAAGAGATATATGAATCAAATTTTTATGTAAACAACATGAACATAAAATTTTTGAATGACTTCTTTGAATGAATGTATAATTGATATTCATGTTTTTGCTTGACTATATACATATTTCTAGTTTAGACTTGCTCAGGACGACCAAGAGTTAAGTTGGGGGTGTTTTGTTAGGTCCTTAGAAGACATATACTTTCTATGTTAATTTTCCCAAAATCGTGTTGATTATTTGCTTTTAATGCTCATTTTGTAGGTAAAACAGTCCGGAGGCGATTAGGAGTCATTCCAAGAAAATTGGACCAAAATGATAAANGACCAAGAAAGCCAACAAAATTGAAGAGAATCAGAAAAATTACCAAAATGCCATCAAGCTCCAATTGTCACGATCCTAGGAGAAGCGTCGAGCAACGCTTGAAGATAGAAAGCTCGTTTTTGCTGCAAAATAGGGCACCGTTGCAATGCTCCCCACAACGTTGCAGCGCTTCGGAATTTGACGCGATTGTTCGTGCACGCGTGCCTCGCACAACGCAGCGTCAAGGCCAGCATCACATCTCAAGCGCAACACTTCTTGGTTTTTTTGCAATTTAACGTTGCAATACTAACCTCAGCGTCATGACACTGCCCTACAAGTATAAATAGTTTTTCTTTCATTTTTGCTGAAAGAAGGAGCACGATTTCGCCGGAGGCTGGAATTTATCTCTATATCAATTAGCCTCTATGATAATTTTGTTTGCTACTTAGGTTAGATTTTAATTTCTTTTTGGATTGTAATCAATAATTTGTAATTCTTTATAAATTTGCCTATGGATTTGTGAAGTAATTGAATCTTGTTTCTATTTCAAGAGTTCTTGCAATTCTTTTGAGTTTTCTACTTGTCTTTATCATTAGTAATTTGATTTGAGCATTCTTGAATCCATTTTTAATTCTTGAAGCATGTTGAATGATCTATATCTTGAACATGTTTAGCCTAGATGCTTGGTTTTGTCACACTCATGATTGAATGCGTTGCTTTTAATGTGTTTGATAAAATGACTAGCCAAGATCTACAAGAAGCAATAGTAATCGTGTGTTTAATGGCTATCCTAGGATGCATAATTACTAAATTTGAAGAAAATTTGGTTAATTGAGTAAGCGATCTTGACAATTAATCGACGCAATTGAATCCTATAACTTAATGCACATGTTTTCTCACTTAGGATTAAGACACTCTCTTGACTAGGTTAATGCTAGTTGTCTACCTTTGTATAGACTAGTTTAATCTGGCTAAGTGGGTAGTTACAAGCTTAATCCGATTGTGAATTAAATTTTTAGAATTCAATGATAAGAATTGCATTGAATGTTTAACTTGGATTAGAAGTAAGATTGTTCTAAATTTGGTTACAATTATCCTTTGTCTTTTAAATTTTAGCATGTTTCTTGTCTTAATCACAAACCTCCGTTTTATAGCTTTCATAATTAAGCTTGGTTAAGGAAAAGATTAAATAACATTTTCCTGTGGATCGACCTTTTATTTCCACTTTAACTACGAGTTAGTTTAGGTTTTTGTTCGAGCTTTACAAATATTGTTTGTTTCGAGTTAAGTAGAACTAACGACACCTAAAGCTTCGAACAGGGTTAAACCCATAGGGTATAAATGGATCTACAAAAGAAAGAAAGATGTAGCTGGGAAGGTACAGACCTTCAAAGCTAGACTCGTAGCAAAGGGTTATACCCAATGGAAAGGGATTGACTATGAAGAAACGTTTTCGCTTGTTGCTATGCTTAATTCTATATGAATTCTCTTGTCCATAGCCACATATTATGACTATGAAATATGGCAAATGGATGTCAAGGCAACCTTTCTGAATGGAAATCTTAAAGAGAATATTTTTATGTCTCAACTCGAGGAGTTCATAGCCCAAGGTCAGGAGCAAAGAGTTTGCAGACGAAATCAATCTATTTATGGGTTGAAACAGGTATCAAGATCTTTGAATATTAGATTTGATACTGCAATCAAATCTTTTGGTTTTGACCAAAATGTTGATGAGCCTTGTGTTTACAAGAAGATCATCAACGATAAAGTAGCTTTCTTAGTACTTTATGTGGACAATATTGTACTCATTGGGAATGATATAGGATACTTTACTAATGTTAAAAAGTGGCTAGCAGCCTAATTCTAAATGAAATATTTGGGAGAGACACAATATGTTCTTGGGATCCAAATAATTAGGGATCATAATAACAGTGCTAGCGATGTCTCAAGCAACTTATATCGACAAGATGTTGATTTGATATTCGATGCAGAACTCTAAGAAGGATTTATTGCCTTTCAGGCATGGAGTTCATTTGTCAAAAGAACAGTGTCCTAAGACACCTCAAGAAGTTGAGGACATGAGACGTATTCCCTATGCCTCAACTGTGGGCAGCTTAATGTATGTTATGCTCTGCACTAGGCCTGACATTTGTTATGCAATGGGAATAGTCAGTACCAGTCCAATCCAGGGTTAGACCACTGGATTGCGGTTAAGAATATCCTTAAGTATCTTAGGAGAACGAGGGACTATATACTAGTGTATGGAGCTAAGGATTTGATCCTTACAGGATACACGGGCTCTGATTTCCAATCTGACAAGGATTCTAGGAAGTCCACGTCAGTTTCAGTGTTCACCCTAAATGGGGAAGCTGTAGTATGACGTAGCATCAAGCAAGGATGTATTGCAGACTCAACCATAGAGGATGAGTATGTAGCTGCTTGTGAAGCAGCAAAGGAGGCAGTTTGGCTAAGGAAGTTCCTAAGTGATTTGGAAGTTGTTCCAAACATGAACTCGCCAATTACCTTATACTATGACAACAGTGGGGTTGTGGCTAACTCGAAAGAACCTCATAGCCATAAACAAGGAAAACACATTAAGAGGAAGTATCACCTGATACGGGAGATTATGCAACGAGGAGATGTGACTGCCACAAAGATCGCTTCGGAGCACTACATTGTTGATCCATTTACGAAGGCTCTCACTACTAAAGTGTTTGAGAGTTATCTAAAGTATCTAGGTCTACGAGATATGTACATTTTGTAATCTAGGGTAAGTGGGAGATTTGTAATGGGTATGAGATGCTCTAGTTTATTGTTTTTCTACTTTGTACTTTAACGAAACATTCAAGACCTTTTTAGTCAAAAAGTTAACAAGTGAGCTTCAACCAAGTTTGCAGGATGTTATAACATTGACTTTGAAGCAAAGCTCAAAGATTATGCCTAGTTCTTTTTATAGTAAAAAATTGAGTGAGGATTGGAAGGATCGATATTCTTTCCAAAATAGATGGAGTCCACGACAATGTCAACTTTTGACATCTCATGACTACAGCATTGCTTTACAAGGGAGACCATCCAAGAAAAGTGCTTGGAAATCAACATTATTTTCTTCTCATGACTTTACAATTACTTTATAAGGCTTTGAATTGGATTCGAGGTCAATAGTACAAGCACTATGTCAGTTGAGCTACACTCATGTTGGCTAATACATGAAATTTATTCTTTAATAAAATATATGTATTTATAATTTAATATTTATATATTTATTAATTTTAATAATATATAAAATAAAAGAATAAAATACATGAAATTTATTCTTTTATTTTATATATTAATATTACATTTATAATTAGAAAATTATATTAAATTTTAGACTTTAATATTTGAATTTAATCACTCTAGATTCATAAATGAATTAATTAATTATATATAATAAACCGCAAATAATCGATGCATTAATACTATTAATTTATTAAAAATTATGTATGTAGTTAATTAATTATCATTACATTAATATTATGAGATTATTTTTTTAATAATATGATTAGTTTATCATCAATTAATTATAATTTATTAATTTTTAAACAAAAAATGTTATCTTTATTGTTTCAAACTAATATTTATTGTTCTATTAATTAATATATCGTAATGATATAAATTGATACATCAAATTATGTAATCAAATAACTTTAATTATAAATTACTCATTTTACAAATACTTGTAATTAACAATTTAATTAATATTATTATTTAATTGTTAAATAATTAATTTTGCTATAAAATTTTGGCCATAATTTATTGTTTATCAATTGAACTATTAAAATTTTGTAGAGGAATCCATGATTAATTTTATAAATTAATACAAAAATAATTTGTTACTATAAAATCCCGATAATATTTGTATGTACAACGAAACACAGTCATCCTTGATTTCCATCAATCTTATTCCAATACTTTTTATTTTTCGACATCTTTAAAACCTTAAATCAAATGGTCTAATGAGTTCAAAGAAGGGTAATTGGTAAGTAAACTCCTCATAAACAAGATGATGGTCCTTATTGGACATGATATATACAATTTTAAAATAATAAAAATAATAATTAACTTAAAAGTATTGAAAAATCGGGATTCCCTATCATCAATTGTATCTATAATCTCTCCTATATCCTCTTTAAAACGACATTAGCTAAAGAGTAAAGTTAAATAGAAATTGTGTACCAAAAAGGGAGCACCGTCGTTTTGCTCATCTTGATGAACAATGGAGCTCGATTGAAGAATTTATATTTAAGTATGGATTCTAATTTCAGGTTTGATTTTCTTCCTTCCAAAATTTTAAGGTTCCTTTTAATAATTATTTAGTTTTTTATTTTTATTTTTGAAAATTAAGTATATTTTATTCACATTTATTATCATGATTTGCATTTTTTTTTTAAATACAATAATAGAATTCTTAGCTAAATTCAAAAAACAAAAGCAACTTTTTAAAAATTATTTTTATTTTGTTTTTGAAAATTAAGTCTATTTCATCCACATTTATTATCATGATTTGCATATTTCTTGAATACAATGATTGAATTATTAACCAAATTCAAAAAACAAAAACAACTTTTTGAAAGCTATTCTTTTTTGTTTTTGAAAATTAAGTTTATTTCATCCACATTTATTATCATGATTTGCATATTTCTGGAATACAATGATTGAATTATTAGCTAAATTCAAAAAACAAAAACAACTTTTTAAATACTACTTTTTTTAGTTCTCAGAATTTGGCTTGGTTTATTAAACCATTGCGAAGAATAGATAAAAAAATGAAAATAGTGTTCATAAACTTAATTTTAAAAAAAAAAATTACCAAATAAGGCTTAAATGTTTACGGATCAAAGATTTCGAGAATGAAGCTTTCCCTCAAAAAGTTTGAGTTTGAGAATAAATCTTTTCAAGGAGGATGATCAAAGATTTAGAGTTGAAGTTAGGTTCAAAATAAGTATTTTAAGAGCAATGACGGTTCCAAAAATTTGATAAATTTATCACTAAATTAGTTATTGATTTTGATACTATATCAATTATATATATATATATATTATATAAAGAACATNATTGATAAAAGTTTATTATTTATTTATTAATTTTTTTTAATTATTCTCTAAAAATATCCATCGACATCAACATTCTATATATATTATATAAAGAACATAAAATTAACCGTAATCCACCCATCTTTGAGATGATTGGTTGATTGCATGGAGGTCCTTTTCTTTTATTTTAAACTCTTTTTTTATGTATTCCAGATTTCTGCACGCTTCTCAAAATGGTCAATCATCATCAATAAGGTAATATACTTTCTTTAAAATTGAATATTTGATTAGATATTGTATTGGGAAAGAAAAAACAAATCTGTCTGGGAAGGAAACAAAATCTTTTTTTTGTTTTTTTTTTTGTTATCATTTAAAAACAAGTGCACTTTTTAAAAGACTAACCAATTCTATTGATTTGGTAAGTAGTTTAGATACTTACAAATTGATAATTAATGATTTATTAAATTAATTTGTTATTTTTCCAAATTTAACATCTAATTTGATTGTAATGGAAACTTAAGAAAAAAGGTGATCAGATAATTGGTAAAATTTTACGTTTCATTTAAAAAAATAGTAAAATGTTTTTTAAATTGTGAAAATAGCAAAATCGAATTAAATAATAAGAATAATAATGCTCAATTGTCAAAACAAAAACTACCCTCACTTCAAATAAAAGACTCAACATTTACACGTTAAAGCTAGAGAGTTTCTAAACCATTCAAAAAACAATAAAAACACTATAACTAAAACAATTATCACGGTAAACGATGCAGCCTGCCAAACCTGAAATCTATACTTGCTTGATATGATTGCTACACAAACCAAGATGTGCACTCAAAATAAAAATAAAAAAATCTCCAAAACACATAGAACTCTTATCCCACAACAAAAGAAATTATGGATTTTTTACTTTCCTTGGTCGAAATCAAAATACACCAGAAGTGTGAAGAATAAAATCACTTTTTGTTTGGGCCACCAAATACAAATCTCTCTGCTCAGGTGACACACCACAAATCTCTCTGCCCATAGTGAGGAGAATCCCTTCCATTGCAGTGAGAGAATCCCTTCTATTGTCACTAGGTAAGTGACTATAATGTTGGGGTTGATGCCTTAAATCTCGTATATAGTTTGTAAATGTATTGAACATGTATTAACCATAAACCAATAAACTAAAATCCAAGGTTATCTTGTAACTTAAACATGTATGTAGAGATATACGGGTGGATCATATTTAAGTGATAGTCTAAATGGTCTGTAGTAGATGGATAAGGTTGTGTACCTTATTCTGGTGATACTATGAGTATGGGTCGTTTTGTAGGTGTTACAATTGTTGTAAAATGCTACACATGATATGATCATAATCATTCATGTATAGATATGTGAGTAGGGATATTCTATACAAAGGAGTTTCTATAAGACCGGACCACAAAATATTTAGTCTCATTTTATAACACCGTTCATAATAGAGACTTACATCCAGAATGACCATAGGTAACATGACATGAATCCTAAGTGAGTTGTGAACTCCTGCCTATGAGGGCAATCCTTTGATTTGTATGGGTGAGAGTGGCCAGTATCGCTGACTCAATAACCTACTATTTTGAAGGATTCGTCTGATTGGGGAGCTGGGAACACAGCTACACAAGAAGGAATTCACTCCTTTCCCCGAGGTCGGGGTAAGTAGATAAATTGCTCCTTAAGGGCTGATTTCAGGGCTTGAACAATGTGGCGCCACACCTTCTCCGGGGGAGCTGGGAACACAGCTACACAAGAAGGAATTCACTCCTTCCCCGAGGTCGGGGTAAGTAGATAAATTGCTCCTTTAAGGGCTGATTTCAGGGCTTGAACAATGTGGCGGCACACCTTCTCCTGGCCGAGAAGGTTTAGTCATAGTTGAACTATAATCTATTGTTCATTAGAGGGATTAGTGGTACTTAAGGAGTTAGATGTAACTACAGGGGCAAAACAGTATTTTTTGGCCTAGTTTGTACTTATGAGCAATTTGTGAAGAGTCAATTGGTTATATCCAATGCATACATAAATATATCTATAGTATGAAGAGTGCAACTGTCGGTCTTTAGTGGAGTGTCTGATAGTTAAAAAATAGTGAATAATTTAATTAAAGAGTTTAATTAATTATTCATGTACCGTTGGAGTTTCAAGCTACAGGTCCATGAGGTCCCCTTGGTAGCCAATAGGATTAAATGAGAATTAGTTTTTTGGATTAATTTGAATTGTTCAAATTATATAGGAATTTAATTATATAGGATATAATTAAGTTATTTTAATTAGATGTGATATAATTATTATAATGTATCAACATTATAGCTTTAGTGAGAGGAAATTAATATTTGAATTTAACATGAATTGGATTCATAATTGCAAATTTAATATAAATGTGATTTATATTAAATGTCGTATAAGAGAAAAAAGAAACTATATGTTATATTGTATGTGATACAATATTAAAACTATAGATTATGTGTTATATTTGATATAATATATAAATACTTATAATATATATATATATATATATATAATATATATTAAATGTTATTTTAAAAAATAAGGAAGTGACTCCTTTCCTCCTATTTTCTCTTGGTTCTTCTTCTTGACTTCAAAGATTGGAAAATAACATAAGAGTTCTATGTGTGAGTTTAAGTTGTTGGTGAATATTCTCAAACCTTCCTCCTTACTAATTAGAATATTCTCAAACTTTTTTTAGGAGGAGTTCTCGAATGTGATTGAGGTTGGAAAACAAAAAATTAAAATAATCCTGACTTTTTTTGAGACACTGCAAAACAAAGTGTAAATTAAAAAAATTTAAAATGATGCAAAATATAATAAGATGATAAGTGAATAAAAAAAAAAAAACTTAAATGTACAATTTGTTTGATGATAATATATATAAAATATATTAATAAGAAAATAAGATGATAATGTAAATTTAAAAGATCTAATATAAATCAAAATCGAAATGGGAGGTATACAAATACAAAATAGATTCATTTTATGATTCATTTTGAATAAATTCGAAAAGGGGTTAATATCAAATCAACAATTCAAAAGAGCCATCTTCATAATTATACACGCTATAATAATCCTCGAGTCCTCGAGGTCACGAGAGTGACAAATTTTGCCAAAATCCTTTTATTTCCGAAGAATTTTGCCATTTTCAACAATTTCCCTATTCATCTGGCCAGAGCCCTAAATTCAGCTCCAAGAATTGAATGGACCAAGTTAGAGGCCCAACCCAGTTTTGCTGGGTTAGACATTCCCTCTTCATCACTTTCATCATCCTTCTCTTATCCCATGAGAATACCATTCTTGAGTTTTGCAAAAATAGAAACTTATTGTATCTGAATTTTTAAAGGAATAGATTTAAATAACTATAAACTCTTTCCAAAATATAAAAACAACAAGCATTAAATTCGTTTCAGTGCCTAATTTATGAATATTTCTTCCTCATACCCTCTTATGTTTAAATATTTTCATGTTACTTCTAAACTTTCGCCGAACTTTCTCCCATCAACAAGGTTTTCTTTAAAAAATAAATGATCTTAAAATATAATAAACTAAATTTAAAAAAATAATAATAATAAAACTCTATTAACATGGCCGACTAATTTAGTTATTTATCACTATATAAAAAATAAGTAATAAAAAACTATGGTGTAAAACAAAGAAAAAAGTACTTCAAATGAAGGAACCTCGGAAATTAAGATCATTATCATAAAAAAATTGAAACGTGAGAGAATGCAATGAAAAAGAATGGTAAATAAAATTTGAAGCAGCCGGATTCATCATTATTAAATCTAACAACCTTTTTTTCTTTTTTTGAAGTAATCAAAGAACCATTTTCAATCTCTCCCCTTTTTTTTTCTTGAGCTGCAGAGAGAAATGAAAGAAGATACAAAATTTTCAAAAAAAAAAATGACAATTTAGCATTTACATTACATATATGTATGAGAAGAAGAAGAGGTAATATGCTTGGTATCATTAGAAGGCATAAACGCCAACACCATAAGCATTCCCAAAATCCCAATCGGAAGAAGCAGCAGCAACATCAACGGCGGCGGCGGCAACGGCGGAAGAACCAACGGAAGAATCAACAACGACGCCGCCAAACACAGCAGCACCCCTAAATAGCTCGCCGCCGGCACCAACCGCCGTGGTGTCCCCTGTGACAGAGAGCGTGAATACTCCAGCTTCCGCCGGTGTTGAGCGGCGGCGTAATAGGAAATCCTATTGGTGGAATCGGAACTGAAATTGGAATTATTGGGAGTTCCATCCATCAAAAAGTAATAGTGTTGAGTCCGTTGTTGCAAATTGAGGAAATCGTCGGGATTCGGAACTCCTTTCTTCTCAGCAGCTTCTTGAAATCCAAGACTCATTTAACTTGAGAATTCTTCAAATCAAATCAGTCGATCGAACAAGCAACTCAATCAGAGATTCCCCCAATTACAAGAATCGTAACCCTAGGATCAAACTCGATCTACGGCGGAAATGAAGAAGAACTCAGATCTGTGAAGGATGAGAAAAATTGGGAAGAATTGAAGTGAAATCGGAAAAAGGAAAGTGGAGAAAAGGGGGAATTTATGGAATGATGAGAGAGGCGATGAATGAGAAGAGAAGAGAGGGAAGAGGGGATGAATATTGATTTGATGGGGTCGTTGTGCATTGCACTTTTTTTTCCTTTTTGGAATTTTTAATTTTGATTTTAAAAAAACCACATCTATTGTGCAACAACTGCATTCAATAAAAAATATATATATTTTAAAATGTTAAGAGTTTAATTTCAATTTAATTTATAAATTTTAAAATATGCTAAAATTGACATTTGGATTTTGCTCCTATATTTTAAGATCTACATTTTTAATCTCGATTTTTTATTAAATATTCACTTTTCGTCTTAATTTCTATTAATAAATTAAAAATTATTAAAATAATTATAATTAATTGAGTTCACTATTTTTATATTTTTCAATATTTCACTTCATCAATGATTAAAAATGAGTATTTAATAAAAAATTGAGATTCAAAAGGTAAAACCATGAAATTGATCAAATTGAAACAAAACTCTAATCTTAAAAGTAAAATTGTCATTTTTCAAAATTAAATTTAAAATTTCAATTCATAATTATTTCTAATTAATCAATAGAAATTGATGTCAACAATCGAGAGTTTGTTCTTATTGGTTGTTTAAAAAATTATGAAACATGTGTTGCATACTACTTTGAGTGTCCTAATCATAATCCAATCACGTCCATGCCATGAGACACTATAAAACGCAACCCCAGGTCAAGCGAGACTACACGTTGAGATTAAACATATCAATAAATGGAGGAAAAGAAACTAACAAGGATTCCCTTAGTAACAACGAGCGAACCGAGAAGAGCCATAAGAGATGGGAGAAGCCCGTCTAATAGCACGACGGTGCAAATTTCGAAAAAGAATCATATTAAAATTTCTGAACCGAGACGTGATAGTTGATGGAACTAAAAATGTAGGTTAAAATTGTAAAATCGATGAAAAAAAAAAACTCAAATTTGAAATATAAAATTAAGGAAAGGACTAATTTGGAGGTAACTATAGCTATTTTGAATTTTATTTATTGTTTTAATTTTAACGAAAAGAAATGTAAAAGAAGAGAGAGAGAGGAGAGAGAAGGTTGGGTTCAGTGAATTTCTGAAAGGGCAAGTGGGGTTGGGGGGGGTTTAGGAAAGATGCAAGTTGCTGGTTTTGGAAAGAGAATGAAGNCCCCTTCCCCTCTTTTCTCTTTTCTCTTTTTTCTTTTTTTCTACACTTTTCATAATTTTGAAATTTAATTTCCATTTAAACTCAATTACTTACTTCTAAATCACGTCCTCAACCCTCTCCCTTTTCTTTCATTTCTTCTCTCTATTCCTCCAATTTCTTTACGTAATTAACTCTTTCCTAACTCATCCTTTTTTATGTGCTTCTTATCAACCTTCTATCTCCTTCTTATGTTCAATGTATTCAATTAATGCCCTTTTTTCGGATTTTATTCATTTTCTTTTTTTCTTTTTTTTCTTTTTTTTTTAAATTCAATCACTATAAAAGAAATATCAACGCAATGTGGATGTACCATAAATAATTTTAACTTGTTTTTTTAAGAAGTCTTAAATGTTTCTTTACTTACTCTCTAAATATAATGCTTTTAAATGATAAAATTGTTAAGAATATTTTTAAATATAATAAAATATTATTATTATCAGTGATAGATGTCTAATGATATTTTATTATATTTATAAATAAATTAGCTTATTTTTCTATATTTGAAAACAATCATTTTTTATATAATGTTTTTGATACTTTCATAAAATTGAAGGCTTCGTTTGGTAACAATTTTTTTTTTGTTTTTTAAAATTAAGTCTATTTCCTTCCTATTTTTTGTAATGATTTGCATATTTATCAAGTACAATGGTTGAATTCTTAACCAAATTCAAAAAACAAAAACAAGTTTTTAAAAACTATTTTTTTTAGTTTTCAAATTTTGACTTGATTATTTAAACTATTGATAAAAAATAGATAAATAAAGGAGAAATTTGGAAGTGGAAATAATATCAATAGACTTAATTAAAAAAAAAAGATAATTACCAAACGGAGTCAAAATGCTTGATATCAACCATTTCAACCTTGGTTAAATTAATATTGTTTCAAGTACAAGTACAAGCTTAGTTCTTTAAATTTTTTTTAGTTTGTGTATCTACTTCGTTCCTAAATTTTTATTTTTGTATTAAATGTATTTTTATAATATAAAATATGTTTAATAGATCCTTAAATTTTCAATTGTATTTAAGAAATATATATAGTTAATTTTGTGTCTAATATTTTTATACATATTCAACATTCTTTAAAATTTAGAAAGGTACCTTTAAGATTAATATTAATTAATTAATTAATATTTAAAATTTTCAAATATATTAGACACAGAATTAAACATTTTTGGTCTGGCATGGAATGTCTAATGTAATCAAAATCGTAAATTTGGGTCTTTCCTATAGAAGTAATAAATTGTTTTTTTAAAAAGAAGTTTGATGTACTATTAAATTATGGTTTTATTAATTTATTTAAATGCAACTTGGTGGTTAAAAAAAAAAAAGGAAAAGAAAAAAAAGATGAAACAAGTTGTGTAGGATAAATGTGCTTTTCAAGGATATCATAATTGGTCTATCTTAACCTTTTTAAAGGGTTTTTATTTTATTTTATTTTTTTAAAAAAAATTATATATTCCATCTAATTTCACATTGATTTCTCTATTTACTACAGATTTATTTCACATTTTGGTTAGTTGTTAGAATTTATTAAAAGTTCAGTGCATTTGTCTGTGTCCATCTTATCATAAATTTTGTTTGGCAATCTCTCGATTTTATTTTATTTTAATTATTTTATTTTGATAAGGGAAATCTCCTGAATTAACCAAAATATTCCGGAGAAAATACATGTGGTTAAGCCAATCTCTCTCCTAATAATAAGTTTTAAGTTTAAAACAAAAAACAGAATATATAATATCATATTCGCCATATCTTGGACCATACACCTATTAATAATGTTTTAATTGTGTACCTAAAAATTAGGTTAACTTCTCAAATATTATAGAAGAAAAAAGGAAAAATTATTTTAAATAATAAAATTGTTGAAAATATTTATAAATGATAGTAAGATATCAACGTCTGTTTATGATAAATGACGATAGACTACTATCCAATATCTAACATGACACAAATAGACATAGATAGTAATTTATCGCAATCTATCGTAAATAGACAGTAAAATTTTACTATATTTATAAATATTTTGATTCATTTTTCAATATTTGAAAACCATCCCTAAAAAAAATTCAAATGTTTAAAAATATTGTACTCAAATTATAAAAAAAAATTATAAAGAAATTTCTTAAAGTTATTGACAATAATAAAGTGTCTTGAAATGTGAGTTACATCTTACTTCTATCATAGTTCTTTTTTTTTCTTCTTTTTTTTTTTTGGAATATATCTATCATAGTTAAAGGTATTGTATTCTAATTATAAAAATAGTTATAAAATAAAGAAACTTTTTCAAATTATTGACAATGATAGAATTGCTTTTTACAAATAAACAATGGTAAATCTTGAATGTGAATGATATATTTACTTACCTAGGCTATCACAATGTTTATATTCAAATAGAGCATTCCATAATAGTCGAAATATTTGAGGTGTATTTATATTAACTTTTAGTCTTCATTTTAAAAATTTAAACAAAAATGATTTTATTGAACTCTCGTTAATACAAACAAAATCTTAAGATCTGTTTGGTAGGCATCTTGAAAACAAAATCTTGAAAATAAGAAATTCAAAGAAAATCGAATCTTAAAAACAAGGATTCAAGAAATTCAATATGCGATTAGTTGTAGATTCAAAAATTTAATTATAATTTAAACACATTTTCAAAATGCGTTTGAAAATATATTTATAAGCTATAAAACTAATTATAACTACCACTAAATACTAGATTGATGCTAAATTATTACTAATTAATTTATGAACTTGTTTTAGGTAAAAAATTGTATAATTATATTATTTTATAATATCATATAATATTATATATATATATATGAAATACCATATTTGTTATTTTTTTTTTGTCATTTTTAATCTAATTCAACATTTTAAACTTTTGAATTCAAAATTTGGATATACTGAAAACATTCAAAAAGTTGTTTTCGGAGTTTGCACCATTTGAATCATAGAATCTAAAAATAATTTTCAAAAATAGAATTTAGACTACCAACCAAATACATGTTTGCTGAACTCAATAAATTTGAAAACATAAAACGGAAGCTAAGTTATCCGTAGTAACTTTTCTTTGTTTTAGGTTAATTTTACAATAAAAAATTAAAATATGCAATGATAATTCTATTTGATATGCCACGTGAAATCGGCAAAAATGATGCTAACGTAAGAATTCTTCTACTTTTATTTAGTTTCCTAGATCAATTATTTTTCTAAAAAAAATCTAAAAAACATATTTTTTTTTCTTTTTTTTCTTTTTTTTAAGAAAAAGAAGCACATTATTGGTTAAAAACTTAAGACAAACTCTAAAAAAAGAAAAAGAAAAAAAAAAAAGGAAAAAAGAGGAATGTAGATGAGATGATGGGAACAGAGGAATGAGATGGGAAAAAGAGTACCACAGAAATGGAAATTTTCTTTTTTAAAAAAAGGGTATGAAATTAAATTTGGTATGATTTGAACATGTCATTGCATCGAATCATGTCATGTTTCTGTTCCTATGATAACACAATTTTATATTCCCAAATTGTCCCTCCATCCTCAACGCCATCCCGCATTCCATGACACATGTCCTTCTCATTTTCCTTGTTCCACACTAACCCAACATATCCTTCATCCTTTCCACACTCCCCCCATGCTATTACTCTCTCTCTCTATTATATATATATTTAAAATCTCCAACTATATCAAATAGATCATATGTGTTCATAGGATCAAATATTTCAACAAAACTTACCAACTCGACAATTCAAGCGTAGTTTAGTGATTAGATATCTCGATTGACTTTGACAAATGCAAATATATGCGCCGAGTAATTATATATGACTAAGATAGAGATGAATTACTTAACTATTTTGTTACTAAAACTATTACTTTTATTAAAGCGATCCAATAGTTCATTCAAGTAATTTTAATCTAGAGCAAAGATAATGTAAACAAGAAATTCATTGGGATTCAGATTCTAGAGCGTTAAAGCGTCTTTCATCACCGACGCCATGTGAATGATCTACAAGCCTTGGACTTTCATCTTCCAACTCTTTATTGAACTTTTGTCATCGACACCATGTAGGATCTCCAGTATTACGTGCATTTCGAAGTGTTATGGATTATTCAATCACATTGAGTAATTTCAATATCGAGTTCAATCGTGCATCGATCTTCGCTATCAAGTTGCGCCGAGTTGATCGTTTTTACCTTCGAGTCGCATTGAGTATCGTTCAAGAATCATCGAGTAAGATCGAGTATTAGTTCTATTGTCATCGCGTTCCATCAAGGATTTAACAGAGACTCGTCAGACGAAGAAAGGGAATTCTCATCGAACATTGAGGATTTGACAGAATATTTCTGAGAATTTTCTTCATCTTTCCAGCGTTGATCTTGAGTATTTGGGCCTAGTGAATAGTGGTTATCCCATCACTTCTTCCTTCTTTTTTTTTCAACAAGCACAAATAACATATGAAGCAAGAAAAATGAAAAGATGAAGAGTCACAATACATATGGAAATAGATGAAATTAAAGAAAGAAAGATGACATGGAAAAGAAAACAAGTAAGGATATAATCTATTTAGAACCAAAGCTCTGATACTAAAGGATAAAGGGAACTACCTCAATCACATATGAGAACTCCCCCTTATTCTAGGTGAACCCCCACAATAATAATAAAAATAATCTCCAATAAACAAGATGCTAACAACTCCAAGAAAGCTAAACATATTTGGCTTGGAAGATTAATCGATGATCAAGAAGAAAGGTGAACTTGTTCCTAACTTCAAGATTTCTAACTCTCCACAATCTTATTGATCAAACTAGATTGCAAGTTCTAAAGCATGTATTCTAAACACAAGAATAAAAAGAAAAAGCATAAAGCTTGAGAGAATAAACTCTAATAAAATTTTATTCAAATTCAAAGTCTTGTTTAAATGTGGAGATTATAGCCCTATTTAAACCAATTTAATAGACACCATGAAAGGATGCAACCTTTTACCTATATTGGCTACATTCGTCTAATACCCTTTCAACTACTTTAATAAATGTAAATTCATAATATTAATTAAATACATGGGATGTTAATAATGTAAATGAATTTGAATTTTTAGATTCATGATGGCTTTTGGATGACCAAATGACTTTTGGAGCTTCAATGGTTGCAACTCTTCACCATTGGCTGGAAACTTATCTTCAAAGCAAACATTTAATCCTTCTACAAGTCTTTTAGCTCTAGCTAATCATTGGTTCTTAGGGCATAATGTTGCCTCATGATTAGGTTGACTTGGAAAGTTTTCTCATAGATTTTCACCACGAGCTTCAATTGAGCTGGATTGAGTTTGTTGAGCTTCATTTTCCTCATGTGTTGAGCTTCATTTTCCTCTTGTAAAACTTCATCTTCTCCTATATTGGTCAGCTTCTTATCACCTATGATGGTCAACTTCTTATCAATTAACCTAATTCCAACTTATATAAACATAAACCTTAATCTTTTTGGATTTAAAATCCCAAATCTTTTTGAGAAAATAAATTTAAACCAATTATCCATAAAATTAATTTAAATTTATTTCATTCCCCAAAAACCAAAAAAAGATCCAAAACTCCTAATTTTAATTCAAATTTTCGAATTAAATTAAAATTGAAATAATTTGACATGAATCCCAAATTTTCCTTTAATCCAATTTAAATTCCAAAACTCTTCCCCAAAGATTAAAATTAAATTATCCCTTCACAATAATTCAATTCAACCTTCAACAAACCAAAATAATTCTCAAATATTACAAAATAATTTAATTTAAATTACATAGAAATTTGGGATGTCACAAAATTAATAGTCGAACAAGGATAAAGGTGATTATCTGCAAATGATTGATAACATCTCCTATAGAACTAAAAAAATGTGAAAGAGGCATTAGTTGATGAGTTCTGGGTGAATGACATGTAGGAGGAAGTGACTCAATTTGAAAGAAATAAAGTTTAGAAGTTGGTACCTTGTTTTGAGACTGAAAATGCCATAGGAACAAAATGAGTTTTCAAAAACAAATCGATCAACATGGTGTTATTATTAAAGTAAAGCCCATTCGGTAGCTTAGGGCTATGCACAAATTGAAGGAATTTACTTTGATGAAACTTTTGCCCCAATAGCTCGTCTTGAGGCAATTCAACTTTTTCTATGAATTTCATGTTTACTTAGATTCAAACTTTATCAAATAGATGTTTAAGAGTGTGTTTCTAAATGGTTACCTAAATTCCAAATCAATGTTTTTCCTAGACTTTTGTTTTATTACATAGACCATTTTTGAAAACATGCAAATCGAAAATTGACGTAGAAATAACATTATCATTTATCTTAAACTCTTCAAATTTTCCCTTAAACTCAATAAATAGGGACTCTTTATCTACATTATCTCATGGTAAAATAAATAAAAATGAAGTATCATGCGAATCATCTAACTACGAGTGAATTCCGATCTGAGTTCAACTCTTATCTTTACTAGGTTTCCTTTGCGTCAACATTGGACTTGACTTTCGTTTTGACTTGCTTGCACGGGTGTCATGTGAATCATCCAACTACGAGCGCGTGCCATTATGAAAACTCTTATCAGGTTGGCTTTCCTTGTGTTGGTCATTCAAAATATATTATTTTTTATTTTATTTATTTATTTTTAAAAATATTTGAGTTGTAAAAACTTTGATTTCATCAAATCACACATCTCACACCCCCAAATTTTGGAGGTCAACAAGGTCCTCATTGCTAAAAATCAAATAGAAGGTTGATTTAGAAAAATTTTGAAAAAGTGGTTTGATCCAAGACTTCCAATCATAAAGAGTTAAGATGCATAACATTGAGAAGGTTGAAAAGTTTGCAATCAACACAATCCTAGTGATTACTATAATTGTGGTTTGCATGGTATCATCATAGTTGTTATATTAGCACACACGTAGGCAAAAGGAACATGAAAGAAAAATGAATGTATACAAGCGACATTTATTAGGTAGTAGAGAAACGCAGTGAGTGTTGGGCCTGCACACTTGATATTATGAATTGTGAAAGCCCAAATGATGAAATGCGGGCCCTTTTTGCTGACCCAAATCATGAGCCACCAAGTTATTTTGCCCCAATTAAACTGGTTGGTAGAAAGCTTGGTTCTCCTTTTTCCACGATCTTCCAACTGATGTGCACCACGTGGAATAATCCACTATCTTTTGCCTGATGGACGGGAAAGACTTTTTTTTTTTTTTTTAAATTTCTGATGGGATTTTCAGAACAATTAATTTCTTTCTCTCTCTTTTGTTCTCTCTATCGTTTTGCAGAAAAATTTGCTAACCCTTTCTTTCTTTTTGATTATTTCGAGTGATTACTGTGAGTTTGAAGAATATGAAGAACATGCAATCTTGTAAAAGAAAAGAGAAGGAAAAGATCTACACGATGATATACGTGATTTGGCAAATGATGCCTACATCCACGGGAAAGGAGAAGAGTTTTTATTCAAGAGCTAAGTCACACTTTTTCTTTATAGATTTTTAGCTTTCTTGTAAGCTTCTGTAAGTTGTTTCTACAAATTGTAAATGATGCATATTTATACATTTGTCTGATACAAGTAGTTACAATAACAAACTGTAAAGAAAAAGAAATGTAAACGGCTTGAATATATGGTTGAATGTATGAGCTTATTTTACTTCAAATCTCCACCTTAAGCTCAACATGCAAGCTCTTCTCCTTTCAGATTTGACATGTCTTTACCCTTTTTCAGGAAGCTGGAAGCCGATCTGACCAAGACAGTTTGCTAGCTTGAGCTTCGACACTGGTTTGGTAAGCATATCAGCGACATTCTCGCTGGTATGAACCTTTAACACTTCGACTTCACCTTTTTCTATTCCGTCTCTTACAAAATGATATTTAATATCTATGTGTTTGGTCCTTGAATGGTATTGAGGGTTTTTAGAAAGATGAATGACACTTTGGTTATCACAGTAAATCTTTACTACTGTTTGATTAATACCAAAGTCCTTCATCAACCCCTTTAACTATAATGCTTCTTTTATTGCTTCTGATAAAGCCATGTATTCTGCTTCTGTGGTTGATAAAGCTGTGATTGACTGCAAATTTGCTTTCCAACATAATAAATTTGGACCATATAAGAATAGATAACCTGTTAATGATCTTCTTTTGTCTTGGTCACCTGCAAAATCTGAATCAACATATCCATATAGCTCTAGATCTGTTTCTTTTGTACTTTGATATGTTAATTTTGACTGTTTAGACCAAATTAAGTATCTTAATATCCATTTTGTTACTTCTCAATATCTTTTTCCAGGGTTAGACATGTATCTACTGACAAGACTAGTGCTGTAGGATAGGTCTGGTCTAGTAGATATCATTAGATACATTAGACTATCTACTGCTTGATTGTATGGAATTAATTGCATTTAAGTCAAATATTCTATGTCTGTTTCCTTTGGTGAATTAATAGACCTAAGAAATCCTATCCACTTCTGGAGTTTGAGTTGTTTTGAATCTCATGTTACAACCCTCCGAGGGATAACCGTTGTAAAACGACTAGCTTATGTCGCCTAAAAATGACAAGCAGGCACAACATAGGAGTCTCATGGTTCAAACTAATGGAAGAGACCATAGGATACATTGACACACATCCTTCATCCACATACTATGTACTACTTCCCTTATTCACCTTTGTATTGACCCATGCAAACACTTTTCGAATGGAGGTCACTCCCAGGGAGACAAGAAGCCACGCATGAATTTCACGATGTGAACTCTTAGGGCCGTGAGAGCTAAGAACAACATATCATATATGTTATTAATCTCCCCATGAAGTGTTCTATTTTTTTTGGGTAAATATTTACTTAGGTATATTTCGGCTAAAAAAACAACAACCTAAGTCTAGGTGATTTTCCAAGTATAACATTTATATTTCGATTTAACCTATGATGTCTAGGTGATAAACCAATTTTAAAACCTCACACCGCTCACACATGCTCATAAACTTGGGTTAACAACGCTCAATAATTTGGCTATAATCTCCAGGTAGTAGGTGTTTCGCAAGTCGTCAACTTAAGTACCTCCAGCCTTAGACAGGATTATAGACCGATTGAGTTTGTAACCAAAGTTTAACAAGATAACAACCTATTTTAACTATTAAAACAAGTTGTTATTTTTAAACCCTAGATGAACATGCATCTTATCTTTGTTATAGATTTTAAATATCTAATTCATTTTATAACACTTTATAAAATATAGACACACTTCTAATTTATAACATTCATCAAGTATTTCATAATTTAATATCACATTTTATTAAGCATGAAGCCCAACACATGCATACTATATATTATAACCGTTTATAACATATTTTCAATGCATGTGACATGCTTCTTATGGTAGGATTTTAAATCTACATGGCATACTATATGCACATATAGGATTTATTTAATTATAACATACATTCATAATGCATAAATAATTAAACACACACTGACATGGACCAGTTTTGATATCATAAGCAAGTAAACAATCTAAATTATTACAATAGTAATTATAAGTAGCCTCTAAAAGCAGGGACTTCACGAACAAATTTGAACACCCACATCGGACATCCAGGGCTCCAAAATGGGCTTAATCAGTCAAATCCCTACTGAGTTGGACCTTCTTGACTCGAACTGGTTGCATCAGTCCATTTGAACCACTGGTCTGTTCGCGCGCATGCTTTATGGGCTGAATTGAATAGCATTGCAATGCTATAAACCCAGCGTTGCAATGCCACAGGCTTTTGCTTCTTTTCTGGGTTGTCTGAAGAACAACGTTGCAAGGCTCCAAAGGCAGCGTTGCAATGCTGCAAGGCAATAGCTTCTTCTGTTGCAACCAGCTGCTGAGGTTGCTTCGATTTTTCTTTAATTACAACCTAATTTCTATTGACCCTAACAAATTTGTAGACACTTAATCACACATTAAGGTCCACGAAAAAAGAGCTAATTACAACAATTAACACTGAATTAAAGAGAAATCTTATGCCAAAACTGAAATTATCCATATCAACATCCATTTTCATACAACTTATGAAAATCGGCCGCCAAGTTAAAGTTAACACGAATTGAGTGCTTAAATCATACTCTGATACCAATTGATGGTGTTGACATTCAACATGCAGAAATAATTATGATCTTAAGTACTCTAATTCTATTAATTTCAGCAAAGAAACATGCATGTTCAATAAGAGTAAATAGGGTTTTGAAGTCATACCTTTGAAGAACTCTTCAATCTGTGAATTCCAACTCAAATTTCTTCACCAACAGGTTGTAGACCACCACTTGATCTTCCTTACTATTCTCTAGGACCTTAGATTGGATTGTGGGATCCAAAATATGCTGTAAAGGGAATTTTGAAGAGTTTTTTTTTGGGTGTTTTTTAAGAACAAGAGAGAACTCTTCTCTCTCTTCATTTTCTGAAAATTACATGTCCAAAACTCAAAAAATTCCATTAAACCTTGTTTCTTTTAATAAACAACAGCATGCAAGATCAATTTCTTGATAAATTGACACCAAGAAGACATGTAATTTGAGTGAAAAGTGAGTTGGTCAAGTTTGGAAAAAACCACCAACTTGTTTCTTCAATTTTCTAAATTGATTTTACATTAAAATCAATTGAAAATTTGAAATTGGAAATTTCAAAAAATAAAAGTAAGTTAATTCAATAATTAATTTTTAAAAATTAAATTAATTTAATGTCAAATATTAAATTAATAAAACATAAATTCCTAACATGAATCCCTATTCATGTAATTAATATTTAAATCATATTTAAATATTATTCAACTCTCCAAATTCGTTTAATTCGATAAGTTAAATGTTTAATTGTATCATATATAATTAATAATTCCTGTATTTCGAATTTGAACATTTCAAATTCTCCCATCACTCTATTTTAAGGTGTAATCCATTTGTGAGCTAGTAGGGGGATCTAATGAACCTATTGATCATGGGCTCCAATGATCCAATATTAACCGGCTAAACTCTTCAACCTAATTAACCAACATTCGTTAACTACCAGGTCACTCCACTAAAGCCCAATAGTTGTATTCCCCTCATTGTAGATATAATTATATCCATTCGATATAACCATAATCAGTAAGTCAATCTTTTACATGCTATTCATAATAACAGTTGGGTCAAAAACTGTTTTACCCACAAGATTACATCTTGCTCAATAAGTCCTACTGATCCTCTAATGAATAATTGGTTTGTTATTCAATCATCAAATCGAGTCTCTCTTAGGCTAATAAGAGGGTAGGGCCTCTTGTTCAAGACGCGAAGCCAATACTTAAAAGCGGGTAGGAGTGAAATTCGTCTTGCACCCTATATCCCCAACTATCTACCTGGTCTTACCCTTGAAATGGGGGGCTTATTGAGTCGACGTTGTTGAGCTAACCCTTACCTATGCAAATCTAAGGATAATCTCGATAATAGTTAGCTCAGGATTAAGGTCAAGTTACCTAGATCATCGCTTTGAAATAGTCAGTCTTAAACAGTAAAAAAGTTACAAAGTAAGAGTGACTTATTTCTTGGTTCTTAGTCCGGTCTTATACAAACTCTTTGCATAGGATGTCTCCACTTGCATGTCTTCACATGAACGATTCAGGATCACATCGTTTGTACTAAATTAAAGTAGGTCACATCCAATAGTGTCCCCAGAATAAGGTACCTAGCCTTATCCATATACTACAGACCATTTTGGCTATTTACTCAAACTTGATCCACTCTTATGTCTCCACATAAAGTTCAAGTACTCATGTAATAGTCATGGATCTTAGTTTATTGGATTTAGTTTATTTCTAAAAAGAAATGAGCAATTCATACACTCAATAACAACTTTATTGAATAAACCTCAATAACATCTTTGTTGATAATGATAACATAATAAGTTTATTGTTTACAAACCATGAGTTTTAGGACATAAAACCTAACAGTTAAGAATTTTGAATTTCATAATGTGTATAAGCAATGTTTAGAAGGGAAAAATGTGCATGATTATATTGTCTTTGATGAAAAGCTTTTTAGGAAAGGAAAAATTTGTATTCCTAAATGTTCTATTTGAGAGTTATGGAGCCTTTTGGGGAATTTAAAACATGTATAACATGTTGTGTGAACATTTTTATTGGTTGAAAATGAGGAAGGATATAAATAAAGTGTGCAAACAATGTTTCAAATATAAGGAGGCTTAAGTCTAAGGCACAACCACATGGTCTTTACACATTTTTGGACGTTTCTAGTGAACCTTGGGTTGACATTAACATGGATTTTGTTCTAAGACTACTAAAGACTGTAAGACATCAAGATAGCCTTTTTGTGATCGTTGTTAGGTTTAGTAAGATGAATCATTTCATTCATTTAACAAAATATATGATGCTACAAACATAGCTAATATTTTCTTTAGGGAAGTGGTTAGATTGCGTGGAATTCCGAAAACCATTGTTAGTGATAGAGATGCTAAAATTTTAAGTCATTTTTGGAAATTTTTGTGGAGGAAATTGGGAACTAAGCTTTTTTTTTTTCAACAACTCCTCACACACAAATTGATCGGCAAACTGGGGTGGTTAATAGAATATTAGGGGCTTTGCCTAGGTCACTAATTTCTAAAAATCTCAAGTCCTGGGAGGATACTCTAACTTTTGTAGAGTTTTCTTACAATAGAGCAATACATAGCAACACTCATTATTCACCTTTTGAGGTTGTGTATGGCTTTAATCCATTAACTCCTTTAGATTTGTCACATTTTCCACCTAATATGTTTACTAGTGATGCAACTATTTCAAGGGTAGAGTACATTAAAAATTTGCATAAAGAAGTCAAAGAAAAGATTGGAAAGAAGAATCAAAAGCTTGTTAATAGAAAGAATCAAGGGAGAAAGCAATTTACTTTTAAACCCAGAGATCAAGGTTTGGGTTCATCTTGAAAGGAAAGGTTTCTACATCAAAGGAATTCTACAACCAAGAGAAGATGGTCCATTCAAGAGTGATAGAGCAGATCAGTAACAATTCCTACAAACTAGATCTTCGAGGTGAGTATAATGTAAATTCTACTTTTGATGTGACTGATTTGACTCTTTTTGATGTAGGGAATGAAGACCTTGATTTGAGGACAAATACTTTTAAAGAAAGGGGGATGATGGAAATGCAACTATTGAACCATTTTATGTACCCGAGGGAGCAATTACAAGAAGCAAGACAAAGAAGATTCAAGAGTCTTTAACACTACATCTTCAAAAGCTAGCAAATTCACAAGAACTGACATATAATTTGAGCCCAAATTTTTATATAACGTTAATTTAATGAGTCAAAAAGAGAATGACATGATGACATTGAAAAAGTCCTACAATTTGGAAGATGGCATAGATGTAAAAAGAAAAGTATGCAAATTTTGTGAAGAAAGTGTTGTCAAGTGTGCACTGCATGAGAAAAATTAAGTTTGCCATCTTTTAGAGAGTTATTTCAGATAATCTGGAGACTTTCTACTTTTTTAGTTTTGCATTTTGAATAATTAATTAGTATGTAGAGTTTTAAGTTGCTAAGTCTTATTTTCTACAATTTGCAATTAATTATATTTGAATGTCTTTTGAGTTCTTGGTCCATGCACGACCTTTTAGCCTAAAATGGTTTGGAGTTTCCTTCAAAACCTAGATTATTGAAATTAAAAAGGTTGTACTTATTCAACCCCTTTGGTGTTGTCTGTTTTTTCAAATCTTGTTTTCGATTCGATGTTCAAATCAATTCATTGGATTAGTTTTAATCAAGCTAATTCTGGAGTGAGTTGTCTTAGGATCTTAGAGTGACCTTCGTAGATTCTAAGTTCGATTTAAGAGTTATTCATCCTTCTAACTATACTGTTGGTTGGAATCAATTAGTTAAGTTAGTTTATTTGTGAGAGTTTGAAAGGATACTAGAAGGACCTCTAACTTTGCATCCATTGAGCATTGTGGGCATTTATCATGTACTCACTGCGTATAGGCTCACTGGAGGAATCTTGCACCATGCTACATGCATATGTGAAACTTTGAAGATCAACATTGAAGGGAAAATAAAATGGGTGCATGTTGGTCGTGTTTTTATGGACGGTAATATTCAATTATATTTTCTGGCATATGTAATAGTTGACAAGGAGTCAAATTCATCATGGACATATTTCACGAGACACCTTTGAAATTGCATAGGTGAGGATCCGAACATGGTCATTTTTTCTGACTACCACTTTACTATCTCTAAAATAATAGATTGAGTCTTCCCAAATGCATTCCATGCCTTGTGTACTTACCACTTGAAAAACAACTTAACAACACACTTCAAGGATATTGCAATTCTAAAGGTTTTTAACAATGCAGCGAGAGCATATAGAGAATCCGAGTTCCATATGTTTTGGGAAGAAGTACATTGATTCTGGGATGGGATCGTGACACATTACCTAGATAATGTCAGCTTAGAATGATGGACCCAGGTACATTAGACTCAAAGAGGGCATGACAACATGACACACAACAATGCACAATGCTTCAATGCCCTTATAGCTGAATAAGACTCCTACCAATTATACCCTTGCTTGAGTTCATTATAAAGAAGCTCCAAGCATGGTTTTTTGAAAGCAGAAACCAATAATCTGCATGTAGGTCTTTATATTTAGACTACGTGGAACAATGAGTGGCGGTAGAGTTTGAGAAAGGTAGATGGTACCAAGTAAGCCCAATTGATTTTCATACATTTATTATCAAGGATGAATGCTTCGAAGGTATCGTCAACATACACATACGTGAGTGCATGTGCAAAAAGTTTGACTACTTGGAGATTTTATGCTCACATGCAATTGTCGCAGCAAGGTTGAGGAACTAAACCCTTGCACTCTTTGCAATAGATCTTATAGTGTGGAATCCATCTTCCTAGCATATGCAAAACCAAAATTCTCAGTTGGACATGTATATGAATGGAAGTAACTACCAGGATACATCAAATATGTTATCCTACCACAAAAACTAGAAACCAGTGTTGGTAGGCCACAGGTCATGATAACACCCAAAATATGCTATCTTAGTGCCTCTAATCTTTATGTTTATAATATTTAATGTGCTTAAATGTTTATATTTGTTGGATCTCGAGTAATACATGCATTCCGGAGCGTTATAGCCGTTCGGGATTAATTGGAGCAATTAGGAGTAAAAAAGGCATCCGAGACTTCAAATGGAAGAGAAAATGACAAAACTGCTCCTAGGCAAGAACACTGCGGCCCTGTCTCGTAGCACAACGTCGTTGTCGCACAGTTATAAAAACTGTTCATCAGTGTTTAGGTCATATCTTTTGATCCGAGTGGCTATTTTGGGTAAATGACCACTCGTTTTCTCTACTTTTTCACCCTCTATCCATCTACAATATTAGATTTTAGGTTTTCTTTCATCTTATTTCTGCAATAAAGTAAAAATGATGTTGGATTCTAGCTTTTCCTCCACCATGGGAAGGTAAGATCTATGGTTTTCTAGTTTATAAGATCTTGGAGGAGCCCTTCGTACTTTTTGGAGTATTTTCATAATATGATTTATATCTCTTGTCTATGGGTTTCTATCCTGATTAAATTGCTTGATGGATTGTATTTTCTCGTGAATATCTGATAAACTACTTGAGAATGTATGATTGTATGCTTTAGATCAACATATAATAGGTGATATATAGTTGTATGTTAATCTCAAAGAAGTGACATGTTAGATAGACTTGTGATTTGTGGTCGACAACAAAGAGCTTTGTACTATTGACCGAAGGGAAACCGTATTGAATGTTTAATTAGTGTTTGAAAATTAAATATTTAGTCTAATGTTATCCCTAAAGTGTAATGTGGTTTGTTAAATTGATTAGGATACTTCTCATCTCATTAAAATGGCTAATTTGATATTTAGAATCATTGGTTAGCTTTTCTAATCAATTTGGCTAGGCATAGGTAAGGAGTTAAAATCAAGCCTTGAGAATTCAATGATTGAAATTACATTGGATGATTCCACTCCTCTAAGTAAGAGTGTTTCATTTGATTGCACATCTATCATTTTATTTTCATGCTTCTATTTTTCCACACTTTAACTAAATAATTCATTGTGAGAAACTAATATTCATGCTTCCCTGCAAATCGATTCGATCTTGCCACTTGTACTACTTAGTAGTATAGGCAGTACTGATCGATATAATATAAATTTCATTTTATTGGCCTTTTACAAGCGACAGTAAAAGGCTAGATCAGGCCAACCGAATTCCATTCGTTGGAGAACACCGTCCAACCCAAAAGTACAATAGATGTGGTAATCAAGGACACAACAGGGTAATGTGCAACCATCCATTATCAAGTAATAAAAATAGGGACAAATGGGCTTTTGATTATGCATAATTTATACTTCGCACATTTTCTTTAAAATCAAGATAAGGTTGTGGAAAAAGCATCAGACTGGGATGGGCCTGCCTCACGGGAGGTGATGCTGAATGGAAAATGCATGAAAAAATTGATATTGTGCTGGGCCACGTCATTGGGTTAGGGATATTCTCTTTGAGCTAGAAATTTGAAGGCCAAAACTATGGTTAACACAAGTGTACGTATCAGGTTATAGTAAAGTAAAAAGGTTTAGAGATCGACTATCATCCTCAGGGGATCAAATTATCAAATTATGCTTAGCTATTCAAGAATTGTATTGATTTTATCTAAGGATTGGTTTCGTGATGATGGTATTGAATTTTTAAATAAAGAAAAGAAAATAAAGATAAAGTTGAAACTCAAGAGAAAAAGATGTTTCAGGGTATTGAATTTCTTAATTATTTTATTAAGTAATGCAAAAGGTTCCTATGAATTATTATATCAATGATATGCTTAAGTCTAGAAACTATTTTCAAGATTATTATCTTTCAATAACAATCTATTCTTGTGCAAACATAATTGACAACTAATTACTTGAAAGCAAATTAAGAAGCAAATGTTAAGAATATGCACGATCAACTTTCATTAAAAGACTAACTATTTCCATGAAAGGTTTAGCTAACGTTTCAATACTATATATCCGGTTAAACATGCAATCTTTCCTAATTGACATTTAACCTAATATAATATTGAAAAACATTGAAAAACAAACACATCACACCACGAAATTGAGAGCCTTACAGAGAGTTTTTAGTCCAGAGAAAGTAAGAAAATTAGAGGTTCGTTTGAAGATCATTTGAGATCCCCAAGTGTGAATCTAGGCAAGACTGATGGGCTGGTGAAACGACCCTAAAATGTGCATTTATAGCCCTTAATTTAGAATAGTTTTTAATATAATTTTGTTAGATTTGATGTGCTTGCTAATTGATTTTAGGGTTATGTTTAGGATAAATATTCAATGTCAAAATGTGCTAAAAAGGACCTAAATGAATCCAATGAAGTCAAACTCGAGCCAAGCATCGAAACAGGGAAGAAAAGTGGAGAAAGATCACATGTTGCTAAAAAACAGGGCAATGTCGTGGCGCTAGGTCAGTGCTACCCTAAGTGCCGAAGACCTGAGAGTATAAAAATTGGTGACTGTTGCAGTGCATAGGATGGCGTCGTGCCGCTAGTGTTGTAAAAAAGAAAAAAAGGTTTATTTTTAGACAGTCTTTTCTTTTTATGGACCTAGGGTTTTGGTTGCTGATTACGCATATCACACCCCAAAATTAAAAGCCTTAGAGGGAGTTTTTAGTTTAGAAAAAGTGAGAAAAAATAGAGGTTCATTTGAAGGCCTTTCGAGATCTCAAAGTGCGAAACCAAGCAAGATTGATAGACTTTAACGGTGGAGGTTGCTTTGCAAGTGGTTACTCTTCATTTCCTTCATTTTTCTTTACTGAATATGGTTGTTTCAATGTATGAGAATATGTTTGTAGCATCGATGCATGACTAAACATTTTAGTTCTAGGTTGTTGATGAACTTATTTATGGATTTATGTTAATGCAATAGTACTTTCTATGGATGTTTGTTTTTTAATGCTTTTCAATAATATTGTGCTTTATCACATCATAGATGTATGTTAGGTTGAATTTCAATTAGGAAATATTACATGTTTAATCGGATCTATAGTATTGAATTGTTGGCTAAATCTTTCATGCAAATAGTTAGGTTGTTAAGAAAAGTTGATCATGACTATTCTTAATGCAATACTTCTTAATCTGGTTTCATGTAATTAGTTATCAATTATGTTTGCATGAGAATATGTAGTTATTGAAAGATAATGATCTTGAAATAGTTTCTAGACTTAAGCATATCATTGACATATAATTCACATAAACCTTTTGCATGACTTAATGAAACAATTAAGGAATTCAACACCTTGGAACACCTTTGTCTCTTGAGTTTAAACTTTATCTTTATTTGCTTTACTTTATTTAAAAATTCAAAATCATCATCACAAAATCAATCCTTAGATAAAATCAACACAATTCTTGAATAGCTAAGCATAATTCGACAATTTGATTTTCTGAGGATAATATTCGATCTCTTGACCATTTTACTTTACTATAACTTGATTGGTACCTTGCGTTAACAATAATATTCGAAAATTTGTTTAATGTGTACATCGTTTTTTTTTCTAAAATAAAAATCGGGATAGGGTTGTGGAGAAAGCATCGAGCTGGAATGGGCTTCCCTCATACTAGGTGATGTTGAATGAAAAAAGTGTGAAAAAAGTGATGTCGTGTTGGCCCATGACATCAGATAAGGGATAATCCACTGTTGGGCTAGAAAGTTCATCCTTAGGGTGATATCACTTAAAAGGTTGATAGTGCACTCTGACGTAAGCATAAAGTTAAATTTCATACAATTGTAGGGGCAAGTCAAAAGATATAAAGCCACCTGAGAAAGGGTCATCCGTACAAAAAAAACTCATGAAATATGAATACTTTTTGGCTTGCTTCAAATTGTTTTTTGGCAATCATGTTGTAATAAAACAATTTGATCTTCCCTTTATAGATGAGTAAGATCTTAAAAACTTCAAGTCTCGTTTCTTCTAACTCTTGGATTGCAAACATCTAGCATATCCAGTTGCTTCTATGTTCAAATTGCACTTCCTCATGACCTAATAGGTTTTGTGCTCAACTTCCACTGGTAAGTAACATGTCTTCCCAATGACCAACCTATTGTTGGGTTTTATGTCCTAAAACTCATGGATTGTAAATAATAAAACTTATTCTGAAAATTCAATAAGTTGTTATTGAATATATGAATTGCTTATTTTGTTTTAGAAATAAATCCAATAAACTAAAAGATCTATGTCTATTACATGAGTACTTGAACTTTATGTGGAGACATAAAAGTGGAACAGATTTGAGTAAATAGTCTAAATGGTCTATAGTATATGAATAAAGTTTGGTGCCTTATTCTGGTAACGTTATCTGATGCAGCCCACTCTGTAGTTGTTACAAGGAGTTGTAAAGTACTACAGCCGAAGTGATCCTAATTCGTATATGTGATGACATGAAGAGTGGGGGTGTCTTGTGCAATGAGTTTGCACAAGATCGGACCATGAAATAAGTGCCTCTTACTTTATAACGCTTTTACTATTTAAGACTGACTATTTCACAACAATGACCTAGATAACTTAACCTGAATCTTAGGCTAACTATGAACACCTATTTTGAGATTATCCTTAGATTTTAATGGGTGAGGATTGACTCAACAGCGTCGATTCAATAAGCCTCCCATTTCAAGGGTAAGACCAGGTAAATAGTTGGGGATATAGGGTGTAAGATGGAATTCACTCCTACCTATCTTTAGGCATAGTAGAGAGGTTGTTCCTTTAAGTGTTGACTCCAAGTATTGAACAAGGGGCCCCACCCTCTCATTGGTCTGAGAGGACTCGGTTTGATGATCAGATCACAAACCAATTTTTCATTAGAGGATCAAGGAGACTTAAGGAACAAGAGGTAATCTCGGGGTAAAACAACCATTTGGCTCAGCCGTTATTACGAACAACCTCTGAATGATTAACTTACTAATCATGGTTTTATCGAGTGAACACAATATATCTACAATGAAGGGAGTGCAACACTAGGTTTGAGTGGAGTGACCCAATAGTTAATAAATGGGGGGTTAATTCGGTGTAAAGAGTTTAGCTGATTAATTTCGGATCGTTGGAGCTCATGATCTGTAGGTCCACTAGGTCTCCCTACTAGATCACAGATGGATTAGCCTTAAAGTAGCGTGATAAGTTGATTTGAAACGTTCAAATTAGAATTAAGGAAAATAGTAATTATGTGTGATATAATTACACGTTTAGTTTTGGAATTAAATGAAATCTAAAAATCATTTAATATTTAAATATGATTTAAATATTAAATTTATGAATAAGGATTCATGGTAATGGAATTGGTGACAAATTAATTTAATATTTGATATTAAATTAATAAAATTAATTAAATTGTTTGAATAATTTTTTAATTTTCTTAGAAAATTAATTATTGAACTAATTTTGTAAAATTAATAAAATTTGAATTTTAAGTTAAGGAATTAAAAATTGAAATGAATTATGATTTTGGAAACCAAAATTTAAATAAAAGAAAAATTGAAAAAAGAAAAAAGAGAAAGTGGAAAATCCCATGTTTTGGGATTTTCCCACTTTCTTTGAAGTAGGTTAGTCACATTCCATAAATATTCTAACCCAATTTCTCAAGCATGAGCTGTAATTCATGTAGAAAATCCATTTGCATGAAAGTTATGCTATAAATAAATCAAATTGGAGTGGAAATCGGGCATGCAAAAGAGGTTTTTAGCTGAAAATTTCAAGAGTTGAACTGGGTTTGAACTGAAAAATCAGAACTTCCTCTTCTTTGTTCCCTAATTCAAACTTATTTTGAGTCCCACAACTCAATCTAAGGCACCAGAGGATAGTGGGGAAGACCTTGTGGTTGTTCACATCCATAGGAAGGGAAAATTGCAGCAGGAATTCGTGATTCAAAAGTATCTTCAAAGGTTAGTGTTGAAACCCTCATTTTAGTTTATGAGCATGCTAATTTTGGAGCCAAAATTAATGAATTAGAATGCTTATGATCCTATTTTCTTCCGCTGCTTGTTTTTGTATTCTAACACCTATATGGAGACATCCTAATAGGCTCTGTGCTCAACTTCCACTGGTAGGCAGTCTAATATTCCATAGAGCAACATCAAGCCTATGGCTCCAATATTTCCTATTTGGACTTGCCATCTTCTTTAGTATAGATTTGATCTTTCTATTTGACACTTTGACTTGTCCAATTGTTTAAGGATGATATGGTATCGTAATGCAGTGTTGGACTTCATATTTCTTAGTAAGGATACAGTAATGTTATTGTAAAAGTGAGTATCCTTGTCACTTATGATTGCTCTAGGGAAGTCAAACCTGTTCAAAATGTTAGACTTTAAAAATCTTGCAACAGTCTTAGCATCATCAGCACTAGTAGCCGTTGCTTCCAACCATTTAGAAACATAATCCACTTCAAGCAATATGTAATTATAATCACAGGGTGGACGGAAATGACTCATAATGTTTATTCCCCAAACTTTAAAAAATTTACAAAATAAAATAAGGACTTAGGGCATCTCATTCATTCGAGATATGTTTCCCATCCTTTTGCATATCTCACAAGTTTTACAAATATAGTATGCATGTCTAGATAATGTATCCCAATACAAACCTGAGTCCAAAACCTTTATAATAGTTCTTTTGGGACAGGCATATTCATGACAAAAGATGGAGACATACTAAATTTCACTATTAGGGACACATCTTCTAACAATTTGATTAACACAAAATTTTCAAAGATAAGGTACTTCCCACACGTAATGTTTAGACTCATTTTAAAAATAACTTATATCTTCTTTTCTTACTCAAATCCATGGGTAGGTTACCTGTTATGAGATAATTAACAAGATTGGCATACCAGGGGGTCATATGAATAAGTTGGATTAAGGCTTGATCAAGAAAGTCCCCATCAGATTGCGGGACTTCTTCTTCTCTTATCAATATGCTCAAGTGGTTAGATAGAAAGTTTTTAGATCATTTTCAATTAGAAATTGTTACATTTATTTCTTGTAGGAGAACCCATCGTAGCAGGCGAGGCTTAGATTTCTTCTTGGTTGCAGGTATCACAATGTTGTATGATCAGAGCACACAACTTTAGAACCAAGTATATAAGATCAGAATTCATTTAAAGCAAAGAAAATAGAAAGAATCTCCTTTGCAGTGATAGTGTAGTTGCATTGTGCAGAATTCAGAGTCCTGGATGCATAATAGATCACATGGTGCTTCTTAAAAATTTTCTACCCAAGGATTGCTCTAACTATATAGTTGCTTGCATCATACATAATCTCAAATGGAAGGCTCCATTGTGGAGCTTGAAGTATTGGGGCACTTGTCAAAGTCTCCTTTAGCAAGTCAAAGGCATGTTTACACTCATTTGTGAAATTAAAGTCAACGTCTTTTTGCGATCAGTTTGTCATAGGCAAGGCTATCTTGCTAAAGTCCTTAATGAACCTGATATAAAAACCTTGATGACCTAAGAAAATAACAGACATCCCTCACATTTATGGGGTAAAGGAGGTCATAAATAACATTTATTTTAGCTTTATCTACCTCAATATCCTTTGACTAGATTGTTGGGGTTCATGCCTTAAATATCGTAGGATCATATAGTTTATAAACTTTGTTTGAACAAACTCTTATGTGATTAATAATATATGAAATTTTTTATTCACTTTGTCTATGAAATATGTGATATTTAGTTGCATTAACCACAAACCAATAAACTAACATCCAAAGTTATCATTGTAACTTAAACATGTATGTGGAGACATATAGGTGAATCATGTTTAAGTGATAACCTAAATAGTCTGTAGTATATGGATAAAGTTGGGTACCTTATCGTAGTGACACTATGAGTATGACCCGCTTCGTAGGTGTTACAATTGTTGTAAAGTGATACAAATGATTTGACCCTGATCATTCATGTATTAGACATGCGAGTGGAGATATTCTATACAAAGGAGTTCATATAAGACCGAGTCACAAAATGTTTAGTCTCATTATATAACACCGTTCATAATAGAGACTTTCATTTTATGAGGATGACCATAGGTAACATGACCTTAATCCTGAGTGAGTTGTGAACTTCTACTTATGAGGGCAATTCTTTGATTTGTATGGGTGAGAGTGACCAGATCGCTGACTCAACAAGCTTACAATTTTGGGGATTCGTCTGATTGGGGAGCTGGGAATACAGGTTGGAATTCACTCCTTCCCCGAAACAAGGGTATGTAGATAAATTGCTCCATTAAGGGTTAATTTGGGTCTTGAACAATGTGGTGCCACACCCTCTCCTGGCTCGAGAGGGGTTTAGTCATAGTGGGACTATGATCTATTGTTCATTAGAGAGATCAGTGGTACTTAAGGAATTAAATGTAACTAAAGGGAGAAATGATAATTTGGCCCAATTGTACTTACGAATAATTTGTGAAGAGTCATCGTACTGTTGATTGGTTATATCCAATGGACATAGAAATATATCTGTAGTGTGATGAGTACAACTGTCGGTCTTTAGTGGAGTGTCCGACAGTTAATGGGTGATGGATAATGTAATTAAAGAGTTTAGTTAATTATTCACTTAAGCTTCAAGCTACAGGTCCATAAGTCCAATTTGAATTGTTTAAATTAATAAGAAAGAATTTAGTTATATATAATATAATTAAATTGGTTCAATTATGCATGATATAATTGTCATAATGTATTTGATACATTATTATTTAATTGGAGGAAATAAATAATTGAATGAGATTCAACTATATTTTCTATGAATGTGATTCATAGTTGTGAAATTTAATATAAATATGATTTATATTAAATGCCATAAAATAGAGAAAATGAACTATAGTTTATATTGTATATGATACAATATTAAAGCTATAAGTTATGTGTTATATTTGATATAACATATAGTTTAATATAAATAAGATATGAAAAGTTAGTTATCATATTTATTTATATTAATTTTATTTTTTTGGATAATAATTTCTAATTTCTCTCCAACCACCTTAGTGGGTGGTTAACTTTTCTTTTTTTTTTTTGGCAAGAGGAATAAAAGAATTTAGTTTCTATTCTTCCTTAAAAAAAAAAGAAAAAAACTTACGTGAGAACTTACACTATTGAAGTTTTCTATACGATAGAGTGAAAGTGTTATTTTTTCTTCAATCTTCTTCCTCCTCCAAACTCAAACAAACCCTTCAAGGGTTGCTGTGTTCGAGTTCGTGACTGTTTGAGGGATTTACAAGAAGAAAAGTTCTTCAAAGGTAGTATCTCTTGAACCCTTATTCTTTATAAAAAGCATGTTATAATTTATATATAGAATGCATATGTTGTATGTTTACTGTAAATTTAGTTTTCAATCAGATTGGATTGGATGATCCGTTTCCACTCAAGGATCTCTGTATAACGAGTTCCTTCATAGATGACATGTTCTAGTACAGTACCATGGTAACCCATGAAATGTGATTTTTCAAAATTAAGTACAAGATTAGATTCAATGCATCTTTTTAAGACTTCGATAATGTTAAGAAAACAGTCATCAAAAGACTCGCCCTAGACCATGAAATATCCATTAGTACCTTGATGTTTTTCTCAATGAATTTTGAAAATATGATCATCATGCATCGTTGGAAGGTATCTAGGGTACCACAGAATTCAAAGAGCATTGTTATATGTGCAAATGTTCCAGATGGGCACATGAAAAATTTTCTCCAGTTCTCATATGCTATAGGGATTGATAAAATCTAGAGAAACCATAAAAAATAAAAGAAATACTTACCGACTAACCATTCAATCATTATTTGATGGATGAAGGGAATGGGAAAATGATCTTTTTTTTTTTTATGACATTGTTTAATTTCCTAAAATCAGTACACATTTTCCATCCATTTTGAACTCTAATAGGTACTAAGATTCCTTTATCATTCTTAGCAACAATGATACCCGCCTTTTTTGGTTACCATATGAATTGGGCTTACCTACTCACTATCACCAATAAAATTAATAATACCTGCTTCAAGTATCTTGAAAATCTACTTCATGACTACCGCTTTCAGGGCAGGATTCAAACGCCTCTAGTCTCTCTATATGGCTTGGCTCCTTCTTCTAATGTTGTCCTATGCATGCAAACTATAGGACTGATACCACAGATGTTTGCAAGGGTCCAACCATTGGCCAACTTGTGCTTCTAAGCACTTGCAACATTCCATCCTCTTGTTAAGTAGTAAACTCTTTGGAGATGATCACGGGAAAGATCTCCAAGTTTCCTTGATAGGCATACTTTAGTTGTCATGGAAGCTCTTTTAATTCTAGTTTAGGTGTCGGCACAACTAAAGGCACCATTTTCTTAGTTAAATCCATGGTAGAGGCATCAAAATGTATCGTTTCTGTTAAAGAGACTAAGATAGGGGATGGTGAAATTTCGGATTCTGTATCAATTAGTTAATGAGGGTTGTTCTTATTATTGTTGTGGAGGTTCACCTTGAATAAGAGGAGTTCTCAAACGTAATTGAGATAGTTCTCTTTCTCTTTATCAAATTCCTTCATTATAGTCCCTTTGTTTCTCATATTTAGGGGTTTTGTTCATTTTTTCTTACATTAGAGGGAGATGGAAGAGGGATAGAGAAAAGAAAGAGAAGAGAAAAAAGATAGAAAGGAAGAAAAGAAAGAAAACAAAAGTGATAGATGAGAATCCAACCATTGATCTACTGTAAGTACCTAAATGAGCTATTTCAAGAAGCAAGATAAAAAGATTCAAGAGGCTTTCACATTACGTACATCTTCAAAGGCTAGCTAATGCACAAGAAGAGATAAAGAATTTCAATTCAAAATTCTTTATAATGTTAGTTCAATGAGTTAAAAAATAGAACGAGTCAAGATGACACAGAAAATGTCGAATAATTTGGAAGATGGCGTGGAGGATAAAATTTTTTTTTACAGAAATTGTGAATGGAGGTCTGTCTAGAGTGCACTACTTTAGAATTCGTGATGTCAAATCTTATCAAACATACTCATCAATCCTTGTGCCTTCTAGAGAAAAGATATTTAAGACTATTTAAAGCAATTAAATGTTTTTGACTTTTCCTTGACTTCTCAATCGAGTTTCAATTCCATAGGTCTTACTTTCTACAAATTTTATTTATTTTCTTTTGAATAACTTTTGAACTTTTTCACCTTTAAATGTCCATTTTTGGCCTTAAAATGATTTGCAAAGCTCTTAAAAATTCAAACGAATGATATCCAAACTTTGTGTTTCTTGAAGCCGCCCTTTGATATTGTCTTTTTCAAATCTTAATTTGATTTTGATGATTGAGTTGATTCATTGGATATTGGTCTTGATCAAGTTAACTCTGAAATAAATTGTCTGAGGATCTAAGAGGGATCATCAAAGATTCTAAGTTTGATATAAGAGTTATTCATTCTTCTAACTAAATTCTTCATTAAAATGAATTATTAAGTTAGTCTTCGTTGTGAGTGTTTGCAAGAATCCTAGAAGGACTTCTAGCTTTGCAAAAATCTAGTATCTTTGACACTTATCATAAAGGGTAATAACATAATTTCATATAGGTGCTGATGTCAACACAGGGTTATGAAGCCTTAATTTCAGAAAGTGAGTCTTTTATTTTGGTTCAAATTTTGATACCATCCGTGAAATTTTCCATTTTAATTCTATCCAACAATATATTTGGTTCAACACCATTATTGTGGACAACTTCAAATTCCAATTTTCTTTGACTTCACAACCAACAAGTCTGCATAATTCTTAGATGGCTAAAGGATAGAAAATACCCATGAACTTGGTACTTTATGTCAACAATATCCTTAATCTTTCAAAAGTTTCAATAATACCCTTAAACTTTAGAAATGTTCAAAAATATCTTTATAGTTTCTTTTGTATGGGATCGTTAGTACTTTGTTTAAAAAATATCATTGAACTTTCAAAAGTTTCAATTATACCCATAAATTTTGAAAAACTTAAAATTAAAAAATATCTTTATCATTGTCAATTCCTCGTCTAAAAAATATCATTGAAATTTCAAAAATTGTATTAATTCTCTTAAACTTAAAAGTAAAAAATAAAAAATGCTCCGATCGTTAGTATAGTCAATTTCTTGGAAGCTATCTTCAGTTGGGAAAAAATCGATTTTAAAACATGCTCTATCCCTTGTTCAATTAAAGAAGCATGCTTGTTATTTACTCGTTGTGCATAATCTCTTATTTTAGACTTTAATTGTTTGTGTTCTTTTTCAATAAAATTTGGAACGATCCGCTTCTGCTCACTAGATCTCTATTTAGAGTTCCTTCAGCATGTACCATAGGGAATTTCACAGTAAGTAGAGCTCTTTGTGATTTGAAAGCCTCAATTAGTTTGATGAGTTACCTTTGTATAGGAAGCTGGTTATAAGGGAAGTGAAGCCGACGACTATATCACTTCAAATAGCTGATCGTCTCTTACTTACCCTCGGGGTATTATAGAGGATGTGTTAGTTAAAGTTGATAAGTTTATCTTCCCAACAGATTTTGTTGTGTTGGATATGGAGGATGGCGTAGAAGTTTGAATCATTCTGGGACGACCATTTTTTGTCACAGGTAGGACTTTGATAAATGTTCAGGAAGGTAAGCTTACACTAAGAGTAAATTATGAAGAGATAAAGTTTAACATCTTTCAATCTCTGAAATATGCTGATCATGGAAATACTTGTCATAGTATAAATGTTGTTGATAGGAATATGGCTGAGTTTAGAGAGTTAGTTTTATCTATAGATCAGTTGATTCATAGCATGTTAAATCATGATATGGATAAGGTAGACTGTTTAGATGATGATGTTGCTTTCTATTCTGAATGTTTGGATTATTTGCCTATGAACTATACTAAGCATGCCCCCGTATCTTTGATGTCTATTAGTGAGCTTAAGTCAAACACATTAGCCACTTTTGAATTAAAATAATTACCTGCACATTTAAGGTATGTTTTTCTAGAAAAATCTTCTACTTATACTATAATTGTTTCATCTGAATTGAATAAGGTAGAAGAGGAGAAATTATTGAGAGTATTGTGGACTGATAAGTCAGCTTTAGGTTGGTTAATTAGTCCCTCTAGTGTGATGCATAAAATATAGATGGAGGATACCTTCAATCCTTCAATGGAACCCCAAAGGAGATTTAATCCTACAATGAGAGAAATGGTAAAAGCTAAGGTGTTTAAATTGTTAAATGTAGGAATTATTGATGCTATATTTGATAGTTCCTGGGTGAATTTAGTATAGTTGGTACCTAAAAAGGGTGGGATGGCAGTGATTATGAGAATAATGAAAGTATTCCCACCAGGATAGTGACAGGGTGGAGGATGTGCATTGATTACAACAAGCTGAATAAGGCCACCAGAAAAAACCATTTTCTTTTACCTTTCATTGATCAAATGTTAGAAAGGTTGGTCGGTTACCCTTACTATTGCTTTCTTGATGGTTTTTTATGTTATAATCAGATCTCAATTTCTCCTAAGGACTAGGAGAAGACAACATTCACATGCCCATATAGGATGTTCGCCTTCAAGAGGTTGTCGTTCGGGCTATGGAATGCACCAACCACTTTCCAAAGGTACTTGATGGCCATATTTTATGGATTGATAGAGGAGATAATGGAGGTTTTTGTGGACGATTTTTCAATGTTCTAACCTTCTTTTGATTCATGTTTATCTAATCTTTCATGTGTTTTGCTAAGGTGCTAGGAAACTAATCTTGTCCTGAATTAGGAGAAACATCGTTTCATGGTCAGGGAAGGTATTGTGCTAGGGCACAAGGTATCAGAGAAAGGTTTAGGGTATATAGGGAAAAGGTTTCTACTAGAGAGCAGTTGCCTCAAGGTTTAGAGGTATATAGGGCAAAGGTTTCTGTTATAGAGCAGTTACCTCCACCAGTGAATGTGAAGGGAGTTAAAAATTTTCTAGGGCACGCTAGGTTTTATATGCATTTTATAGAAGATTTTTCAAGAAAAGCAAAACCATTGAGCAATTTTTTAGAGAAAGATTCTGAATTTGTGTTTGATGAAACATGTCTACTAGCTTTTAAAACTTTGAAAGAAAAGGTCATTTCTGCACCCATCATTGTTACAACTGATTGGAGTTAGTTTTTTGAATTAATGTGTGGTGCTAGTGATTTTGCTATAGGAGTTATCTTAAGGCAACACAAGGAAAATTTTTTTAGAGCTATTTATTATGCAAGTAGGACTCTTGATTCTGCTCAGGTAAATTATACTACTACTGAAAAAGAGTTACTTGTTGTTGTGTTTGCATTTGATAAGTTTAGACCCTATTTACTTGGTCCTAAGATTTTTGTCCATATAGATCATGTTGCTCTTAAATTTTTGATTGAAAAGAAATATGAAAAACATAGACTAATTAGATGGTTTCTTTTGTTGCAGGAGTTTGACTTTATAGTTAAGGACATAAAGGGTTGTGAAAATATGATGGCAGATTACCTGTCGAGGATTAAGAATGAGAATAGCCAGCAGATCTCCCCAATAGTGGAAAACTTCGCTAATGAATGTCTTTACAAGATAGAGGAGAATATTTCATATGAAGGAAATCGTGCATGAGGATTTCCATGAGTAACGAAAGGATCTTTCCAAATTTCAATCATATATGAACGTTACAATTACAATCACAAACGAAAAAATACGGTTATGCACAAAACAGAAATTACAGCATGCTTTTCTATAGATCAAGGGAAAGAATTAACCATACCTTTGAAGATGTCACTCGATCACGAACACTCAAATAATCAACAACACTGCAACACTCGAATGCTTGTACAACATGACCGCTACCCAGCACGATCACAACAAACTCGAACAAAGCGATCACTGAGGTCACAAACACCTTGAACCCCACGAACGGCCTCCACAGAACCTTGACTGTGTCGAGTTGAGTATGACACCAGGTTACCTCGGTATTCTCGGTGTGAGAATCTAGAATGTGGGCTCTGTGTAGACTTGGTTAGAGGATGACAGGAGAAGAACAATCGTGTAAACGATTGAGCAAGTGGGAGAAGATAAAGCCTATCACATAGGTCGATGCCCAATCATTTAACAAAAAACTATGCGATCGTCTAGCTAAAGCTATGTGATTGTTTAGCTAATCATCCAGCTGAGTGTCTATTGTGTAAGAACACTCCACGATCGTCTAGTCTCTCCAAGCTATCGTTTAGTAAATCTGATTTACTTGACAACCTTTCGTGAGAACTTTCCGAGATTGGTTACTAGACGATCGTGATTGACAACCTTTCGTGAAAACATTTTTCCTTTCATCTCACGGTTACCATAAAACCACCAATAATCTCCCACTAAATTGGTTACTAGAGAAAAAGAGATAATTATCCAATAATTAATATTATTATAAATATAAATGATAACCAACTTATCATACTATATTTATAACCTATAGTTTTAATATTTCATCTTATGAAACATACAAACCATAGCTCTTTTTCTATTTCATGGTCCTTAATGTAAATCTCATTTACATTAATCCTCCACTAGATGTATCTTATACACCATACCGATCGTATCATATATAATCGAATTACCTCTTGTCAATTTGAACATTTCAAATCAACACTAAGAACTGATCCCCAACTTCCATCCATTGAGCTACCAAAGGGACCTTATGGACTTGTAACTCGAAACTCCAATGGTACGTGAATAACTGACTAAACTCTTTAGTCACGGGATCCACCATCCGTTAACTGCCAGGCACTCTACTAAAGACCGACAGTTGAACTCTCCTTACCACAGATATATTATGTGTCCATCTTAACCAATCAATAGTGCGACAACCCTTCACAGATCGCTCGTAAGTACAGCTCGGCCAATAACCGTTATGCCCCTGTAGTTACATCTAACTCTTTAAGTACCACTGATCTCTCTAATGAACATAAGTTATAGTCCTACTATGACTGAGTCCTCTCTTCCAAAGAGAAGTCGTGGATTTAAGCCCTAGAATCAACCCTTATGGGAGCAATCTATCTACTTACCCCTGCTTTGGAGAAGGAGTGAATTCCATCATGTGTAACTGAGTTCCCAGCTCCCAAATTAGACAAGTCCCCAAAAAGGTAGGCATGTTGAGTTGGCAATTTGGCCATTCTCACCCATACTAATTAAAGGACCGCCCTCAAAGGCAGGAGTTTCAAAGACACTCAGGATTGAGGTCATGTCACCTATGGTCGTTTAGGTGAGATGTAAGTCTCCAGTATCAATGGTGTTATATACAAAGTCTAGTCATCTCGTGGTCCATTCTTATACAAACTCTTTGTATAGGACAACCCCGCTCGCATGTCTCCACATGAATGGTCAGGATCTACCATTGTAGTAGTTTACAAGACTTGTAAACCCATACAAAGCGGGTCGTATCTGTAGTGTCACTAGGATCAGGTATCCCACCTTAATTCTTATACTACGGAACTATTTAGGTTATCACTTAAGGCATGATCCACTTGAATATCTCATATACATGCTTAAGTTCACATAATATAATCATGGAACTTTGTTTAATAGATATGAGTAAATACCAGAATGAAATAACACTTATTTTATTCATAAACAATATGTATAATTACAAACAACGAGACTCCGGGAGAATTAGGACACTAATCCCAACATCATATTTCGCTAACTACGTGAACTACCTGGAAGGTGGAATGATGCCTTCTAACTTCAACTCCTAACAAAAGAAACGATTTCTATGTCAGGTAAAATATTTCCTTTGGGATAATTTGTTACTTTCTAAGATTTTTTCTAATAAATTGATTCGAAGATGTGTGCCTTTGGAGGAGCATGCAAAAATATTGTTTGAATGTCATTTGTCTTCTTAAAGTGGAAGGGAAGGAGCCTAAATCGACTTCCTTCTTTCTTTTATTTTTTCAAAGAAAAAAAAACAATACAAAGAGATTAGACTCTCGGATGAGACTAAGCAGCCACCGACCGTTCCGACGCGCCCCTGACCTATCTTGATTAAGACCGAAAACCTATAAAAAATGGAGCCTAGTTTAAGCTGTCAAACAAATGATAGAATGGAAGAAGAAATTCACTGTCGAACCCTTAAAGCAACAAGCCAGAAAGTTGCCCCGTTTTCAATAGCAAAAAAGGAAAGAGGAGCTAAACAGCTTGACTAGAGGGAAAGGGGCCGCCCGCCCTCTTTTAGAATATTAGTAAAGGCGCCTAAGCCTATCTCTCGATACGGTATAGGAAGGGAGTTAGTAATATTTGATATTGACTTGACCTGTGCTCAACCAGGAGTTAGAGAAAGAAATTTGTTCATCCACCCATTTCTATCAAAGGTTTTGCGACACCAAACATTAAGATCTTTATCCCTGTCTCCCGCACCGGCCGGTGGGATTGCGGGGTCTTCTCAACGATTGAGATCATTCAATTCAGGGCTATAACTAAAGCAAGCACTTGGCTTTAGAGCCTTATCACGTAAGGGAGAAGAAAGACTGAATATGTGAAGCATACAGGGGGTAAGAAGGGAACTTCTCCCCCTGTCTGTCATCTGCGAATCTTTGATGATTCCATCATACATGATTGAGTTGCGAAAACTTCAAAAATGCCACATCTGAACTAGTTAAAGAATCTCTTTCTAGTTGCTCTGGAACAACTAGGAGATTCTCTAGAAGAAATATGGGGTTCTGCTTCTGGTGACAACATGCTATAGGGTGGTGGTCCTGCTTATGAGGTCAAATCAATACGTTTGAAGAAGAAAGATTGGAATATCAATCTCATCGATCTCATAAGTATCATACCAAATCCCATCAATCGAATCGCTTTTTCGAGAAATACAAGACATCTAAGTCATACAAGTAAAGGGATATATTCATTGATAAGAAAAAGAAAAAATGTGAACGGGGTCTCAAATAGTGATTTCTGATAAGGAAAGAGAATTCTTGCCACCTTAACGATAGAAAAAAGGATTGATCAAATTCTATTGAGTCTGACTCATAGTGATCATTTATCAAAGAATGACTCTGATTATCAAATGATTGAACAACCGGGAGTAATTTGCGTACGATACTTAGTTGACATTCATAAAAAGGATCTAATGAATTATGAGTTCAATACATCATGTTTAGTAGAAAGACGGACATTCCTTGCTCATTATCAGACAATCACTTATTCACAAACATCGTATGGGGCTAATAGTTTTCATTTCCCATCTCATGGAAAACCCTTTTCTCTCCATTTAACCCTATCCCCCTCTAGGGGTATTTTAGTGATAGGTTCTATAGGAACTAGACGATCCTATTTGGTCAAATACCTAGCGATAAACTCCTATCTTCCTTTCATTACAATATTTCTGAACAAGTTCCTGGATAACAAGCCTAAGGGTTTTCTTATTGATGATAGTGACGATATTTAATAGCAGCAAAAGCATTACAATATGGTTTTTATTGGCCTTGATTGTTTAAGGATTGTTATACCTATGTTAGAACTTGTGATAGGTGTCAGCGTAGTGGCAATATCTCTAGAATTAATGAGTTCCCTCTTACCCCAATATCAGAGGTTGAGTTATTTGGTGTGTGGGGTATAGATTTTATGAGTCCAGTTTCATCATTTGAGATGTATTCATACATTTTGCTTACTGTTGATTAATTCTATATGTGGGTAGAGGTGATAGCCATTAGGACGAATGATGCTCGTGTTGTTTATAAATTTTGCATAAAAATATTTTCACACGATTTTTCACCCCTCGAGCTCTTATCAGTGATGAGGGATCACATTTTTGTAATAGTTGTTTGAAAATATGATTTTTAAATATGGGGTTAAGCATAAGGTTTCCTTAGCTTATCACCCACAAAGTAACAGTTTAGTTGAGGTGTCAAATAGAGGAATTTATATTTTGGAGAAGACGGTTTGTGTCAATATAATCGATTGGCACTAAAGATCGATGATGCACTTTGACCCTATAAGACAGCTTTTAAAACTCCAATTGGTACATTCTTGTACAAGTTGTTTAGGAAGGCATGTCATTTGCCTATTGAGTTAGAACATCGTGCTTATTAGGCCATTAAAAAAAAACTAAATTTTGTCCCCTAAAAAGTTAAAGAGAATAGACTTTTGCAGCTTAATGAGATGGAGGAGTTCTGAAGCCAAGCATATATGAATGCCAAACTTTATAAGGAACGAACAACGAGATGACACGACCAGAGGATTTCTCCCAAGAATTTTCTTTTTGTTCAAAGAGTTTTATTGTTTGATTCTCGTCTTCGTTTATTTCTAGGAAAAATTAGGTCACGATGATCCGAACTGTTTGTAATTAAAGATGTAACACCATACAGAGTAGTGGAGCTGCAAATGAGGGATAAAACAATATTCAAGGTCAACACCCAAATGTTGAAGTATTACTGTGGAGATAAGGATTGAAAAATAGAGGACCTATTGAAGGATCCCATTGAAGGGCCCTTGAGCGGAAGCACGATCGTCCCAAATCTCAATTTCACAAAATTAAATTTTTACAAAGAAAAGCAAACAGATTATGCATCTTAACAACTAAATACAACATACTCTATAAAAAGAAATTTAGGGATTAAAAAACCCTTACCTCTTGAAGACTCTCTTCAACGTAATTGATTTCCAACCAAGGACACAACCATGTATCAAACCTCGGTATCCTCTGGATGATGGATCCAGGAGTGGTGAGTTCTGACTAATTTTGGGAAGAAGGAAAGGAAGGAAGAATTTTCTGAGAGGAAAAGTATTTTGGTCTCTATAAATTTTGTAATTCTCTCACATACCTTTTCTGTTTTGCAGGAAGAAGATAAAGACCTCTTCATCCACAAACCACGTATGTGGTGAAGAGAAAAAGGGAAGGGGGGAGGAAGTTGTAGCTCCTTCCCCTTAATTAATTTTAAATTTAAATAAAATAATTATTTAATAATAAATTGATTAATAAATAATTTTAATTCCCAATTAAAATTATAACAAATATATAATATCCAATTTATTATATATTCATATGATCATATGTTATATCATATACAACATATAACATATAGTTTAATTGTATCATATACAATATATAACCTATAGTTTCTTTTCTCTCACTAATGACATTTAATATAAATCACATTTACATTAAATTTTAATTATATAAATCTAGTTCATATATATTTGAATCATATTAAAACATTTAATTCCTCTCGTAAATAATTTATTTTATAATGTATCAAATACATTATAGTAATTATATCATATATAATTAAGTAAACTTAATTATATCACATATAATTAATTCCCGCAATTAACTTGAACAATTCAAATTAATCCAAAACTTGATCCTCATTAAATTCGTTAAGCTACCGAGGAGACCTCATAGATCCGTAGCTTGAAGCTCCAACGGTTCATGAATAATTAATTAAACTCTAATTAAATTATTCACCATCCGTTAGCAGTCTAACATTCCAATAAAAACCAACAGCTGCACTCTTTGCATTATAGATAAATTTCTATGTCCATTGGATATAACCAATCAATAGTACGATGACCCTTGACAAATTGCTCGTAAGTACAGCTAGACCAAAACTACCATTTTTCCCTTGTAGTTACATCTAACTCCTTATGTACCATTGATCCCTCTAATGAACAATAGATCATAGTCTAACTATGACTAAACCCCTTTCGTGCCAGGAGAGGGTGTGGCACCGCATTGTTCAAGTCTCAGAATCAGCCCTTAAAGAGCAATCTATCTACTTGCCTCGACCTCGGGGAAGGAGTGAATTCTTTCTTATGTAGCTGTGTTCCTAGCTCTCCAATTAGACGAATCCTCAAAATGGTAGGCTTATTGAGTCAGGGATCTGACCACTCTCCCCCATACAAATCAAAGGACCGCCCTCATAGGCAGGAGTTCACAACTCACTCAGGATTCAGGTCATGTTACCTATGGTCATCCTAGTGAAATGTAAGTCTCTATTATGGGCAGCCTTATATAATGAGACTAAATATTTTGTGGTCCTGTCTTATACAAACTCCTTTATATAGAATATCCCTGCTCACATGTCTCTACATGAATGATCATGATCAGATCATTTGTAGCACTTTACAACAATTGTAACACCTATAAAGCGGGTCATACTCGAGTGTCACTAGGATAAGGTATCCATCTTTATCCATCTACTATAGACCATTTAGGTTATTATCATTTAAACATGATCCATCCGTATGTCTCTATATAGATGTTTAAGCTACAAGATAACCTTGGATGTTAGTTTATTGGTTTGTGGTTAATGCAACTAATTTTGAAATAAAAATCATATATTTTATTAAATAAATAATAAGCTTGCACAATACAATTACAAACTATGGAACCCTACGAGATTTTGGGCATGAACCCCAATAATACCTCAAGGAGTGATCAGGTTGTCCTGTCTAGCTAAAGACTAAAAACTTAGTACTTCTTGGGAGGCAACCCAAGTGTTTTTAGTTTTTATGCCTTGATTGTTTTGTTTTTTGATTTATTAGGATGAAGAGCTTTCTCATGATGTTTTATTTATGATTCCCAGGATTTTTATGGTGCATAAGTACATTCAAAGTACTAGTCTGACATCTAGATTCGTGGATCCCCACGTATGCCTAGGTTTGTATCACTCATCTATTGTATGATTTGTTTTATTTTTCATGCATTGGGGACAATGCATAATTTTAAGTTTAGGGTGGAGGGCGTATTGTGTACTTGGTATTTTTGTTGTCTATTTAACTAATATGCATGTTAATTTGTTTGAAATTTATGAAAAATTTCGAAAAATGAATTGATTTAGGTATAAAAGAATGTTTGAGGTTAATTTAAAAAGGATTTTAGATTGCACTGTAAGCCCTTGAACTCTTCCAGCAGAATAAATAAGAATCAATAAGCACTCTAACTATTCTTAATTTGAGTTTTAAATATGCTATTCAAAAAAAGTTCAAAGAGGGTTTGAAGCAAAACCTACCTTTGAATACTTAATTCACGAATTCAGTAGAATCACTTCAAGATTGAGCTTGAAACTTCAACAAGACCACCACTAAGATCTTCTCTAAAAAGCTTAAGAAGGAATGTGTGGTGAAAACACTCAAATCAAGCTGAATTTTAGATGGTTTTTGATGGTTTGAGAGGGTTTTCAACCTTGCAGCAGTTCAGTCTCAAAATCTCAGAAAATCCACCCCAACTCTCTGCATGGAGGTCTAATTTATACTCTGAAATCATGCACCAAAGCTAGGCTACATGGAGGGCAGCTTCTACTTGGAGAATTGATGAAGAAGATGGTGGAATTAGGTGATAAACCACCATAGTTTTGGTTAGTGGATTTCTCCTAAATTGGAAAAATCCACTAACTTGAAAAACAATTTTAAAATAATTGTGTTAAATAAAACCATTTTATTTAAAATTAGTTTTTATAAAATTAATTCAAAATAATTAATTTAATTAAAACTAATTTTTTTAATTAAACCTTTTAATTAAAAGAAAAATTAATTTAACATTTTAATATTAAATTAATAAAACACCAGTTCCATCAATATGATTCAATTTTATATTTAAATCATAATTTAAATATTAATTGATTCTCCATTTTCATTTAATTTCAACTAAATTAAATGGTTTTAATTGTATCAAATACAACCAATTGAAAACCCTAATAATTGAATTTGAACATTTTAAATTCATAACCCTAATTCCAAAATTCATCCTATGCAATACTCAATATTCTATTCCAATTTATGAGTTAGTAGAGGGACCTAATGGACCTACAAATCATGCAAGCCAAACCGATCGTTTAGACGGCGACGTTACTGTGAAGCATGATTGTCTAGACGATCATAGAACAAGTGCTTAAGCAACAAATTACTCTATGATCGTATAGTCAGTAACTAAGTGATGAAGCTTGCTGAGATACATGATCGTCTAGTGTGCTGTCTCTTATACACATCTAGATGTGTATAAGAGACAGGCACAATCATTTAGTGCGCGCGCGTCAACCTTGCTGTCGAGTATCCCATACTCAACGATCGCTTACCCCATCGTTTACACGATCTGACCAACATTTGGTCGTCTTCATCCTTGAAGTACAACACAACTCCTTGCCTTGAAGCCTCATCACGAACGACTCACAGAGACTCAAACACTTTAAATTTATAGACTCGATAGAGTTAATATCCCCAAAAATACAGGGACCCTTACAATTAACTTTGAATGTAAAAGAATTAAATAACTAGAGGCATCATCCAAGAAAACTCCATTAATCTACATCCACAAAACTTTTAACAATTAAACAGAGTGCGGACATGCTTTACCGACCGAGAAGTAAATGCTATTCTATACATAAATGAATTTGGAATATCAGAACTTGGTTCTGATACCAATTGAAGGAACTTTTATCAAAAAGAACTTATGAGCGGAAGCAAGATCGATCCAAATTCATTGTGACAGAAATACCGTATTCACAAACATACGACAAGTTATGCATCTAAGAATAAATTATGGCATGCTTTGAAAACTTAAATGCAAAGAAACGAAAGACTCACATTTGAAGAACCTTTCTTCTATGTATCTCTCGCTTTCATCAAGATCAGTAACTCACGCTGTTGCTGTGCAAGCTAAGTCTGTCGTCCACCAAATCTCGTTGTCGCTCACCACCGAATGGTCTTCTACACGAACAAGTAGCAAGGAGGACACCACCACTCAGTAACCTCGGTATTCTCGGAGTGAGAATCCAAGAGGTGTGAGCTCTGTTAGATTTGGTAGAGGGAGGAGGAAACTATGATCATTTACAACGACCAAGCAAGTAGGAGAGATATGGAATTTATCATATAGATGAGTACTTGATCGTTTAGCAAAGGGTGCATGATTGTTTAGTAAAATGGGGCTGATCGTTTAGACGATAGTTTAGGAAAATCGCTCGAACGCACGATTGTTTAGAAAAGGCTAGATGATCGTTTAGGAAAGTTGCGCGTATACACGATCGTTTAGGAAAACTTGAGCTACTGTGTATGCTCTCGTTAGCTAGATGATGGGCAGTGTCATAATCTTGAAGTGATTATCCAATCTATTTCAAAATGAAAACTATTTTCATTTTATCTTTTAGTTACGAAAACTGAATGTAACCTCCCACTATCTCGTTCGGTTATGGAGAAAAACCTCTCATAATTGTTTAATTAAAAATAAATATAATCATATTATATTTATAACCTATAGTTTTAATATCACATCATATGCAACATATAAACCATAATTCTTTTCTCCTCCACTAGATATAAATCATATTTATATCCTTTTCCTCCAATTAATGTATCTGATACATGATGTCAACTATATCATATATAATTGACCAGTTTAATCATATCATATATAATCAAACTCCCTCTTGTCAATTTGAACACTTCAAATTGACCCAAAAACTTATTTTCAACTTGAATCCATTGAGCTACCAAGGGGACTTTATGGACATGTGGCTTATTCTCAAAAAGTGAATAGCTGACTACACTTTTTAGCCATGAGATCCACTATCTGTTAACTGCCAGACATTCCACTAAAGACCGACAATTGCACTCTTCTCACCACAGATATATTTCTGTGTCCATTGGATATAACTAATCAACAATATGATAACCCTTCACAGATGCTCGTAAGTACAGTTGGGCCAATTTACCGTTTTTCCCCTGTAGTTACATCTAACTCCTTAAGGACCACTGATCCCTCTAATGAACAATACAACATAGTCCTACTATGTGTGGACACCTCTCTAGCCATGAGAAGGTGTGTGGCACCACATCATTCAAGCTTCGGAATCAGTCCTTAAGGGAACAATCTATCTATTTACCCCTACTTCAGGGAAGAAATGAATTCCATCTTGTATAGCTGAGTTCCCAACTCCCAAATCAGACGAATCCTCAAAGTGACAGGTTTGAGTCGGGAATCTGGCCACTCGCACCCATGCAAATCAAAGGAGCCGCTCTCAAAGGCAGAAGTTCCCAACTCACTTAGGATTTAGGTCATGTTACTTATGGTCATCCTAGTGAAGTGAAGTCTCTATCATGAAGGATGTTATATAACGAGACTATAACACTTTGTGGTCTGGTCTTATACAAACTCCTTTTTATAGGACACCCCCGCTCTTCATACGATGCTTTGTGTCACCCTGGGAGTGACTTCCGTTCAGAAAGTGTTTGCATGAGTCAAGATAAAGGTGAATGTGGGGAAACTGTTCAATGTAAAATCTAATATACGATATATTGATTTCAACTCTCACGTCTCTGGAAAGTTCATACTGTGAGATTCATATGACGGTTCGTGTCACCCTGGGAGTGACCTCCATTCAGAAAGTGTTTGTATGGGTCAAGATTAAGGTGAATGGGAGAGTAGTTCATAGTAAATGGGTAAAGGATATATGTCAACGTGTCTTGCGACCTCCATTTGTTTGGACTATGAGATTCCTATGTTATGCCTGCTTTTCATCTTTAAGTCGGCCTTGCTAGTCGTTTAATGATGGCTATCCCCTCGGAGGGTTGTAACATAGGATTCAGAACAACTCAAACTCTAGAAATGGATAGGATTTCTTAGGTCGTTTTCCAATCTTGACTTTCCAATTCGGTAGCATCGTTGGGGCCAACCTCTGAGGTCTAAAAATGGGGGGTTACACTTACAGAATTACTAAAGTGTTAGTGAGTTCTGACAAAAAATGGTAGCTAAATGACTATCAGAATATGAGTTATTCTGGAGATAGTATTTAGTCAAGAATGTCTTACTTTAGTGAATGAGTATTTGACTGCCCCTTGGTAGCACTTATTTTGACTCATTATAGTATCTTTGCAAAAATAATGAAATTTTGTGTACATTATTACTTTGCTAAACCATGATTGGGTTTAAAAGAAATTCACTAATAAAAGTTTGTTTATATTTTCAGAATGACGAGTTCTTTGGTACAACTATTGGCTTTTGATAAACTTACTGGGGATAACTATACTATGTGGAAACCAAACTTAAATACAATACTGGTGATAGATGACCTAAGGTTCGTTTTAATAGAGGAATGCCCTCCCATTCCTAGCTCAAATGCAAACTGAAATGTTCGGGATGCATACGACAGATGGACTAGAACTAACAAGAAAGCCCATGCCTATATTCTTGCCAGCATATCTGATGTATTGGCTAAGAAACATGAAAGCATGAGTACTGCCAGGCAGATTATGGATGTTGAGAATGGTGTCCTAAATCTCCTTGTAATCTTGTAGGTTATAAACTTTGTATAAACATATTGTTGTTAATAAAATAAGTGTTATTTTATAAGCATATACTCAATCCATTAAACTAAGATCCAAGGTTATTTCATGCAATTTAAACAAATATGTAGAGACATACAAGTGGATCTTGTTTAACGGTCTATAGTGGATGGATAAGGCTGGGTACCTTATCCTAGTGACGCTACAGATACAAATCGCTTTGTAGGTGTTAAAAGTATTGTAAAGTGTTACAAATGATCTAATCCTGATCATTCATGTGGAGACATGAGCGGGGGTATTCTATACAAAGAGTTTTTAGAAGTCCGAACCACGAAATGATTAGTCTCTTTATATATAACTCCGTTAATAATAGAGACTTACATTTCACTAGGATGACCATAGGTGACATGATCTGAATCCTGAGTGAGTTGTGAACTCCTGCTCATGAAGACAGTTCTTTGATTTGTATGGGTGAGAGTGGCCAGAATGCTAACTCAACAAGCCTACCATTTTGAGGATTCGTCTGACTGGGGAGCTGGGAACACAGCTACACAAGACAGAATTCACTTCTTCCCCAATGCAGAGGCAAGTAGATAAATTGCTCTCTTAAAGGTTGATTTCGGGCCTTGAACATAGTGGTCACACCCTCTCCTGGCTCGAGAGGGACTTGGTCATAGTGGGATTATGACTTATTATTCATTAGAGGAATCAGTGGTACTTAAGAAGTTAGATGTAACTACTGGGGCAAAATGGTATTTTTGGCTCAACTGTACTTATGGGCAATTTGTGAAGGGTCATCGCACTGTTGATTGGTTATATCCAATGGACATAGAAATTTATCTGTAGTACGAAGAGTGCAGCTGTCGGTCTTTAGTGGAATGATTGACAGTTAATGGATACTGGGTAATTTAATTAAAGAGATTAATTAATTATCCGAGTACCGTTGAAGCTTCAATCTACAGGTCTATAAGGTCCCCTTTGTAGCTCAACAGGGATTTAATCTTTGGATTAATTTGAAGTGTTTAATTAATAATTAATTATAATGTATTTGATACATTATAAATGAGAGGAATTTGAATATGATTCAAATACTAATTATATGAATGAGATTCATGTAATTAAATTTAAATATAATTATGATATATGTTGAGAGGAATTAAATATTTGGATATGATCTAAATACCAATTGTATGGATGAGATTCATATAAGTGAATTTAATATAATGTGATTTATATTAAATGCCATGTATTGTTGAGAGAAAATAAAATCTATAGTTTATGTTGTATTTGATGTAATATAAAACTAATTTAATTGCATTTAATTAAAGGGAAGGAGTTACAACGCCCTCCCCTCATTCTCTCAATTAATATACATGGGACTCAAGTTGGTTGTAGATGATTCTACTTCCTAATTGGCTCAAGAGAGAAGAGTTCTCTCCAAGAGAAAAGTTCTCTGTAGAAAAGTCCCTCTCTTCCTCTCCATCTCCTTTCCCTCTTCAAAGGATTCAAGCAAAGCCCATAATTCTTGCTTGAATCCTTTATCCCAAGAGAATACAAAGGGTTCTCGAGTGGTTGTGTCCGTTCTTCAAGAAGGAGATCCGCGTGGAGGAGTTCTGTTCGTGGCTTGTACGAGGGAGTTCTTGAAGAAAGGGTTCTTCAAAGGTAAGGGTTTCTAAAACCCTATGTGATTGTTTTAAAGCATGCTGTAATTTTAAGTAAATGCAAATCTTGTTGTTGTTTTACTGTAAAACTTTATATTCAATAAAAATGAAATTTGGAATGATCTTTGCTTCCACTCAAAGAATCTTTTTTGAAAATTTTCTTCAATTGGTATCAGAGCCAGGTTGTAGGTTTTTTATTCCAAATTCCATTCGTTGTATTGAATCGATTTACAGTAATGGTGGGTTTTATAATTTGCATCTTATTTCATGCAATGAATGTTTGTGGATGTAATTCTTGGTGGATGTTTCGAGATAGAACACTTAGTTTAAGTCTTTCTTTTATTTACAAAATTGGATTGTAAAGGCCCTTCCGTTTTGGGCATTAATGTTGCAATCGAGTCTGTAATTTGTAAGTTTAAGTCGCTCGTGCTATTCCTAGGATGCTTCAAAGAAGAGCTGTAGAGCGTTGATCCAATGGAGAAGATGAAACAGAGGTCCCAGATCGTGTAGCTATAGCTAAATGATCGGGTAGCTCTTTCTATGCGAACAATAGCTTTTGCTACACGATCGTGTAGCATTTGCTAAACGATTGCATAGCTAATGCTACGCGATCGTGTAGAGTTTGCTACACGATCGTGTGACATTTGCTTCAAGATTTCATAGTTGCTTGTTGAACGATCGTGCGGTATTTAGTTGCTCATTGCATGGTTGCTTGGTACACGATCGCGTAAGCTTTCATGCTCATCGCATAGTTGCTAGCTACGCGATCGCGTAGTCTTTCATGCTCATCGCATAGTTCATTTGCTACACGATCAACTTTAAGGTGGTTCTTTGAAGGGCGGTTCAGTTCGAGAAGTTCAAGACCCGATTCACCTGTTCCAAACCGGTTGACTCAAATTTTTGTAATAGTTAGCCTTTTATTTTCTCTTTTTTAGTGGTCCTATTCCTGTCCATCAACTGTTAGTGTAAATGTACATGCGATGTATGTTTGAAAATTATATGTCATAATGTATGTCATATAGTTTGAAAACCCACCATAGGTTATGCATTTAATTTTATGCATCATTTATATTATAAGTGTTAAAATATATGTATATGCATGATTTAATTTTATAGCATGCTCATGCATCATATAATATAAGTGTTATACTATATGCTTGCATGCATAAATAACATAACCATGCATCATTTATATTATAATTGTTATAATATATACATTGTATGTTATTTATTTTCATTACTTTGTTATATATAAGTGTTATATATATGTAGTAATGAAATAAACATTGCATGATGCATGACATTACTTTAGGTAATTGTTAGCTCTTAAAAAGAGCTATTACTCCTAGCTTAATTCAAGCTCGTTATCAGATTTTATGTGTTTGATTCCCTATTTTGTAGGTACCGAGAAATCGTGAGGTAGAATTGGCAATTTGGAGCCGAATGAGGTTGATTTGAAGCAATTTGGAGTTGATTTAAGCATCTGGGCTTCAAAGGAGTTGAAATTACCAAATTGCCATCGAGTATGGTCAGCCATTGAGTATCATCGAGTACCATCGAGTAAAGGTCTATCGAGTATTATCGAGTAAAATTCTATCAAGTAAACAAGCATTGAGCACCGAGTGAATGAGCAACGAGTATCGAGTATCGAGTTGTCGAGCAGGGAGTAGCGAGTTTCTGGCAAAACACTCAGCATTACAACGCTCTTCACAAGCCTTAGTCCAATGCTCATTCGACGCTGGAAGGCAGTAGCATCAAGTGCAAGGCAGCATTGCAACGCATCTCAATGCCCTAAGCGTCATGACGTTCCAGAGTTGGGTCCTCGCCAGTGTTGCAACGCATCTCGATGCTCGAGCTTCAACGGTATAAGACAGAACACTGAGCATTGCAATGCCCCTTCCAAGCGTTGCAACACTGCAACGATTGGCGGAATTTTTTTTAATGTGCGGTGCAAGCAAGCGTTGGACACATCGTTGCAACGCCTGCCCAACGCTCTCCAATGAGCGCTGTAGCGTTGCAATGCTATTTCCTAGCATTGTAACGTTGCGCGCAACCTATAAATGAGGCATTGGTGTTCAACATTCGATAAGGAGAAAACAAGCAATTGAGAAGTAGATTCCTATCACATTCCTATAGCAAAAATACATTCAAAACAATTGTTCATTAGAGGATCAGTGTGACTTAAGGGAAAAAAAGGTAATTACGAGGGTAAAACAACCTTTTGACTCAACCGTTATTATGAACAACACGTGAAGAGTTAACTTACTAATCATTTGATATTTGATATTAAATTAGAATTAATTAAATTATTTAATTAATTATTAATTATTAATTTTATTAGAAAATTAATTATTGAATTAATTTTTGTAAAATTAATAAAAACTCAATTTTAATTAAAGAATTAAAATTGAAAAGTTAATTTTTTAATTTTAAATTTTAGAAAAGTTTCAAAATTGAAATAAAAAAATTAAAAAAAATAATTAGAAAAATCTGAAAAGTGGATATTTCCCACTTCTTCACCAAGAAGGTTAGTCATAATTCCATTCAATTCTCAACAAATTCAAGGCAGCAACTATAATTCATACATGCTTCTTGATTGCATGATAGTCATGCAATATATAACTCAAATTCTAAATGGAATGGCCATGCAATTGTTGTTGAATTACAAAGAAAATGGATTGAAGAAGATTGTTCTTCAAGCCTGTAATAAACCAAAAAGTCTGTCATCTTCTCCATAAAAATTCCTTAATTTGAGCTTATTTTGAGTCTCACAACTCAATCTAAGACACCAAAAAAATAGTAGGGAAGACCTTGTAGTAGTTCACAACCAAAGGAGAAGGAGATTGCAGCTGGTTTTTATGATTCAAAGATATCTTCAAAGGTTAGTATTGAAACTCTCTTTTTAGTTTATGAGCATGCTGAATTTGAAGCCAAAAGTATTGAAACTCTCTTTTTAGTTTATGAGCATGCTGAATTTGAAGCCAAAATTAATGAATTAGAATGCTTAATGATCCTATTTTCTTCCGTTGGTCGTTTCTATATTCCATCAGATACTTGGTCTCCTAGGTTATTTTACCATACTATAACTTGTTATGCGCATGTATGTTACACCAAGTATTTGACATCACTATGTCACCAACTCCAATGGCCAACTTTGGTGATTACTCTGCCAGTCAACTCCAGCGAAGATCACCTGCGATCCCCAATTTTACGATGACCACCTATAGCGATTAGCTTCGATGACTCCCTTCAGCAACCAGCTCCAATGATCACCTCCGATAACTAACTCACAAAGTTTAATAGTTTTCTTTTATATTAATTCGACATTAATAGAAACACTTTGAGTATAGCAAATCAAATAAACTTTATGTATAAAAACATTTTTGAGACCAACTTATATAACATTTAAAACATAGAGACAAAATGGAAACTACACCTAAAACTTAGGGATTCAAAAGAATATTTTTTAGTTCTTTTTCATACCATTTTTTTTCAGTTTAATTCTTAAAAATACGTGATTAGTGGAATTAAATAAATTCTCAAACATATATACCGTAGTTGTTAAAATTTAGCCTCAAAACAGGTATATGAACTATAGGAAATAACTCCTAAAAATGTACGGAAAGGATTATTTTTCAGATTTATTTATTTAGTTATATGGAAGAAGAAATATAAATTCTGATACAAATAAAGGTTTTAATTAAAAAAAACAACCATTTTAATAATTATGTAATAATTAAAAGTTTAAAGGCCAAATTCTATAAGTTTGCAAGTTTTGGGATCCAATTTTAATAAATTTGTATAACTTTGAGTGTCGTAAAATTTGTTATCTCTTGATTACAAATATATGCTTTAATTAGATGAGCTATGCACAAATTAAGAAATAAGTTTGGTTGATTTATGTGGTTGACAAAATCTCATATTTAAGGCACCATTACTTGTATGATAAAAAAATAGTAAAAAAAAAACCTAAATACATACTAAACTAAAATAACCTGCAGGCCAAACACATACTATTATAACTTATATTAAAATAGTTTGCACCCCAAACATAGACTAATGTAGTAATTCATACTATTTTAGTTACACCTCAAATACAAACTATTATAATCAGGCTAAAATACTCTGAACTTCAAACATAGACTATTATAATCCATGGATTATAATGATTAACTCAATATGGCAAACAGTTCTTAAAATGTCTACTTTAAAATTTGGATCACTAAATATACCAGAGTAATCCTAAAATTTAAAAGATCAAAAGTGTTTTCTTTACCCTAAATTTTATTTTGTATTGATTGTTACATATAATCCTATTAATGACACAAGATAAACACATAAATGAGATATTTTTTTTGGAAAAATAGATGACATTTTATAGAAATCTGATTACATTCTCATGCATAATTAAACAATAATCTCTGATTGCATAACAAATTTTTCTAGATTTTTTTTTAAATGCTTGATTGAAAATTTTCAATACATTGAATATAAATAAACTTTGAGAATGTTAAAAGATTAAGAACCAAAAATTGAGATTAATGATAGACTGAAAAGCATCCACGTGTCGAATGACTGGGAAATGATGGGACAATGAGAGGAAATGGAAAAAGAAAATCTGAAGAGAAGAGAGTGTCTCATACTTAATGGCAAGCAAGCACGTGGGTCTCACATGTCTTACACCTCCATGGGTCCTTTTGTAATTCAATGCATTTTCCTATCTTTCCTTTTCAATCCTTTTTCCTTTCTTATATTCCGAATTAAACATAAATAAATATTTTCCCCCACCTAGGGGTATAATTGTAATCATTCTCCCACTCTTCAAAATCAATTCTTCAAACCTCTCTTTATTAATTTCAAACCCATAATTAAAACTCTCTTCATATTCAAACTTAGTGACTTTATAATTTACTTGAATTATTGCTTTTAATTTCACAAATTTCATCATTAATGTCAGTTGTATGTAAAAGAGAACTTTCAACAAAATTACGGTTCACATTCTTTTACATATAAGTTCAATGGTTGAAATTCAATCTTAAGTAATATTTGATAAATTATAATATTGGGTGAGAATAAGTTTTTGTGTCAGATTGAACGGTTCAAATTGACAAGAGGGAATTCAATTATATATGATATGATTGAACTGGTTGATTATATACGATATGATTGACTTTATGTATGATATACATTATTTGGAGGAAAATGATATAAATATGATTTATATCTAGTGAAGGAGAAAACACTATGATTTATATGTGATATTAAACCATAGGTTAATGAATATAGTATGATTATATTTATTATTTTTAATTGGACAATTATGGGATAATTGTGCTGACGTTTTCTCCGTAACCATGTGATAGTGGGAGGTTTGATTCAGTTTTTGTAACTGAAGAATAAAATGAAAATCGTTTTCATTTTGCAAGGAGATCAGATAATTCGCCCAAGAGTTGTATACTGCCTATCACATAGCAAACCAAGAGCCTACACGATAGCTCAAAGTTTCCAAACGATTGTATATACGCGCGCTTCTTTCTAAACGATTGCATAGGAATTGCTAAATGATCGTCTAGCTTTTTCCTAAATGATCGCGTGCTCGAGCATTTACTAAACGATTGCCTATACGATCGTTGCTTATTTTCTAAACGATCATGTATCTTCTTCTAAACGATCAAGCATTGTCTATGCCATAGACCTTGCCTTCTCCCACTTGCTTGGTCTTTGTATACGATCTTCGTTTCCTCCTTCCTTTTACCTAATCCAACAGAGCCCACACTTCCTAGATTCTCACACTGAGAATACTGAGGGTTCTAAGTGGTGGTGTCATCCCCATTGTTGCTATATTCGTGTGGAGGTTGTTCGTGAGTAGACGACCAGGTGATTTGGTGAACGATTGGAGTGGACTTTCCCAGCAAGAGCGGGAGGAGCAGTCCCTTAAAGAGAACGAGTTTGTGGTGAAGAAAAGTTCTTCAACTGGTACATATTTCTTGTTATCTTGTTATTTATTGTTCAAAGCATGCCGATAATTTTTTTGTATAATGCATATCTGTTCGGTTAGATTGTAAATACGGTAATTCTGTCACAATGAGTTTGGAACGAGCTACTTCCGCTCAGAGGTACTCTTGTATAAGAGTTCTTTCAATTGGTATTAGAGCCAGGTTCTGATATTCCAAATTCATTGATGTAAAGAAATGCATTTTCTTTCTTAGTGGGTAAAAGCATGTCTGCTCTCTATTTAAGCGTTACATAGTTTGTGGATTGTTTAAATTCTTTTACATTTGAAGTTAATTGTAAGGTGATCCATTATTATTTGTGATGCGATTATGGTGTGAGTTTACGGCGAAGTATCATGCGTTGCACATGCAAGTTTTCCTAATAAGACTCAAGTATAAGCCTTACTAGGTTTCCTGGTAAGTCCAAGGTCGAACTCAGGGACTATTGAGTAAATATGCGACAGCTACTTTGATTCTCTTGTGATGGAAAAAATAAATAAGTTGGATGGGGTTTTGATAAAGAATATTTCCTATGCGACGGATTTCGGACAAAAAGTTGATGAAATTGAGAGTTACAATGAGTATGAGGTGAACAGGTTGAGATGGGGTTTAGCTAACACTTTCTAAGATTACGTACAAGCTATGCGATCATGCTACCCCCAAACAACAACATGTCATCTCTCAATGCAAATGCCATAATTTCTATTTCTAGGACGCATGTGGTGTATACGAAAAAGTCGATAGGACTTATGTCTAAGCCTCTATTCTTGTCTATGCGATGATGCATGATGCACACATAAAACAAGGTGACCGCATACTATCATATCCTATTTCTTGGGTGCATGTGATGTGTAAATAGCGATAGCATTTATGTCTAAGTTTCTATTTCTTACTTATGCGGTTCTAATCTGACTCTCTCAAGACTAGATTCTAATTTGACTCTCTCAAGTCTAGATTCTATCTTTAGACTACTCTCTCAAGTATCTCTAAAAGGTGAATGACGCATACATAAGACAAGGTGATCGAATACAATGTAAATCTTAGGTCATGCCAGCTAAGTACTTCTCAACCCATTCGGGAAATTAGCTACTCATGCGAAATGTGGAGAGATGGAACATATATTGAAATGAGATTTCCATTTTCTATAAATGAAGTGCTGAATACAGAATAGCAATGGAATGTAGAGATAAGAAGCCCGGTAGCAATGTCTTGCTTCCCGTGGCCTTTTACACTGTCTTTTTCACTCCAACTCTGTCCAGACGAATATTCTTACTCTTGCAAGTGTTGGCCCTCTCTCCTTGTATCGCTTTTCGGTAGTCTCTCGATCTGTCCGGGAATAATCTCTCCGCTTCTTCGTCTCCGTCTTCTAAATCTAAGTATATACGTGAACAGACTAATGACTCTCTAACTTGTATATATGGCGATCCCCCCATAGCAATGGTGGCCTTCGATATTTATAGAGCTCAAGTTGAAGCAACCTTTCTCTCTAATGATTGTAATGATGGTCGATCATTAAATCTCCTACTCTGATGCACTGATTAATGGTCACCGAAAGTTGAGTGTACTTGCTATAGTGTGGCTTTAACAGCTTGTCAACTAAATTCGGATTCGACCGTCATTAGCTTTCCATCCCATCATGATTTATTATGCTATCACCTTGATTTGCAATCTTTATGTGGCTCCCTTCTTGTGCAACTTCTCACGATCGCATACGATCTCATGAATTTGCGATTGCAATCTTTCAAGCGCACGGATGTCTAATTCCTTGGATCGCAATTTTACTCGCGCCAATGCATTTTTCCTACATAAAATAAGTAAATTAGCTACTTTTATGCGATGGGCGCATGCGATCACAATTTCTTCAGTTTAGCGCTTTTGGACATGATATTGTTTATTTTAACCATCGCAATCTCTCATTGTTTTACTTATTTGTGCTGAAATAACGTGTATTTCTACCCGTTATCATAAAGGCCCTTGCATTTCTGGGCATATTATCTTCTATCGAGATTGTAATTTCAAAGGGTTTGAGTCTGTAAGTCGCTCGTGAAGAAGCTTCAAGGCAAGGGTTGCTGTTCTTTGAGGATGTAGACGACCAAGGGTTGATTGGGTCATGTAAACGATGGGGTTAATGATCGTTGAGTATCGGATACTCGGGAGCTAGACGATCTTGTAGCTTAGCAAGCTTCATCGCTTAGTTACTAACTACACGATCGTGGAGTAAATCATTTACTTAAGCGCTTGTTAAGTGGTCGTCTAGACAATCGGGCTTTACATCTACATTGTCGTCTAAACGATCGTTTAGAACTCGCGTGTTTTGTCTTGTGGGCTAAACGATCGAGTACCTCATGCTTCATCGCATAGTTATTGGTACTCGATCGTAGCTAACGATTGAATGGTGAATCTCGGGCTAAAGAGTTTAGTTAGCTATTCACGTACCATTGGAGCTTCGAGCCATAGGTTCATAAGGTCCCCTTGGTAGCTCAATGGATTCAAGTTGAGAATCAGTTTATGGGTCAGTTTGAAGCGTTCAAATTAACAAGAGGGAATTTGATTATATATGATATGATTGAACTGGTTAATTATATATGATATGATTGACTTTATGTATGAAATACATTATTTGAAAAAAATAATATAAATATGATTTATATCTAGTGAGGGAGAAACTACTATGGTTTATATGTGATATTAAACCATAGATTAATGAATATAATATGATTATATTTATTATTTTTAATTGGACAATTATGGGATAATTATATCAGCATTTTCTCCGTAACCGTGTGTTAGTGGGAGGTTTCATTCAGTTTTTGTAACTGAAGAATAAAATGAAAATCGTTTTCCTTTGCAAGGAGATCAGATAATTCGCTCTCGAGTTGTATATTGCCTATCGCATAGCAAACCAAGAACCTACATGATAGTTCAAAGTTTCTAAACAATCATATACACTTGCGCTTTTTTCTAAACGATCGCATAGGAATTGCTGAACGATTGTTTAGCTTTTTCCTAAACGATCGCACGTCCGAGCATTTACTAAACGATCCTCTATACGATCGCTGCCTATTTTCTAAATGGTCGTGTACCTTATTCTAAACGATCAAGCATTGTATATACGATAGACCCTGCCTTCTCCCGCTTGCTTGGTCGTTGATCTTCGTTTCCTTCTTCCCTCTACCAAATCCAACAGAGCCCACACCTCCTGGATTCTCACACCGAGAATACTGAGGGCTCTAACTGGTGATGTCATACCCATTGTTGTTACGTTCGTATGGAGGTCATTCGTGAGTAGACGACGAGGTGATTTGGTGAATGATTGGAGTGGACTTTCCCAGCGAGAGCGAGAGAAGCAGTCCCTTGGAGAGAACAAGTTTGTGGTGAAGAAAAGTTCTTCAACTGGTACGTATGTCTTGTTCTCTTGTTATTTATTATTCAAAGCATGTCGGTAATTTTGTTGTATAATGCATATCTATTCGGTTAGATTGTAAATGCAGTAACTCTATCACAATGAGTTTGAAACGATCCACTTCCGCTCAGAAGTACCCTTGTATAAGAGTTCCTTCACTTACAAGTCTAGTCTCTCCACAAGTCTTTCCAGCTTACTTTACCAGATCAATACATGTGCTAAGTTCAATTATGGAGTGTTTGTGCTAAATTTGATTATTAGACATATAGGGTCTCTGGCTGTCAAGTTGCCCATATGTTTTACGTGCCTAATTTGTGGGATCTTACTAACTAAAAAAACCTAACATTATGATCTCAAATGAATCTCCTGGTCTTGTTTCTTCTTTTCCCTCGTTTAGTTATAAACTTTACCAAGACAAGCATGTTCTTGATCTTGTGCATCTAGAGACCCAAGACTTTGAAAGTTGTTCATGTAAGGTAGTATTCAACAATTCTTTTGGGAAACATCTTATGCAGCTGTTGGCGATTGAATCTAGGGAGCTAGGAATTCAAATACAATGGTGTGTTGAGCACAAAGCAGAGGTTAATGGAGTCTTACAGTTAATGTGCCTCGTTGCTAACTATGTTGATTTGGGGTCTACTTTTGCTAGGCAAGATGACATTGGTGCTAATGAGGCTTAGTTTTGTGGCTGGTGTTGGTATGGCTATTTTTTTAGTTAGACAAAGAGGAAGACTAGTTCCTTGTTTCCAGTTGCTGTTGGTTTTTGTTGGTTTGGACATATATCTTTAGTGTTATTATATCTATTTTAGTAAACCTATATTTGTGGTTGGTGATTGTCATTCTATTAATGGTAAATAGGATGAAACATGATATTAGTTTCTCTATCTTTGCATCTTTTGTGATGGTCTGGTTTTGTTGCTTTCGCTTACGGTTATGGTGGTGCTTAGTTTTTCTTGACTTTTGATCGAGCTGAAAGGTCATCATAAACACCTTCTGATCCAAATCAAATAATATCTCGTGCCATACTCTATAATAAGTAGTAAAGTGAAGTATGAAGTTGAACCATAGGGAACCATGAAGCTTTCCAAATCGAAAACTTATAGTAGTAATCGTAGGGGCGTTTGTTGTTTAGAACTATTGCTGTTGAAAATAAATCATGCATGAAAATTAAATGAGAATAAGAGAGAGAGTGGTTTGTGAAATTTAATAGTAAAAAGATCTAGCTTGGTTTTGATGTTATGTTTCCTCAATTAGATTAAGTGATCATCAAATTCTATATCAAACATTCTTTGCTTAAGCCTAGCAAAACTAATTAGAATCCTAATTAATCGCCCTAATACCTAATTAATCAAAATGCATAGAAAATGATTCTGCTCTAAACACATTGACTAATCGCATTAAGCTTTAGGGAAATTTCTAGGATTAACGAATTAATTTCCATTTCCACCATCTAATTAAATCATTCAATATGATTTCAACCATAAGATTTCTTTAAGTGTGTGTATGCGCGTATGTGTAAAACCTACACGATCGTATACTTTTCCTAAATGATCGTTCAGTAAAACCTACACGATCATGTAGTGTCTCCTAAACGATAAGCATCTTGCTATACGATAACGCATTTTTCCCTTCCACTTGCTTATCGCCTACACGATCCGTGCTTCCTCCTTCCTCTACCAAATTCACTAAAGACCACGCTTTGGGTTCTCACTCTGAGAATACCCGAGGCTCTTTTCTGGTGGTGTCGTCACCGCGACGTTCGTGTTCGTGTGGTTGTTCGTGCTGTTGTAGTCGATGATGCGGCTGGGTGTTGGTTGATCGGGTGAAGGGTTCCGCTGCGTTGAGTTCCGAAGATTGAAGATTGTCTTCAACTAGTATGAAAACTCATTCCCTTGTTATTTTCTTGTTCATAGCATGTTGTTAATTAATATTTGTTTGCATAACTGTGTGTTTGAATGTATAATATGTATTTCGGTCACGGTGAGATCGGAGCAATCCGAATGTGCTCATAGAACTCATCGGTAAGAAATCTTTCAATTGGTATCAAAGCCAGGTTCTGATACTCCGATTTCATGTGTTGCAACGAAATGACATTTACGTTTTTGGTCGGTGCATTTCTACACTGTTTAATGTTTAAATTTGTTGTGGATGTGCGCATTAATGGATATTTTCGGGATGATTAGCCTCGGTTTGATTTACATCCTTTTACATTTGCGGTTGTCTGTAAAGGCCCCTGCATCTTTTGGGCATTAATAATCGTTATCGAGTTTGTATTCAAAGTTCGTTTGATGTTTTGAGTCGTTCGTTGAAGAAGTTTTGGGCAAGCATTGCGGTTCTTCGAGGAAGGAGGCGATCTAGGGTTGATCGTATCGTGCAGAAGATGTGGTATGCGATCGTTGTTGATCGCCTCGTGCAGAAGATGTGGTACGCAATCGCTGTTGATCGCATCGTAAAGACGATGGAGTACGCAATCACTATTGAATGCATCGGTTAAACGATGGTGTATGCGATCAAGAGTTGGTCGTATCGGATTGACTATCGGGTATGTGATCACAGAGTATCAAATCGTATAGATGATGAGATGCTCGAGTATCATTTAACGCATGCGCACACTGGACGATCATTTAGGTCAGCAAGCTTCATCGCTTACTAATTGACTAAACGATTGCTTAGTATCACGAGGTAAATCATTTACCTGTCGTCGTGCTAAGCGATCGCATAGACGATCAGGCTTCGCAGCCTCATCGTCGTCTACGCGATCATTTAATTATGCTTCTATCGTCTAGTTCACGCTGAAGATCGTCTACCTACAGAGTATACTAGACAATGGAGACCTCCTGGCAGTTTAAGACCCGGTTCGCCTATGAACCGATTTGCTCGATAAAAAATGTAATAGATAGGCTTATTTCATTCCAGTTTTTGTAAAGGCTCATCCCGGTCCATTATTCCTTTATTTATTACATGCGATGTATGTTTTTTATATATCATATGTGAAGGATCTCTTATAGATGAGTTCCATGAGCACATTCGGATCGTTTGGATCTTACAGTGACCGAAATACATATTATACATTCAAATCTTACAGTTATGCAAAAAACACTAATTATCGATGCTTTGAACAAGAAAATAACAAGGGAAAGAGTACCATACCAGTTGAAGATGATCTTCAATCTTCGGCACTTACAGTAGCAAAAAACCTCCACGCGATCCACCAACGCCCGACGAAAACGTTAACTGTAGCAACACGAACAACCTCGAACACGAACGCCGTGGGGATGACACCACCAGTAAAGAGCCCCAGGCACCCCCAAACTTAGAACCATGCTTGTCCTTAAGCATACGTTATACTCAAGAAATTCTAACTCACCTTCTTGCTGTCCTTCGCAATGACCAGCTTCTCAAAATATAATTTACAAACACCTCTAACCATCGCCGCAATGCTCACCTCCACTTTGGCTGCTCTTCAAAAAGATCTTTTCTAAGTTTGGATCTGGCAAACCTTTGCTCAAAAAATTTTTACTCATTCATCGCAACTTTGCGTTTAGCTTTTGAGAATGCGTTCGTTCAAAACACTTCAAAACTTTGCGATGACTTATTCAGATGTGGCGTTGAACCTAGTTACGTTCTTCGTTTTGGCTTACCCCCACGTGCGTCATGCGAGCATCCAACTTCGGTTGCGTTCCATATTCAACTCAACTCTTGTCTTGTTTGATTTGGCTTGTGCTGGATAGAGGAGTTGCACTTATGCATTGATCCTGGCGACTTACCTTCGTTTTGGCTTACCTCCACGTGTGTTATGCGGATATCCAACGATGGATAAGTGCCTTTCACAACTATCTTATCAACATGGGTTTCTCCATTGCGTTGACAGTGGAGTTATTATTCTAAAAAATTCTCTTCACCATTTTTTTGAATGACTGCAAAGTAATGAACGCAATTCTCTGAGACCGCTGCCACCCCCAAACTTAGAGGTTGGCGGCGTTCTCACCGCAAAGCTAAAAGCACAATCACAAGAATGCAGTAATAAATGTTTGAGCGAAGGTTTGCACAAAATAAAACTTAAGACTTTCAAAATTTGAAGAAGCTAATAAAAGTAAGAAGTGCCTTGCGATGATTAATTGGAAGATGCGGTAAATTATACGTACCATCATAGAAACACCGCAAAGCAACGCAATCGGGAAGGAAAGAATTTCAAAAGGATAATGCATAAAGGATAACAAGAAAGAACCTTAGGCGGAACAATGCATGTGATTATGCGTTGAAATTCACGCGATTGAAGTCATGTGTTGAAGGATGAAAGGAATTCTTCCATTGAACTGCACACCGAGTATACTTATTGATACACCTAAAAGGAATAATCGCACCACAACCAAGGAAGCAGCCTCATATGCCGAAAAATAACAAAAAAAAAAAAAAAAAAAACCTAAACTAAGAAAACAAGGTAAAGATAGAGTAGAAGACGTCCCTGAAAAAGTAGAACTATTGTCACTACAAAGAGTCTTCCATTCAGGAGATTACTTACAACTGCTTGGGTCAAGTTGCCTTGACCATTGGAACTTCCAGCAATTGTTGGGCACATGTTGCTGCCATGTGCTTAGAATTACCTTCAGCTCATGTGACTGATTGCCCTTCTACCTTGGGGTCAATACTGGCTTTCAGCGCATCGCTTACACTTCAATATTGTTTGCAACTTGGTCACAAAAGCTGCAATACTCCCAAGATAAAAGGTTGCCTGCAAGAGACACAAAACTCACAAACAATTAGCTGTCAAGTCCCCGCAACGGTGCCAAAAACTTGATGATGGAAAATTATATGTTAAATACTTGACAACTAAAATCCTTGGATACAATATGAGATGCATGTTCTTAAAGGTATGCGTTGATTGTCATGCGTCGATGGTTGAAATGACAATGCGTTAACAAATGTATGCGATGACCATGCATCCTGTCATAAGTTTTCTTGTCTCCGGCCAAGTATAACGTGAACACAAGTTTCTTGGGTGATCCAAGGTCGAACACAGGGACTTGTAGCTGGATGAATGCGTTAATATGCATGCGGCAGTTAAATAAAAGAATGGATGGGAGGTTGCTAGGCTAACACTACTCCTACTCCTAAGTAACAGACAACGCAATGAGAGTACGAACAAACGTGGAGACACACAATTCTTGACATGAAACAAGTGAATGGAAGAATAGATAATGCGGAGATGTCTTCATTGCAATTACTGAAGAGTGAATCGCAAAAGGAACCTTAGTCAACGCAAGCCATGCGCTCATTCTACACACACTTGAGCCTAAGTCTAGGACGTATGCGATGGATATGCGAAAGTGCCAAGAAGCCTTTACCAGCCTAAACCCCTATAACCCACTCATGTGCTTTCACCACATGAGCATGATGGCCGCATATCACCACCATATCCTACTTCCTGGACGCATCCAATATCCTATCTTAGGGTGCATATGCTGTGTGATAGCAAACGGAACTTATTCCTAAGTCTCCATTCTTGCTTATGCAAACCTAATCTAACTCTTTCAAGCATCGATTCTAACCCAGCTCTCTCAAGTCAGGTTCTTTCTTTAGACGCTCTCCCAAGTAGCTCTAAAGGTGCAATGGACACATACATAAGATAAGGTAATCGCATGAACTTGGCTAATGTAAGATTATTCCTATCGCTAGTGAATACTTGCTTACATTACTTAATGCGACCAACCATTTACCCTCCCAGGAAGTTAGTTTTTGCTGACTCTACTCATGGACAAACGTGCTACAGCTTCACACTAAGCAAATAAGATTTTCTCACACACTCATGCAATACGCACCTTCCAGTGGTTTGCTACATGCTTCATATTCCTAATCCACATGACTAAGTATGCGATACTCTAGCAATCTCACTAAGTGATGCAATGAAGTTAAAGATGCTAAGTAAAGAAGATGGAGATGGAGTCGAAGGAAACACAGAAATGCATTGAACACATAGAGTATTAATTCCTTAATAAAAAAAATGTAATACAATACAATTTAAGAAAAGGAGAGAAAATGAAATGACCAGTTGGAAGCAAAGACTTGCTTCCAGCGGATGTGTTTCAAGGTTGCCGGTGGTGCCATGGATGTGCGGTAGAGCTGACTCTCCCGAGATCAAGCTCCGGTCGAAGGCTCTGGTCGTCACTCAGAATGGAAGAGGGAGATGAAGAACTCTCAAGCTTCTTCTCATGCATTTGTCTGGGTCGCAGGGAGAAACCCTGGGTTGCAGGGATAATCCTTAGACAAGTTAGAATTCTACTCATCAGCTTCTTTATACAGAGCCTGGATCGCCAACAACATTAATGGACTGCTCTGATTCTGACATTTGCGGTGCATTTAGTCCTTTCTGAATCTTTGTTGCTAACGACGTGGTAGGTGAAATGTCAACATCATCTTCTGATTTTCTTGAGGTAGATGCGTTGATGCGTTCATTCCACCAACCTTGCGTTGATCCCATTAGTATGCGTTATCGTGTAGCCACAATCATTCAGTGACCGCATTCGCTTAATACCGCAACTTCTACATGATGACCGCAATCGCTTGATGAGCGTAACTCCTAAGCGATGGACGCATGTGGCTGATTATCGCAACACCCATGCGTTGATCGAACACGTTCGCCTTTGCGATGGAGAGTTTCTCTACATGCGGTCGTCTATGTGGTAGTCCGGTTTCCGCATTTTCATCGACTTCTTGCGTTAGCTACAAAAATAGATAATTGAATGCATAATAACGCATAATAATGGGTTAGCTGAGATTCTTAATGCTGCATGCCACAAGCTCAATTTCTAATGAATTCCTAACATAATTGCCGCATATTCTGCTTAACAGTCCTCATAATTCTAAATAAAAAGCCTAAGATGACATGCATTTCTGCATGTCATCAGTATTCTCGGAGTGAAAACCCAAAGAGTGGTCTTTGGTAAATTTGGTAGAGGAAGGAGGAATACTAGATCGTTTAGGCGATAAGCAAGTGGGAGGGAAGAAGATGCTATTGCATAGCAAACTGATTATCGTTTAGGAGAAGCTACACGATCGTGTAAATTTTATTAATCAATCGTTTAGGAAATGGTATATGATCGTTTAGAAAAATCGGCACACTGTACGATCATTTAGAGAAGCTATGCGATCGTGTAGGTGACAGTGTGCAATCGTTTAAGCGCGAGGAGGATAATCGTTTAGGCTGAGAGGGCTATCGTATAGGCTCTCATTTTACGTAAGTGATCGTTTAGATTTTCACCAACGCACGCTCGATAATTCTCTTGGGAATTCTTTTAGGCGATCGATCGAACGATTCAAAAATGAAAACATTTTTCATTTTAATTCATCGGTTACAATAATTGACGTTGCCCCACTAACCCATGTCTGAACGTGAATTTTGGATTAATTATCGTATAATTAACCAACTAATTAATTAATAAATATAATCATATTATATTTTTAACCTATAGTTTGATATCAAATATCTACTATAGTATTTTCTCCTCTACTTGATATAAATCATATTTATATCTAATTTCCTCCAAAATAATGTATCTCATACATTTAGCCAATTATATCACATATAATTAACCAGTCCAATTATATCAAACATAATCGAACTTCCTCTTGTCAATTTGAACATTTCAAATTAACCCAAATATTGGTTCTCGACTTTATCCAAGCTACCCAGTGGACCTAATGGACTTGTGGCTCGAAGCTCCAACGGTTCGTGAATAGCTGACTAAACTCTTTAGCCACGAGATCCACCATCTGTTAACTGTCAGGCATTCCACTAAAGACCAATAGCTGAACTCTTCTTACCACAAATATATTTTTGTGTCGATCGGATATAACCAATCATGAGTACGATGAACCTTCACAAATGCTCGTAAGTACAGCTGGGCCAAATTATAATTTTACCCCTATAGTTACATCTCATTCCTTAAGTACCACTGATTCCTCTAATGAACAATACAGTATAGTCCAACTATGTGTGAACACCTCTCAGGCCAAAAAAAGATGTGTGGCGCCACATCGTTCAAGCCCCGGAATTAGTCCTTGAGGGAGCTATCTATCTACTTACCCCTGTCTCGGGGAAGGAGTGAATTCTATCTTGTGTAGCTGAGTTCCCAGCTCCCAAATCAGATGAATCCCTAAAATGGTAGGTTTGAAATCGGTGACCGGCCACTCGGCACCCATACAGAATCAAAGGACCACCCTCAATGGCAGGAGTTCCCAACTCACTTAGGATTGAGGTCATGTTACCTATGGTCATCCTAGTGAAGTGAAGTCTCTGTCATGAACGGTGTTATATAACAAGACGTTAACACTTCATGGTCAGGTCTTATACAAACTCTTTGTATAAGACACCCCCGCTCGCATGTCCCCAACACGAATGATCAGGATCAGACCAGCTGTGACAAGTCACAACACTTATGACCATTCCACAAAGCGGGCTGCGTCCGTAGCATTACCATGATAATGTTTCCCTCATATATCCATATACTACAGACCATTTTGGTTATCACTTAAGACATAATCCACTTGTATGTTACCACATACATGTTTGAGTTACATACAGATAACCAGGGATTTTATGTTTATAGGTTTGTGGTAAAGCAAATAAAACAAGTAACTGAGCAAAAAAGAAGGATGTGAAGTAAATATCATATATTAACACCACAAACTTTCATACAAACTGTTTACAAACCCCCAACAATATGGTATGCATATATAGTAAATCCCACCTTAGGTTATGCAATGGTCATGCATCATCTTTTTATTGTAATTGTTATAATTTAGAGAAGCATGATTTTAATTATGTAAGCGCATGCTCATGCATCATATAATATAAGAGTTATATTTATGCATGCATAAAAAGCATTGATATGCATCATCTTTATATTATAATGTTATAGTATAAGGGTGAATGATAACATGTTTGCTTGGTTGTTACGCATTATATAAAAGTTATATATAGTAATGACCGAAAATTGCATTAAGCATGACACATAGGTTACTTTATAAATGTTATAAACGCCTTGTTGTGTGCAATGTTTTTTAGTTGTTTCTTTTTAAAAGTTAAAGAAAAATTAGAACTAAAAGAAATAAGAAAGACATGCATGCTCACTTAGGTTTAATTCATGGTTTTAAAGTGTTTAAAACTTGGAGCACATAGACATAAGATCACGATTCTAATATGATTAGCAACCCTAAGGTTTTAATCTTTTAATCAATTTAATAGGATTAAATTGGCTAATAAAAGGTTAAAGTGTAGCAAATCTATCTATAAGGGACCTTTTGTCTAAGGCAGGTTCTGTCTAGACTGGGGTATTTAAGTTGACGAAAACGTAGCACCCCTACCTAAGAACTTACCTGGAAAGGTGAATAGATTTGATGCATGCATGCAAGTTAAGGATAATCCATTAAAGTGTTTAAATGTGACTACTTGAACTTGTTCATATTTCATAGATAAACGTTGTTTATGAATAGAGTTTAAAAAGATGACTTAGACTAAAATCAATAGCCGGATTGTCTAGGTTAATGAACCCTGGGTAGAACATTCAGTAGGAGGTACTTGGGGCATAAGATGTTTCACTTAAACCTTTCATGTTTCTCCTAAATAGTCCACATCGTGAGATCTACCCTCGGCCTCGCGGTACCTTTGGCGTGTCCTCTAACGGATGTTGTTTAGGTAGGTCAATATCAAGGTGGATGGACATCTCTCGGCAGTTGGCAAGTCTTTCTGAAGTCTTGGCCAAGAAACATGAGCCTATCTTCTCAGCGCTGAGATCATAGAGTCTCTGCAAGGGATGTTTGGACAATCTTCTGAACAACTGATGCATAAGGCTCTTAAATACATATTCAACTCCAAAATGGAAGAAGGCACCTCCGTTCGTGAACATGTGCTTAACATGATTGTCCACTTTAATGTGGCAGAGTTGAATGGGTCTACCATCGATGAAGGCAGCTTGGTTAGTATAATCCTGCATTCTTTGCCAAAGAGCTTCCTGCACTTTGTTAGCAATGTGATTCTAAACAAAGTGAAATATAACCTTACAGCTCTTCGTAACGAGTTGCAGACCTACCAATCTTTACTGAAAAGTAAGGAGAGGCAGAAGTGTAAGGCAAATGTTGTTTCATCCTCTAGGATGTTCCATAGAGGTTCGACCTTAAGAACGAAGTCTGCACCTTCTGCTTCTAACTCTACAAAGGGGAAGAAGAAGAAAGGTGGTAAGGGAAAAGGGAAGGCACCTGCTAACTGATGACATGCAAAAATGCATATCATCTTAGGCCTTTTATTTAGAATTATGAGAACCGTTAAGCAGAATATGCGGCAATTATGTTAGGAATTCATAAGAAATTAAGCAGGCGACATTCAACATTAAGAATCTTAGCGAACCCATTATTATGCGTTATTATGCGTTCAATTGTCTATTTTTGTAGCTAACGCAGGAAGTAGATGCAAATGCGGAAACCGGACTACCGCATAGACGACCGCATACAGAGAAACTCTACATCGCAAAGGCGAACGCGTTCAATCAACGCATGGCTGTTGCGATAATCAGCCGCATGCGTCCATCACATAGAAGTTGCGATCGTCAAGCGATTGAGGTCATTGTGTAGAAGTTGCGGTATTAAGCGAATGTGGTCACTACATGATTGTGGCTACACGATAACGCATAATAGAAGGATCAACGCAAGGTTGGTGGAATGAACGCATCAATGCATCTACTTCGAGAAAATCAAAAGATGGTGTTGACATCTCTTCTACCATGCCATTAGCAGCAGAGACTCAGAAAGGACTAATACGCCGCGAACGTCAGAATCAGAGTAGTCCATTAATGCTGTCAGCAATCCAGGCTCTATATAAAGAAGCCGATGAGCAGAATTTCATCTTATCTAGGGTTTTTCGCCTTAGGGCGGATCCTTGTGATCCAGACAAATGCGTGAGAAGAAAGCTTGAGAGTTCTTCATCTCCTTCATCCATTCCGAGTAACGATCGGAGCCTTCGATCGGAGCTAGATCACGAGAGAGTCAGCTCCTCCGCCCATCCATGGCACCACCAACAGCCTTGATGCACATCCGCTGGAAGCAAGTCATTGGTTCCCGCCGGTCATTTCATTTTCTCTTCTTTTCTTATATTGTATTGTATTACATTCTGTGATTAAGGAATTAATACATGATGTGATCAATGCATTTTTGTGTCTCCTTCGACTCCATCTCCATCTTCTTTACTTAGCGTCCATAACTTCATTGCATCACTTATAGAGATTGCTAGAGTATTGCATACTTAGTCATGTGGATTAGAGATATGAAACATGTAGCAAACTGCCGAGAGGTGTGCGTTGCGTGAGTGTGTGAGAAAACCTTATTTTCTTAGTGTAGAGTTGTAGCAACATCTGTCTATAAGTGGACGCAACGCTTGTCTATGAGTAAGGTCAGCAACAACTAACTGCCCGAGAGGGTAAGTGGTTGGTCGCATTAAGCAATGTAAGCTATTGTTCACTAGAGATAGGAATAATCTTGCGTCAACCAAGATTTCCTTGTCTTATGAGCGCATTATTCATCATTTAGGCATACTTGAGAGAGTAGTCTAAAACCCAAATCTAAGACTCAAGAGAGTGGATTGGAACGCATAAGCTCCGTTTGCTTTCACACCGCGTATGCACCCTACGGATAGGATATTGCATGCGTCCAAGAAGTAGGATATGGTAGTTGTATGCGGTCATCTCGACATTTATGCATACCCACCGCATACGTCCTAGATTTAGGCTTTTAGTGTGTGTAGCATGATCGCATGGCTTGCGTTGACTAAGGTTTCCCTTGTGGTCACTATTAAGGGTTTCGATGAAATCATCTCCATATTTTATCTATTTTCCCATTCATTTGTTTCATGTCATGAGTTATCATGTATCTACCTCTCTTTCATATTCTCATTGCATTGTCTGTTAGCTAGGAGTAGGAGAAGTGTTAGCTTAGAAATCTCCCATCCATTCTTTCATATTCTCATTGCATTACAGAATTCATCCAGCTACAAGTCCCTGAGTTTGACCTCGAATCACCCGAGAAACTCGCGTTCGCGTTATACTTGGCTTGAGCGCAAGAAAACTTGTGACAGAAATGCATGGTCATCGCATACAATTGTTAACACCATGTCATTCCAACGCATGACCACGACGCATCATAATCAATGCATACATTAAGGACATGCATTGCATATTGCATCCACGGAAGTTTAGTTGTTGAGTAATTGACATTTAATTTCCCGTCATCATGTTTTTGGCGCCGTTGTCAGGGACTTGGCAGCTAATTGTTTGTTGAGTTTTGTGTCTCTGCAGGCAACCTTTCTATCTTGGGAGTATTGTAGCTTGTGCGACCAGGCTGCAAACAATATTGAAGTGTAGGCGATGTGTCGAAAGCCAGTATTGACCCCAAGGTAGAAGGGCAATCAGTCGCATGAGCTGAAGGTAATTCTAAGCACATGGTGGCCAACATGTGACCAACAATTGCCGGAAGTTCCAATGGTCAGGACAAACTTTTGGCCAAGCAGTTGAGAGACATCTCCTAGATGGAAGACTCCTTGTGGTGACAACGCTCCTATTTTTGCAGGGACGTATTCTACTCTATCTTTATCGTGCTTTCTTAGTTTAGGTTATTTTTATTTTTATTGTTATTTTGGATATATGGTTGCTTCCTTGGTTGTGGTGCATTTTCTCTTTGTAGGTGCAATATTAAGTCTCCTCGGTGCGCAGTACAATGGAAGAATTCCTTTCATCCTTCAACATTATTCCGTCTAAGGTTATTTTCTTGTTATCCTTTATGCATTATCCTTTTGAAATTCTTTCTTTCCCGATTGCGTTGCTTTGTGGTGTTTCTATGATGATACGTATAATTCACCGCATCTTCCAATTAATCATCGCAAGGCAGTCCTTACTTTTTTTAGCTTCTTAAATTTTTGAAAGTCTTAAGTTTTATTTTGTGTAAACCTTTGCTCAAACATTTGTTACCACATTCCTGTAATTTTGATTTTAGCTTTGCGGTGAGAACGCTACCAACCTCTAAGTTTGGGGGTGGTAGTGGTCTAGGAGAATTGCGTTCATTACATTGTGATCATTTGCAAAAAAAAAAAAGAAAAAAGAATTTTTTAGAATAATAACTCCACTGTCAACGTAATGGGCAAACCCATGCTGATAAGAGTTAAGTTGTGAAAGCCATTTACCCATAGTTGGATGTCCGCATGACACATGTGGGGGCAAGCCAAAATGAAGGTAAGTCGTTAGGATCAACCCATAAGCGCAACTCCTCTGTCCGGTACAAGCCAAATTAAGCAAGACAAGAGTTGAGCTGAATATGAAACGCAACCGAAGTTGGATGCCCGCATGACACACGTGGGGGTAAGCTAAAATGAAGAGTGTAACCAGGTTCAACGCTATATTTGAATAAGATATCGCAAAATTTTTAATTATTTTGAACGAATGCATTCTCAAAAGCTAAACACAAAGTTGCGGTGAATGAATGAAAATTTTTTAAGCAAAGGCTTGCCGGAGTTAAAACTTAGAAAAGATCTTTTTGAAGAAGCAGCCAAAGTGGAAAAGAGCATTGTAGTGATGGTTGGAGGTATGAGGAAATTATATTCTAAGAAGCTGGTCATCTTAAAGGAAAGCAAGAAGGTGAGTTTGAATTTCTTGAGTATAACGCATGCTTGAGGAGAAGCATGATTCTAAGTTTGGGGGTGCAAAATCTTGATGACGGGAAATTAGATGTCAATTACTCAACGACTAAACTTCTGTAGATGCAATATACGATGCATGTCCTTAATGTAAGCGTTGATTATCATGCGTCGTGGTCATGCATTGGAATGACTTTACGTTAACAATTGTATGCAATGACCATGCATTCCTGTCACAAGTTTTCTTGCGCTCACGCCAAGTATAACGCGAACGCAAGTTTCTCGAGTGATCCAAGGTCGAACTCAAAGACATGTAGCTGGATAAATGTGGTAATGTGATGCGACGGTTGAATAAAAGAATGGATGGGAGGTTTCTAAGCTAAACTACTCCTTCTCTTAGCTAACAGAAAACACAATGAGAATATGAAGAGATAGGTAGATACATGACAAATCATGAGATGAAACAAATGAATGGGAAAATAGATAAAATGTGGAGATGATTTCATCGGAACCCTTAAGAATGACCGCATGGGAAACCTTAGTCAACGCAAGCCATGCGATCATGCTACACACACTAAAAGCCTAAATCTAAGACGTATGCGGTGTGGTTATGCTAATAAGTGTCGGAATGACCGCATATAACCAACTATCCTACTTCCTGGACGCTTCTATTTCCTATCCATAGGGGCATACTGGCTGTGTGGAAAGCAAACGGAGCTTATCTCAAAGTTCCTCATTCTTGTTTATGCATTCAAATCCACTTTCTCGAATCTTAGATTTGGGTTTAGACTCTCTCTCAAGTATGCCTAAATGATGAATGATGCATCATAAGACAAGGTAACCGCATAAACTTGGTTGACGCAAGATTATTCCTATCTCTAGTGAACAATAGCTTACATTGCTTAATGCGACTAACCACTTACCGTCTCGGGCAGTTAGTTTTATTGACTTTACTCTTAGACAAATGTTGCGTCCGCCTATAGACTATCAACGCACACTTCTCGGCGGTTTGCTATATTTTCATATCTCTAATCCACATGACTAAGTATGCAATACTCTAGCAATCTCTCTAAGTGATGCAATGAAGCTATGGACGCTAAGTAAAGAAGATGGAGATGGAGTCGAAGGAGACACAGAAATTGCATTGAACACATCATGTATTAATTCCTTAATCACAAATGTAATACAATACAGTATAAGAAAGAAAAGAAAATGAAATGACCGGCTGGAAGCAATGACTTGCTTCCAGCGGATGTGTGTCAAGGCTGCCGATGGTGCCATGGATGGGCGGAGGAGTTGACTCTCTCAAGATCTAGCTGCCGGTGGCTGCACTAACCATGTTTGTTCTTCTTTTCAGGGGATTAAATCTTGGCGATAGCTGGAGGCTGGTAAGATGATGATGCGAGTAGGCACCAGGCACGTCGTCTCAACTGTGGGAGGACTCCAGTTAGCTTTACAAAATAGGTTTCAAATATATATATTGTTTCCGAACTAAAGAGGAACCTTATTTCTGTAAAGTGTTTATTGCAATGTAAATATACTATCTCTTTTAATGTGGATAAAGCATTTATTCATAAAGATGGTGTTTTTATTTGCACAGCAAATCTAGAATCGAATTTATATGTGCTAAAGCCACTAGCCATTAATTCCCTCCATAATACTGAATTGTTCAGAACTGTTGTAACTCAATCAAAATGTCGACGAATTTCTGCAAAAGAAAATGTCCATCTTTGGCATCTTCGTTTAGGGCACATCAATCTAAATAAGATTAAGAGATTGGTAAAGAATGGACTTCTAAATGAGTTAGAAGAAAATTCTTCACCAGTGTGCGAATCTTGCCTTGAGGGTAAGATGACTAAACGACCTTTTACTGGAAAAGGTTATAGAGCCAAGGAGCCTCTTAAGTTAGTACATTCTGACCTTTATGGTCCTATGACTGTGCGAGCTCGAGGTGGTTATGAGTATTTTATCAGTTCCACTAATGATTACTCCAGGTATGGGTATGTTTATCTTATGCAACGAAAGTCTGAATCATTTGAAAAGTTCAAAGAGTTCAAGGCTGAAGTTGAAAACGCATTAGATAAATGAATCATTTCCCAACTCTCAGCGTCGGGTACACCTCAGCAGAATGATATAGCAGGGAGAAGAAATAGGACTTTAGACATGGTTTGCTCGATGATGAGTTACGCTTCCTTATCGAACCTGTTTTGGTGATTCGTAGTGGAGACTTTGGTATACATACTCAATTGTGTTCCCTCAAGAGTGTTGCAAGAATACCTCTGGAGTTGTGGAATGGGCGTAAAGCTAGTTTACGTCACTTCCGCATTTGGGGTTTCCCTACACACGTGCTTAAGGTTAATCCCAAGAAGTTGGAACCACGGTCGAGGTTATGCCTCTTTGTAGGCTACCCCAAAGGTACACGAGGGGGTTATTTTTATGATCCAATGGAAAATAGGATGTTTATTTCAAGAAATGCTACTTTCCTGGAAGAGGATCATATAAGGGAGTATAGTCCACGAAACAAAATCATGTTGCGTGAGCTTTCAATTGAAACTTCTGAAATTTCAACAAGAGTTGTTGAAGAGCCTGCTAGATCAACAAGAGTTGTTGATGGAAGTTCATTTAGTAGGTCAGTTGCACCTCAAGAGTTGAGGGAACCTCGACGTAGTTGGAGGGTTGCAAACCCATCCATTCGCTATCTGGGTTTCACGGAAATCCTAGCTATGGTAGCAGATGGCGACGTTGAGGATCCTTTGTCTTATAAGAAGGAAATGGAGGATGTTGACCGGAATGAATGGGTCAAGGTCATAGATCTCGAGATGGAGTCGATATACTTCAACTCAGTATGGGATCTTGTAGATCAGCCTGATGGGGTAAGACCTTCAAGTTGATCAGCAAATGTGGTGCTGATGGGAAGGTACAAACCTTCAAGGATTGACTTGTGGTAAAGAGTTATACCCAGGTAGAGGGAGTCGACTATGAGGAAACTTTCTCGCCTGTTGCCATGTTAAAATCGATCAGCATCCTCCTGTCTATTGCAACTTATTATAATTATGAGATCTGGAAAATGGACGTCAAGACGACCTTTCTGAATGGAAATCTAGAGGAGACCCTTTACATGGTGCAACCCAAGGGATTCATAGCCCAAGGTCAAGAGCAAAAGGTTTGCAAACTGAATCGGTCCATTTATGGATTGAAAAGGCATCTCGATCTTGGAACATACGGTTTGATACTGCAATCAAGTCGTATGGCATTGACCAAAACATTGATGAACCTTGTGTTTACAAGAAGATCATCAATGCTTCAGTAGTCTTCTTAGTGTTGTATGTAGACGATATCCTACTCATTGGGAATGATGTAGATCTACTGACTGTAGTTAAAAACTGTCTAATGACCTAATTTCAAATGAAAGATTTGGGAGAGGCTTAGTTTGTTCTAGGCATACAGATCTTACAAGATCATAAGAACAAAGTGTTAACATTGTCTCAAGCATCGTACATTGACAAAATGTTGCTTAAGTACTTGATGCAGGACTCCAAGAGGGGCCTATTGCCATTCAGGAATGGAGTTACTTTGTCTAAGGATATGTGTCCTAAGACACCTCAAGAGGTTGAGGAGATGAGATGGATCTGTCTAACCCATGCAATTTTAATGTTGCTGACCCATTTACAAAAGCTCTCACGGCTACAGTGTTTGAGGGTCACCTACAGAGCATGGGTCTACAGGATCGCCCACGGCTGGACTAGGGAAAGTGGGAGATTTTATTGTACTGGGCTTTTATGCCCTAGTTTATAGTTTTGTACTAGTTTTTCTTCGCTTTAGGATAAGTGGGAGATTGTTGGGGTTGATGCCCTAAAATCTAGTGTTCTGTAGTTTGTACGAACGTTTGTGTTGTTAATATATGATATTGACTTCACATCTTGTATTTTTGCTCAGTTGCTTATTTTATTTGCTTCACCACAAACCAATAAACATAAAATCCCTGGTTATCTGTATGTGACTCAAGCATGTATGTGGTGACATACAAGTGGATCATGTCTTGAGTGATAACCAAAATGGTCTGTAGTATATGGATATAAGAGGGAAACCTTATCCTGGTAATGNAAACCTTATCCTGGTAATGGTACGGACGCGGCCCGCTTTGTGGAATGGTCACAAGTGTTGTGACTTGTCATAGATGGTCTGATCTTGATCATTCGTGTTGGAGACATGCGAGCGAAGGTATCCTATACAAAGAGTTTGTATAAAACCTAACCACGAAGTGTTAACGTCTCGTTATATAATACCGTTCATGATAGAGACTTCGCTTCACTAGGATGACCATAGGTAACATGACCTCAATCCTGAGTGAGTTGGGAAGTCCTGGCATTAAGGGCGATCCTTTGATTTGTATGGGTTTGTGTGGCCAGGTCTCCGATTCAAACCTACCATTTTGGGGATTCGTCTGATTTGGGACCTAGGAACTCAGCTACACAAGATGGAATTCACTTCTTCCCCGAAGTAGAGGTAAGTAGATTTCGGGGCTGATTCCGGGGCTTGAACGATGTGGCGCCACACACCTTCTCTTGGCCCGAGAGGTGTTCACAAATAGTTAGACTATGTTGTATTATTCATTAGAGGAATCAGTGGTACTTAAGAAGTGAGATGTAACTACAGGGGCAAAACGATAATTTGGCCTAGCTGTACTTATGAGTATCTATGAAGGGTCATCGTACTCATGGTTGGTTATATCCGATGGACACAAAAATATATCTGTGGTAAGAAGAGTTCAGTTGTTGGTCTTTAGTGGAATGCCTGATAGTTAACGGATGTTGGATCTCGTGGCTAAAGAGTTTAGTCAGCTATTCACGAACCATTGGAGTTTCGAGCCACGGGTCCATTAGGTCCTCTGGGTGGCTTGGATAAAGTCGAGAACCAGTGTTTGGGTTAATTTGAAATGTTCAAATTGACAAGAGGAAGTTCGATTATATATGATATAATTGGCCTAGTTAATTATATATGATATAATTGGCTAAATGTATGAGATACATTATTTTGGAGGAAATTAGATATAAATATGATTTATATCAAGTAGAGAAGAAAATACTATAGTAGATATGTGATATCAAACTATAGGTTAAAAATATAATATGATTATATTTATTAATATTTTAATTGGTTAATCATATGATAATTAACCCAAAAATCACATTTGGACGTTGGTTAGTGGGGCAGTATTGGTTATTGTAACCGATGAACTAAAAATGAAATATTTCATTTTGAATCGTTGGTCCAAAAGAAATCAGAGAGCGCGTCGGTGATAAGTGAACGATTGCTTAAAAGAATCGAGAGCCTATACGATAGTCGCTCTACGTCTAAACGATCGTCTACCTCGCGCCTAAACGATCGCACACTAGTTCCTACACGATAGCATAGCTTCTCTAAACGATCGTGGTGTGTGCCGAGTTTGCTAAACGATCGTATACCTTTTCCTAAACGATTGTTCATTAAAACCTACACGATTGTGTAGTGTCTCCTAAACGATAAGCATCATGCTATACGATAGCACCTTTTTCCCTCCCACTTGCTTATCGCCTACATGATCCATGCCTCCTCTTTCCTCTACCAAATGCACCAAAGACCACGCTTTGGGTTCTCACTCCGAGACCACGCGTTGGTTGATTGGGTGGAGGGTTCCATTGCGTTGAGTTTCGAATATTGAAGATTGTCTTCAACTGGTATGACAACTCATTCCCTTGTTATTTTCTTGTTCATAGCATGCCATTATTTAAGATTTGTTTGCAAAATTGTGCGTTTGAATGTATAATATGTATTTCGGTCATAGTGAGATCAGAGCGATCCGACGCGCCCATAGAACTCTTCGGTAAAAGATTTTTCAATCTTTTCTAGAGAAAGTGAGAGTATTAGGGGTTATAGAGTATGTCCTAGTTTATTGTATTGTGTACTTTACTTTATATTGTATTTTGTACTATACACTCCACTCGCTTTAGGACAAGTGGGAGATTGTTGGATTTAGTGTCCTAAATCTCATGAATCTTGTAGTTTGTTATTTATAAATACGAATTATTTATTTAATAAAATAAGAAGTATTTTATTCGACATTTAGATTGCATTTACTCAATTCAATAAACTAAGATCCAAGGTCATTTAATGTAGCTTGTACTATATGTGGTAGTACAAGTGGACTGGATCATGTTCAAGTAATAGCCTAAAAGGTCTGTAGTATATGAATAAGGTTGGGTGTCTCATCCTAGTGATACCACGAATACGACCCATTTTATAAATGTTACAAGAGTTGTAAGAGTTACAAACGGTTTAATCATATCGTTCATGTGGAGACATGTGAGTGGGGGTATCCTGTATAAAGAGTTTGTATAAGACCGAAGCACAAAATGATTGGTTTCTCTTTCTAATGCCATTACATGAAGAGCCTAATATTTCACTAGGATGACTATAGTAACTTGACCTTAATCATGGGTGAGTTGTGAACTCTTTTCTATGAGGGAAATCCTTTGATCTGTATGGGGTGAGAGTGGCCAGTTTCACGGACTTAATAAGCCTACCATTTTGGGGATTTATCCGAGTAGGGAGTTGGGAACACAACTACACAAGATGGAATTCACTCCTTCCTGATCCTTATGACACTACGGATACGACCTGCTTTGTAGAGGTTTGCAAGTGTTGTAAACTACTACAGGTGGTTGATCCTGACCATTCATGTGGAGACGTGGAGCGAGGGTGTCATATACAAAGAGTTTGTATAAACTTGGACCACGAGATGACTAGAATCTGTATATAATGTCGTTAATACTAGAGACTTGCATCTTACCTAAACGACCACAAGTGACACGACCTCAATCCTGAGTGTTTTGTGAACTCTTGCCTTTAAGGGTGGTCCTTTGATTAGTATGGGTGAGAGTGGCCAGATTGCCAACTCAACATGCCTACCTTTTTGGGGACTTATCTGATCTGGGAGCTGGGAACTCAATCCACAATATGAAATTCACTCCTTTTCCGAAGCAGGGATAAGTAGAGAGATTGCTCCCTTAAGGGCTGATTCCGAGGCTTGAACATAGTGGCCACAACTTCTCTTTGGATGAGAAGACTCAGTCATAGTAGGACTATGATTTATGTTCATTAGAGGGATCAGTGGTACTTAAAGAGACAAATGTAACTACAGGGGCATAACGGTTATTGGCCCAGTTGTACTTACAAGCGAACTGTGAAGGGTTATCGCACTGCTGATTGGTTAAGATGGATACATAATATATCTGTAGTGAGAGAGTTCAACTTTCGATTTTTAGTGGAGTGCCTGGCAGTTAACGGATGGTGGATCCTGTGACTAAAGAGTTTAGTTAGTTATTCACGTACTGTTGGAGCTTCGGATCTACATGTCCATGAGGTCTCCTTGGTAGCTTGGATTCATGTTGAAGGATCAAGTTTTTGGTGTTGATTTGAAATGTTCAAATTGACAAGAAGTATTTTGATTATATATGATATAATCGGCATGATGTATGAAATACATCTAGTGGATGATTAATGTAAATGAGATTTACATTAAGTACCATGAAATAGAAAAGGAACTATGGTTTATACATTTCATGAGATGAAATATTAAAACTATAGGTTATAAATATAGTATGATAAGTTGATTATCATTTATATTTATAATAATATTAATTATTAGATAATTAATATTTTTTTCTTTTAAATAACCAAATGTAGTGGATGGTTATTGATCATGGTAACCGTGAGTTTAAAAGGAAATCGGTTTCCTATTTTGAAAAAGAAGTTTTATAAAAGTTTGAAAAGATTTGGGGTTTTCTCTCCGGCAAAAAGAAACTCACGGAAGTTGTCAAGTAAATACAGATTTACTAAATGATGGTTGAGCTAGGTATACGATCGTGCAAGTGCTAGTTAAACGATCGTGCAATGTTTACGATCGCATAGGTTTGGAAAACGATCGCTGGCCCAAGGTAAACGATTATGTAGAATCGACTGAGCTAAACGATCGCATAGCTTTATCTAAACGATTGGGCATCGACCTATACAATAGGTCTCTGACTTCTCCCACTTGGCCAGTCGTGTACGCGATCGCTGTTTCCTCCATTCGTCTGCCTCACACCAAGTCCGAACAGAGCCCACCCTCTGGATTCTCACATCAAGAATACCAAGGTCGCCTTGTTGGTGGTGTCAGACTCAACTCGACACCGTCGAGGTTTTTCGGAGGCCGTTCGTTGTGCTTTAGAGGAGTCCATTCGTGGTGTTGTGGAAGACTTCGTGTTGTAGAGGAGATCGTGACCAAGGAGATCGTTAAGGACGAGCACGAAGTGTTCATGTTGTGTTCGTGTGGTGTTGCGGTCGTGTAGATCGATCGCTTGTGGTTGCGGTTGTTCGATCAGAGTCGCGCATCGGAGCGTGGAGATGTCTTTGCATATGTGCAAAGAGTTCTCTTTGTACATTTAGTGTTTTATTCATGCTGTAATTTCTATGTATAATCACATAACCGCTTGTATTGAAGTCGATTGTAAATGTATTGTGGATTCATGATTGTAGGTTGGAATTGTCTTGCTTTTGCTACTCACGGAAATCTCAAGTGTCGATTTCCTTCAATTGGTATCAGAGCCAAGTTCTGTGATATTTCAAATTACAGATCTAAATCGAATGGTTTTTACAGTCGCGGTGGGTTTTTGCATTTGTAGTTAACCGTCTTCTGCATTTGTGGATGAATTGATGAATGTTTCGGGATTAAATTGCCTTTTTGTTAAAGCTTTCATTATTACAAAGTGTTAATTGTAAGGGCCCCTTCGTTTTTGGGCGAAATTAACTTTGCAATCGAGTCTGTAATTCGAAAAGTTCAAGTTCGTCGAGTCGTTCTTGATGAAGCTTCGGCGCATGGCGATGCATTTCTCAACAAAGAAGAAGATCTAGCGTTGATCGGATCGTGTAGCCTTAGGTAAACGATCGTTGGGATTTCACTAAGCGATCATTTAGATTTTTCGTTCTAGACGATCATGTAGTATTTTCTAATCGATCGTTTAGCTAATGCTAAGCGATGGGGTAAATCGTTTACCATATCGTGTAGCGTTGTTGCATAATCGCGTAAGCACTGAAGGTAGGCGATCGTAGTGGGAGCATGTGATGCTCATCATTTAGTAGAATGCGCATGCTAGACAATTGCGTAGTTAGCAAGCTTCATCGCTTAGTTACTACCTATGCAATCGTGTGTATGCGATACGTAGGCACTGGCTATGCGATTGCTTAGGCGATGGTGTTTCGCGGCATCGTAGTCGCTTAGACGATCGTGAAAGGCGGGCATCGTGCGGAGCGCGCTAAGAAATCGTTTACTTCAGGCTTCATTGCTTCGTAAAGGTACACGATCGTGTAGTAATAACTAAATGATCGTTTGGATTTTTCTAGAAGATTGTATAGTACATGTTAAATGATCGTTTAACTCTGGGAGAGTTGGTAAGCGATAGAGCAAAGAGTTTGTTTTATCATGTAGACGATCGCGGGGTGCTTAGTACACGATGGATGGTTGAAGAAGCGATGCTTTGCCGAGCGGTTCAAGACCCGGTTCGCCTGTTTGAACTGGAGACTCCTTGTCTTTGTATAATTAGCTTTTCCTTTTTGAATTTTAAAGCAATTTAACCCGATTCATCAACTTTTATTGCTTATACATGTGATGTATGGTTCTTATATGTTAAAGTGTTTGTCATATAGTTAAAAACCCACCTTAGGTTATGCAATTACTCATGCATCATGATTTATAAATGTTATCATATTGCATGAAAAAATTACTTGAAAGAATGCACATGCATCATGAAATATAAGAGTTATATTTTGCATGCAGTGAGCATTATCATGCATCATCCTTTTATTATAAATGTTATAGTCTAAGGGTGAATGGAATCATATTTTGCTTGTTTCATTGCGGTTTTGTATAAGTGTTATATCAAAGAAGTAGCAATGAATGGACAATGCATTGAGCATGAAATTTAGGCCGTTTATAAGCGTTATGAATGCCTTACATGTGTTGGCTTCGCGTTGTGGTTATTTTCGTTTATAAGTGTTATAAAGGAAATTAGACCTAAAATCGATAATTCAGAGTTGCATGCGAACTTAAGGTGAACTAATTTTTTTAAAAGGGTTTTAAAATTGGATTGAGATAGACCGAAGTTCAGTGGTTCGAAAGAGTTTAGTAACCTAGATTAATCTTTTAAAATTGGTTTAATAGGATTAAATTGGTTGGCATAAAAGATTAAATTTGTTATGAATCTATCTATAAGGGACCTTTTGTCTAAGGCAGGTTATGGCCAGGTTGGGGTTCTTAAGTTGACAGAAATGTAACACCCCTACCTGGGAACCTACCTGGAAAGGTGAATTAGATAGATTTTCAACAAGCATGCGACGTTTTGGTCAAAAACTCCGTTAAAGAGTTTAATGGATGATGATCAAAAGTTGTTCAACTATCCCAGGTAAAAGTTACTCTTGGGAAAACCTAAAAGTCACTTAGTTAAAATCCTTAGCCGTGATTTTTTCTAAGTAAACTAAACCTTAGGTTATAAAATACTCAGTGGAAGGAGGAGGCGTATCAGCTATGTCTATGATTCCACTCACATTTCTCCCTGTATGTTCACACTGTGAGATTCATGCTTGGCCTCGAGATGCCCCAGGATGCATCTCCCTTCGGATGGTGTTTGCACGAGTCAATATCAAGGTGGATGGAGAGAGTATTTATAGTAAGTGGGTGAAGGGTGTGTGCTAGCATGTGTTATGGTCTCTGTAATTGGTTCATACCATGAGATCATTTTGTATGCCCGCGTGTCGCCTTCGGAGTGGCACCCTTCGGATGGGTTTTGTGCATTTGGTCAATATCAAGGTGAACTCTAGAAATGGATAGGGTCGCTTTAGGTTTTTCCCCAATCAGATTTTTTCCCTTCATATTGGCCTTTTGGGACGAACCTCTAGGGCTTAAAATGGCGGGTCACACTTATGGGAGATTGTTAAGCAAGTAAATGAAATCTTGGCCAAATCAATGATGGCTAGTCGTTATAGGAACAAGAGTTGTTATGGTATTAATGACTGGTTGAGATATTCTCAGTTCAGAGGAGGGATAACTGACCTCCCTTCGGCGGCTTTTGTCCTAAACCTTTGAAGCGTCATTGCGAAACTAGATGTCACATGGGGTTCATGTTAGTTTTGCTAAAACCTTATTGGATGTTTTATTTTACAACGGGTATTTGCTTAAAACCTAACGTAGGCCAATAAGTTTTTTTTTTCAGCAGCTCGTTAGTATTTCCGTTTAAAGCTTTTAACAATGACCGATTATTTACAGTGGAAAGAATCATGTGAAACGAATTTCGTGGCGAACGACCTCCATCCTACTACTCTCCAAAAGAGGAAACAAGACAATAAATATGATTTATTGGTCTTGGAGACATGTCTGGTAGAGAATGATGATTCTGCCTGGATCCTCGATTCAGGTGCTACCAATCATGTCAGTTCCTCTTACCAAGGATTTAATTCCTGGCAAACATTGCCATAGGGAGAGATGACTTTTTGAGTTCATAATGGTGAGGTTGTTTTAGCTGTTGCTGTATGCAGACTGAAGTTATTTGTTGACAAGAAACGTTATCTGTTACTGGATAATGTTTTGTAGTTCCTCATATTAAAAGGAACTTAATCTCGATTTTTTGTCTCATTGAACAAGACTATATCGTCTCCTTTTCTGAGAATAAAGTGTATTTTTAAGAATGGAATAGAGATTGGTTCTGGTTCAATGGAAAATAACTTCTATGTACTAAGGCCGTTAGTGTTAAAATCCTTGTTTAACACTGAAATGTTCAGTATGGCAACAACAGCTAAAAGTCCAAAAGGTTTCTCCAAAGGAAAACACCCATCTTTGGCATCTAAGGTTAGGTCACATCAACCCCAATAGGATTGAGAAGTTGGTGAAAACTGGACTTCTAAAGAGTTTAGAAGAAAACTCCTTGCCGATATGTGAATCATGCCTCGAAGGAAAGATGATCAAATGACCTTTTACTGGAAAAGGTTGTAGAACCAAGGAAGCCTTGGAGCTTGTACATTCAGACCTCTGTGGTCCGATGAATGTTAAAGCTCGAGGTAGGTATAAATATTTCATTTCTTTCATAGATGATTATTCATGGTTTGGGTATCTCTTCCTAATGCCATGTAAGTCTGAAGCCCTTGACAAGTTCAAGGAGTATAAGGCTGAAGTTGAAAACTTGTTAGGTAAGAAGATAAAAACACTACAATCTAATCGTGATAGAGAGTATATGGACCTCCAATTCCAGAACTATATCGTAGAACATGGGATTGCATCCCAACTCTCAGCCCTTGGTACACCTCAGCAGAATGGTGTATCAGAAAGGAGAAACAGGACCTTGTTGGACATGGTTCAGTTTATGATGAGTTATGCTTATCTTCCAGACTTGTTTTGGGGTTATGCAGGGCAGACGACATGTTATCCTGAACAATGTTCCCTCGAAAAGTGTTTCTGAAACACCTATTGAGTTATGGAGAGGCCGTAAAGGTAGTTTACGCCACTTTAGGATTTGGGGCTATCCGACACATGTGCTAGTGACTAACCCAAAGAAGTTGGAACCGCGTTCGAAGGTTTTCCTCTTTGTGGGCTACCCCAAGGAAACGAGAGGAGGATACTTCTATGATCCAAGTGAGAACAAAGTGTTTGTTTCCACTAATGCTATCTTCTTGGAAGAAGATCACATGAGGGATCATAAGCCATGCAGTAAGCACATTTTACGTGAGATCTCTAGTGAGACTGAGACTGCTAAGGGTTCAATAAAAGTTGTTGAACAGGCCAACAAATTAACAAGAGTTGTTGAGATCGGGACGTTTAGTCAACCAGCTCAAGAGTTGAGACTGACTCGACGTAGTAGGAGGGTTATGAACCCACCGGATCACTACATGGGTTTTACTGAAGCCTAAAACGTCATTACGAATGATGGGGTCGAGGATCCATTGTCTTTTAAGAAAGCAATGGAGGATGTTGACAAAGATGAATGGATTAAGGCCATGAACCAGGAAATGGAGTCTATGTACTTCAACAATGTCTGGGAGCTTGTTGATCCAACTGATGGGGTAAGACCTATTGGGTGTAAGTGGATCTTTAAGCGAAAGAGAGGAGTAGATGGAAAGGTGCAAACCTTTAAGTCTAGACTCATGGCAAAGGGTTATACCCAGGTTGAGGGAGTTGACTATGAGGAACCTTTATGTCAAGACTGCCTTTCTGAATGGTAATCTTGAGGAGACCATCTATATGACTCAACTAAAGGGGTTCGTAGTTCCGAATCAAGAGCAAAGAGTTTACAGGCTTAATAGGTCCATTTATGAGCTGAAACAAGCATCTCGATCTTGAAACATCAGATTTGACACTGCTGTCAAGTCGTTTGGCTTTGACTAGACTTCAATTGGTATCAGAGCCAGTTCTGTGATATTTCAAATTACAGATCTAAATCGAATGGTTTTTACAGTCGCGGGTGGGTTTTTTGCATTTGTAGTTAACCGTCTTCTGCATTTGTGGATGAATTGATGAAATGTTTCGGGATTAAATTGCCTTTTTGTTTAAAGCTTTCATTATTACAAAGTGTTAATTGTAAGGGCCCCTTCGTTTTGGGCGAAAATTAACTTTGCAATCGAGTCTGTAATTCGAAAAGTTCAAGTTCGTCGAGTCGTTCTTGATGAAGCTTCGGCGCATGGCGATGCATTTCTCAACAAAGAAGAAGATCTAGCGTGATCGGATCGTGTAGCCTTAGGTAAACGATCGTTGGGATTTCACTAAGCGATCATTTAGATTTTCGTTCTAGACGATCATGTAGTATTTTCTAATCGATCGTTTAGCTAATGCTAAGCGATGGGGTAAAATCGTTTACCATATCGTGTAGCGTTGTTGCATAATCGCGTAAGCACTGAAGGTAGGCGATCGTAGTGGAGCATGTGATGCTCATCATTTAGTAGAATGCGCATGCTAGACAATTGCGTAGTTAGCAAGCTTCATCGCTTAGTTACTACCTATGCAATCGTGTGTATGCGATACGTAGGCACTGGCTATGCGATTGCTTAGGCGATGGTGTTTTCGCGGCATCGTAGTCGCTTAGACGATCGTGAAAGGCGGGCATCGTGCGGAGCGCGCTAAGAAATCGTTTACTTCAGGCTTCATTGCTTCGTAAAGGTACACGATCGTGTAGTAATAACTAAATGATCGTTTGGATTTTCTAGAAGATTGTATAGTACATGTTAAATGATCGTTTAACTCTGGGAGAGTTGGTAAGCGATAGAGCAAAGAGTTTGTTTTATCATGTAGACGATCGCGGGTGCTTAGTACACGATGGATGGTTGAAGAAGCGATGCTTTGCCGAGCGGTTCAAGACCCGGTTCGCCTGTTTGAACTGGAGACTCCTTGTCTTTGTATAATTAGCTTTTCCTTTTTGAATTTTAAAGCAATTTAACCCGATTCATCAACTTTTATTGCTTATACATGTGATGTATGGTTCTTATATGTTAAAGTGTTTGTCATATAGTTAAAAACCCACCTTAGGTTATGCAATTACTCATGCATCATGATTTATAAATGTTATCATATTGCATGAAAAAATTACTTGAAAGAATGCACATGCATCATGAAATATAAGAGTTATATTTTGCATGCAGTGAGCATTATCATGCATCATCCTTTTATTATAAATGTTAATAGTCTATAGGGTGAATGGAATCATATTTTGCTTGTTTCATTGCGGTTTTGTATAAGTGTTATATCAAAGAAGTAGCAATGAATGGACAATGCATTGAGCATGAAATTTAGCGTTTATAAGCGTTATGAATGCCTTACATGTGTTGGCTTCGCGTTGTGGTTATTTCGTTTATAAGTGTTATAAAGGAAATTAGACCTAAAATCGATAATTCAGAGTTGCATGCGAACTTAAGGTGAACTAATTTTTTTAAAAGGGTTTTAAAAATTGGATTGAGATAGACCGAAGTTCAGTGGTTCGAAAGAGTTTAGTAACCTAGATTAATCTTTAAAATTGGTTTAATAGGATTAAATTGGTTGGCATAAAAGATTAAATTTGTTATGAATCTATCTATAAGGGACCTTTTGTCTAAGGCAGGTTATGGCCAGGTTGGGGTTCTTAAGTTGACAGAATGTAACACCCCTACCTGGGAACCTACCTGGAAAGGTGAATTAGATAGATTTTCAACAAGCATTGCGACGTTTTGGTCAAAAACTCCGTTAAAGAGTTTAATGGATGATGATCAAAAGTTGTTCAACTATCCCAGGTAAAAGTTACTCTTGGGAAAACCTAAAAGTCACTTAGTTAAAATCCTTAGCCGTGATTTTTTCTAAGTAAACTAAACCTTAGGTTATAAAATACTCAGTGGAAGGAGAGGAGGCGTATCAGCTATGTCTATGATTCCACTCACTATTCTCCCTGTATGTTCACACTGTGAGATTCATGCTTGGCCTCGAGAGATGCCCCAGGATGCATCTCCCTTCGGATGGTGTTTGCACGAGTCAATATCAAGGTGATGGAGAGAGTATTTATAGTAAGTGGGTGAAGGGTGTGTGCTAGCATGTGTTATGGTCTCTGTAATTGGTTCATACCATGAGATCATTTTGTATGCCCGCGTGTCGCCTTCGGAGTGGCACCCTTCGGTGGGTTTTGTGCATTTGGTCAATATCAAGGTGAACTCTAGAAATGGATAGGGTCTTTAGGTTTTTCCCCAATCAGATTTTTTCCCTTCATATTAATTTCTATGTATAATCGCATAACCGCTTGTATTGAAGTCGACTGTAAATATATTGTTGATTCATGATTGTAATTTGGAATTGTCTTTCTTCTGCTGCTCACAGAAATCTTGAGTGTCGATTTCGTTCATAGTTAATGAATGTTGATTAATCTAATTAAAGAGTTTATTGATTAATTTTGTATCATTGAAGTTTCTAATCTATAGGTCCATAAGACCCCATTGTTAGCTCACTAAGGATAAACACAAGGAAGAATTATTTTTGGAATAATTGGAATTGTACAAATTATTTAAAGGAATTTAAGGTTTTTGTTATACTAATATGATTAATATAAATTATAATGTATATTTATATATTATATGGTTAACTATGAATATGATTTATAATTAAAACTATATGATGCGTGAGAGATAAATATTTGAATTTGATTCAAATATCATTTATATGAATAAGATTTCTATTAAAACTATAAGTTGAAATTTAATGTGAATATGATTCATATTAAAACTATAAGTTATAAGATAGAGTTGCATTTAATATGATTAGAATGCATATTATATGGTCTATTAATTAGTTAATTAACCATATATATATATATATATTATATTATTGACATTTTTTTAATTAATATAATTTCATAACTTCCTTATAATGGGAATTATTGCACGAGTACATGTGAGGGAGTTATTGTAACTCCCTCTACTTCACTCTTCCTCTTATATGTGCTTTGTTAAAATACAGAGTGGTGGAGAACATAGACTCTATATTTTTTTCAAAAGAAAATATCCCAAAAACAAAAAAACTCTTTCATCTTCTATCACACCTCCTCCCGGGTTTACCTCTTACCCAAAAAGAGGCGTGAAGACAACAGATATCACTATTTCATAACATCCATTGCCCACTCTTACTAGTTTTCTTTAAAACAATAAATTTCGCAGCGAAAAACTTAAAGAAAACAACTTGAAATGCAACTCTTTTAGGAAACCAGTTTACACATTTTAAATAATTTTTACAATAGTAGTCCCATCCTGACTATGAACTTTATTCTAGTAACGATCTACCTCGTGGCAGACCTTGACCACTCGCCACAACCAGGACTCTTCTGCTACCTACAAGGAAGACATGAAAGTAAAAATGTGAGCTTTAAAGCCCAGTGAGTGGAATCACAGTTTTATGTCTATTTCAACTTATAAACATCTCAACATATCATAATATGAGGTCACTATGCAAACCTCCATCTTGAATGAAGCGTTTCACAACCCTACCTACACACACGGTAGATAGTCAACATTCACATTTAAATCATTCATAACCCTAGGTGAACATAAATCCCCCTTTTATGGGCTCTGAAGCTAGGCCCATCGACCCTCTGACCATCCCATGCAAGGTTCCTCCCACAGGCTCAGGAACTAGACTTCTCAGTCCCCTGACCATCTAGTGAGATTCTATCTCAGGCTCAGGAGCTAGGTTCGTTTCCCCCCTGACTATCCCGACCCCTTGCTCTCCTCATGGTGATGAGCATTCATTCATAACAATAGCATATAATTCAAAATATGCTAAAAGACTAAGATAGGAAACAACTCACAGTGATCTGTTGGGATTGCCCTTCCCTCCCAATTCACCTGGTTTCCCCTGGCCTCTTGTTAAACCCTATTTCAGATTCATTTTGGATTCTAGATTTCTCATTATCCCAAACCATATCTCAAAATACTTCCTTCTACAATTATGTTTAGAAATTCCTTAACTTGCTTACCTTAAAGTTTGGCCCTGAAACTCCCTCTCAAGACTTCGAAGTCTTAAGTTTTCTCCACTTGGCCTTACTGTCTCTTTTCCTGTGAACACCTCTCAGTTTCCTTCAATTTTGATAGCCTTAAACATAGAATTTTCTCATAATAGCCCTCATACATAAACTACATTCAATTTAAAAGCTTTTGAACCAAGAAGTATCTAATTTGCACGAGTAGTTTGGGAGAACTCTTTGTTTGAACTTAGTGCTGCTGTCTGTCCGCATAGCCTGTACAGCCTTTGTGTCCTTTGCTTTGATCAACGCAACCTTTCCTCTGCCTCAATGCAAGGTTCCCTCCAAATTGCTCTCAACCTCTCCTTTTAAGTGATTCTCGAAGTGCACATGTTTTTGTGAACTAAAGTGAAGTCTTCAGCCCTATTTATAGGTGTTCCCACTTCACGTGGTGTTGACACCTCCTGCTACCTACATTCCCAGGCGTCCACTACTTAAGTTACCAACGACATCCTTTGCCACCACTAGATTGAAGTGTCTGCTTCTCCTTCATCCAACACAATCAATTCTGTTAGCATGCATTCTCCTTCGCCCACCTCAAATTTCATGGACTTCAGACATCCCTTTGATTTCCACATGTCCGGTTAAGTTCAATAGCCCATAACTCTCTCATCACCGCATGCTCTTCATTGCCGCAAGTCACAATTTTTAGCACGTGCATTCATCCATGTCATCGCATATGTCACTCGCGCTAACTTTGTCATATGCGCCCACATGCTCTCGGATGTTTTTGGCGCATTGTTCAGGCTTAGTGCATCGCACAACATCATCGCATAGTTAAGCTTTGTAAATGCATGGTTAAGTCCTTCAGCACAAACTTTTTTCTCTGCCGTAACTCCTAGCCAACAACTATATGCGCCCAACATGTTTCTCATGTCCCACCTAACCATATGCATTCAACTAGCTTCCCCAAGGCAAATGCTTAGTCCACATGACGACATTCTCGTTCCTTGCCTTATGATTGATGCATACCCTATAGATCATCTCAAAGCACCTTCAAGGCCTAAGGCTTGCCTTGCCATCGCCTAGCCTCTTCCTAACGCATAGCTCATGACTAATGCAAGCATGTCTTTATTGCTTGCCAACGGCCATAGCCACTTGCACAAGACCAATGCATTCCCATCTAACCTCGTAAGCCTTGTGTACCGCAAGCCCTACCAATGCATACAACACATATACGTCCATCGTAGCTTGGCCCATTGCCTAGCTCATCGCTTGCTGCCCCAGCACTTGTTGCCTTACTCCAATGCATAGCTCTAGCGCTCAGTGCCTTGCACTCAACGCCTATACTGGTCCACACACACACCTAGCCTCGATCATCTAGCTTTTTGCCCATCGCATAGCTCATCGTCTAGCGCTCTCACTCTCACTCATTGTCTAGCGCTCATGCTTATCGTCTAGCACCTACGCTTATCGTCTAGCACCCACACCCATCATTTAGCGCTATCGTATAGTCTCACAAGCAACTATATGATCATTCGCGCACACGCTCTAACGCCTAGCGTCTGCGCTCATGCACAACCAAATGCATCCTTGCTTGCGCCTGGTCCGTCCTCGTCACTCGATGGCTCTTCCTCGCTGCTTGCTCACGCAACCTCTTGTCTTCCCAATGTATGAGCAGTTTTTGTCATGCCAACACCTACCTTATGCCAACGCTCGGCCAACATACTTGTAACGTGATTTGTATGTATGATATTCAATGCTCATGATGATGCGATACTACTACTATTTATGCGTTAATTAGAGATGCTCAAGTAGTAAGCCCTACATTGTCACAATTTTCCTTACGAAGGAACCAAGTGTAATTCCACCGCAAGTTTCTCGGTGTGATCCGAGGTCAAACACGGGAAAGTGGTGTCGGTTATTGCAGTATGTTCATGGTATATGCGACCGAGTTTTTCAATTCTTTATAAAAAGTGTGTACAGTATGTAAATTACAGTAAAATAAAGGAAAGCAGTAAGATGCGATAAAACATGAAAATACAATAAACCTAAACTAGATGTTACAAGATACAAAGTTTATGTGCAAGATACTAGGATTAAGGCTGGCTGTGAAGGTTGTGCAAAGATGTGGAATGCGACGCAAGTCTTGTGAAAAGATTAGAAAGAGAAAGATAAGTATTACAAACAACGCAAGTTCTTAATCGAATTGATGGTACAAATACTGTTCCGCTCTTCTCTTGGTGTACAACTTTCAGTGATCGACCGCGTTTCCCACATGTCTGTGGTGAAACAGAGTCTAACGTAATGAACGCAAGGTTGCTTCCATGTCTGGAAGTACTACTTGCTTTAGTTAGCGCACTCTTCTGACCTTCTCTCGATAGATCAGAATGACATCTTTACTTCTGCTCTCACAAGTGAAGATGCCGTCTAGGATTCTTTAGCTAAACGTATTTGATAACTTTAATACATATTAAGTTCTTGGTGATTCATATTGCTCATCAAGAGATTAAGAAAACATCATGGTGAAAGTGACTAATGGATGAACGGAAATAGACAGAGAATGGTAAATGAAATCTATCGAAACATTTAATATTTCTAGTAAGTGTTTGATACATGATGTGTGAATGTAGAGATAAAGAAAATATGGAATACAGTGAAAGAAAGATAGAACAGATACAATCAGGTGCCAATGTCTTGGCACAGATTCAATGGAGATCTGCTTGCTGGATGGGATGGTTTTGATGGCAGGAAGAGCTTCCCTCTCAGGCTTGCTCCACCGGTAGTAGGGGTCTCTGCATAGAGCTTTGATCGGGTATACAGCTGGTCAGATCTGAGATTTACCTCTCGACCTTATCTCTTTCTCTTCCCGGATTTCTTCTTTTCAGTACTCAGCTCAGCATTTTTCTCTCTAAAATCTTACAACACTTAGCCTAGTATCAAATAGCATAATTTTCTTTAAATTCGCTGGGGTATTTATAGAAGCAGATCCTTTGACTCCGGCCATGTGGTCCCCACTTGATGGTTATGGTAATTCTGCAGATGAAGGGATATTATTCCTTCTGTTATGCAATCAGACCATCAATTCTACACAACCGTTAGTTGTACACGTGTCTCAATCCTCCACTTTCGCGTTGCTCAGTTGCATCTTTCGATCATAGGTTCGCATGTAGTGTTTGTTTTTTTTACCGCATGCGGTCGTAGCATAGCTTTGGACCGACTATCGCATTGCACCGTTACTTCGGTACAATTGGCGCATTGATTAGTTTCTCATGAGCCTTGAGCGCAAACGGTGACTTGGTCTCCTGCAAAACAGAGTAAAGTTTGGCTTGTCCTCCATCTTTTTGGTGTTAGTGGGTGTAATTGCAAACATTTATAATTATTATCATACTAAGTTAATTTTCATACACTTGGCGCATAATTACTAACTTTTAGCCGCAATATTTAGATAAGATGGCATAAATAACTTGTATTTCTACAAGTTATCAACATCCACCATGGTTTGACTCATTGCTTGATGTCTTGGCCGCACACCCTATACCAACACATAGTCCTCCACGCGTTTACCTCTTAGCCAACATGACACCCTTCAATGTCAAGACCAACGCATAGCCATCTTTCACCATGCACCCATGCCTCACAAGCCTCAATGCATAGTTGTCCTAGGCTTCAATACTTAGTCAAATTTTCACCCATTAAGCCTTAACTTAAAGCTATCCAACGGTTACTCATGGTACTTATGTCCATGGATTGGCCTCACATCTATGCATTATGAAGGTTTATCCTATGCGTCCAAGCCTCCACTTCAACACCAAGCTTATTCTTAGGTTCCATACAACCTTGCACATTCTTTGCAAGTCTTAGCCACTCATACTCGAAGCCCTATGCGTTTAAGTTACCTAACACCCACGCATGCCTAATTTTGTACTTAGCCAATTTTACCACCTTACTTAATCATCCTTAGGTGAGGGTATCACATCTTCTCTATACAACCATTCCCTCTCCCAATGACCAAGAGAGAGCCCAGACATACTTCTTTCGTTCCTGAGAATATCAAGGTGTTCGATGTTGGGTTTTATGTCCTAAGAACTCACAGTTTGTAAAATGATAAACATTTTCTATTATCAATATACTTGTTATTGATCTTATAAATTGTATGAAAGTCTAAATTCAATAAACTAAGACCCATAACTATTGTATGAGTACTTAAACTTTATATGGAGACATAAGAGTGGATCGGGTTCGAGTAAATAGTCNTAACTATTGTATGAGTACTTAAACTTTATATGGAGACATAAGAGTGGATCGGGTTCGAGTAAATAGTCAAAATGATCTATGGTACATGAATGAGGTTGGGTACCTTATTCTGGTAACACCATTGGATGCGGCCTACTCTGTAGTTATTACAAAGAGTTGTAAAGAGCTACATATGATGTGGTTCTAATTTGTACATGTTATGACATGAGGAGTGGGGGCGTCCTATGCAATGAGTTTGTATAAGATCCGGACCAAGAAATAAGTCACTCTTACTTTATAATGTTGTTTACTATTTAAGACTGACTATTTCACCTAGATGACCTAGGTAACTCGATCTTAATCCTGAGCTAACTATTTATTCGGGATTGCCTTTAGATTTGCATAGTTGAGGGTTGGCTCAACAGCACCGGCTTAATAAGATTCCCATTTTAGGGGTAAGATCGGATAGATAGCTGGGGACATAGGGTGCAAGACGGAGTTAATGCCTACCTGATTTAGGGATAGAAGAAAGGTTGTTCTCTCAAGTACTGAATCCAGGTCTTGAACAAGGGGCCCCACCCTCTCACTGGGCTGAGAGAGTTTGGTTTGGTGATTGGATCACAAACCAGTTGTTCTCACTGGGCTGAGAGAGGATTAATAGGGACTTGAGGAATAAGATGTAATCTCGGGGGTAAAACAGATATTTGACCAAGCCGTTATTACGAACAACCTGTGAAGGGTCGACTTGCTGATTATGGTTAAATCATGTGGACATAATATATCTATAGTGAGGGGAATGCAACTATGGGCTTTAGTGGAATGACTCATTAGTTAATGAATGAAGATTAATCTAGTCTAATGAGTTTAGCCAATTAATCTCGGATCGTTGGAGCCCATGATTTGTAGGTCCGCGAGGTCCCCTTACTAGCTCGTAACGGACTAGCTCTAAAATAGCGTGATAAGTTAATTTAAAACGTTCAAATTAGAATTAAGAAATTTAGTAATTATATGAGATATAATTATGTTTAATTTTATAATTAAACGGTATAAGAGAATTTATATATTTAAATATGATTTAAATATATAAAGATGGATATGTGTTAAAATTAATTTAATATTTGATATTAAATTAATTAAGTTTTATTTATTAATTAATTTTTCATTTTTAAAATCAAATAGATTTATTAAATCAAATTTTGATTTTTAGATAAAATTGAAAAAGAAAACAAAAACGCATTTAAATGGAAAAATGAATTCTTCCATTATCCATCACTTAACTAGCTCACTCATGAAGTAACCATTTGGCCTTGTATTCTCCAAGCATGAGCTGCAACACATGCAGCTCTTCTCTTTGCATGTTGATCTGCAATATAATGAGAAGATTGGAGTGAAAATCGGGCATGCAATCAAAAGGTTTTTGAGAGAAAAACTGGTTTGAAGAAAGGTTCTTCAACCTTGTTGCAACAGTGAACTTTTCTCCTTCATCCCTTGATTCAAGCATGTTTTGAGTCCCACAACTCAATCTAGAGCACCAAGAGAATAGTGGGGAAGATCTTGAGGTGGTCTACAACAAGATATGGAGAAGATTGCAGCTGGAGATGGAGCTTTGAAGAAATTCTTCAAGAGGTATGTCTTGAGACTCATTTTTTTGCAGAAGTATGCTTTATATTATGTCAAAATTAGTGAATTTGAATGCTTAGATGATCCTTGTTCTTCCACTGCATTTGATACAATCCTACATTCGAGTGGTGGTGTCCAAAAGCTTTTTCGTTGTCATGTTCGTGCAGAGAAAATTTCAAGATCCATTGGAGTGGAATTATGTAAAGAAGAAATCTACAAGGGTGAGTTCTTCTTTTCCCTCATTCTCTCTAGAAATGAATGCCTAAAGATTAATCGTTTATCTTCCTCACTATGAATGTTGCTTCTCGGCTTTTCAATGTTTGTCAAATTGATTTCAATTGCACTGTGTTTATACGCTTTCGCGAGGAATTCAATTCCTTCAATTGGTATTAGAGCCAAATCATACAATTTGTTTTTCAATTTGAAGCAAAAATAAGAGAAGGTGGGCAAAATTCTACATTCTGAATGTTGAGTTTTGCAAATAGATGTTTCAAATTTTGGCACTAATTTTACTGCTATAATTTAATTAAAGTTGTAAAGGCCTGTTGTTTTTTGTCATTTAAATTATGCTATCGAGTTTGTAAGTCCATGTCTTGAAGATTGGCAAACATTGCTAAGGATTGAGATCAAGAATAGAGCACAAGGAAAGAAGAATGAAGTAGAGCATTGTATTTTGTGTTAGAGCATAAAACACAGTGTGTGATGTTGTGCTTTACGCTGAGGCACAGAAACCCTAACATAGCTACACTCGGCAACAACATTTCGATGTTGAGGCCGAGTGTAGCAACACTGTGTGAAACGTAGCGTTACGCTATGACAACTTTCTAGGCCAGCATAGCTACGTTGGGTAGGAGCGTTGCTACTCTCCGAGCAGTTGACGCTACCGTGAGGCAGTTCCAGATCGTAGGTTCGAGCCTGGCTGGAGTAGTTTTGCCTATTTTGTCTTGAACTTTGTAATTTTATTTATTTTACTTAATTAAATGTATATAATGTTTTATTATATTGATTAAATTAATTTTTTAGTGTGCCAAAATTTGATTTATTTTGCTATTTATTTAATTTATGCATTTGATGTATGATTAGATAACATATGTTGTATAAAGTATGTCATATAGTTTTAAAATCTCACCTTAGGATAAACATTAATCATGCATCATATTTTATATAAGTGTTACATTATATAGTTGCATGATCTTATAAGCATGCACATGCATCATATTTAATATAAATGTTATATTATATAGTTTTATGTTTCATGAAATATATACATGCATCCTACTTTAATATAAGTGTTATATTATATGTTGAACATGTATTATTTTCATTAGTAATTTATGTAATGGTTATATTACATGATGAAAATGGTGATGCATTGAGCACGACATTACTTAGTAAATATAAATGTTATATTTGATTAATGGCATTAGATGCATGTTATAGGTTTTAATATTTCATTAATTTAGAAAGTTTTAAATTTAATGAATTAGATTAAAATATATAATCAAGAGTTGCATGCAAACATAGGTCTTAATCAATTTTAAATTGTTTACAATTAATTCACTTAGACTTATGTTAAAAGTATTTCTAATATGATTAGGAATATGCAATCTTTTATTTTTCCTTTTAATAGGATTAACATGAAACAAAAAAAGATTAAAATTACAAAATTTTTATTTAATAAGGGACCTTAGGAAGGTTCTGTCTAAGAATTGGGATATTTAAGCTAACGAAAACAATATGCAATAAATGATTATATTTATTAAAATTTTTAATAAATAATAATCATATATTGTTAAAATCTTTAATATAAATATTATATTGAGTAAATTAAGAATGACTTAGTTAAATTAATTAGCCGAATTTACCTAAGTTAATAAACCCTAGGTTCAGATTCATGCTCGGCCTCATGATGTCGTGAGCACATCCTCCATTAGGAAGGTATTTTATGGATAATGATATAGATACTAATTATCGATATGAATATAGGTATGAAGATATAGATGATTGATACTGATTATTTATATTAAGTATCGATATGGATCTAGAAAGAAAAAGAAAAGATGGTGTGATGTTCTGGACACATCCTCTCTTAAGAAGATATTTTATAGATAATGAGGCGAGTTCTAGATTAAGTGATTACGTATGTAGGTGTCATTACGAACGTGACCTAAATTTTGATTACGAATGGGTAAACATGATGTAGTGAAAAATAGAAAAGATAGAAAAGAGAAAAGTGATTAGAGAGAGAGAGAGAGAGGGGGGGATGGGGGAGGGTGCATGAATGAAAGAAAAGGAGATGGGATAGGATAGGGGGGAAAGTAGTTTTGTGGAGAACGCCCACGGTTTTTGTTTCCTTAAATAATTGGGAGAAGAAACAGAAAGATTTAGTACTGCTGCCGTGTCATTATTCATTATTCATTATTACCAATAACTTACGCGTACGTTTCTCTTATCATTTCATTTTACCGAACGAACACAGCGCCTGCCATCTCGGCCCCACACGCTTCCCACTCGTTCAAATCATTTTTATGGTCCTTTTTGCGTTAACATCCACACCCAAATTTGAATAAAAAATATATATTATTTTTAAAAATATTATGTAATCTTTTTAAATCTTATGTTAATTTATTATATATTTTATAAATTTTCTCTACTGTTCTTTCTTAAATCTTATATCAAAATTTACCCGATCTTTCAAATCTTAGGTACAATCTCAAATTTTGGACTAAAAATTGATAGTCTAAAGATATTTTCTTTTTGGAATCTCAATCTCGATGAAAATCGAGATCTCTCAAATCTTACTTAATATTTTTCAAAATTTAAAAATTACACTACTATTGCTCTAAGAGGACCTTTAATATTAATATTGTTGTTTTCAAAACTTATTAAAGAAATATTGTTGTTTTGAAACTTATTAGAGAAATATTGTTGTTTTGGGATTTTGAGGCTAGAAGTTGAGGGTTGAGGATTCGATTAATGTAGAGGTCGAACGTTGAGAACTTGACAAACAAAAACTTGGAAACAATACGTAAATTAGGGTTGTCGAGGGTTAAAGTTTCGACATACATAAGTCGAAACTTGAACCCTCGACAAGGAAAAGAAAATCTCGCTAATTTTGTGATGAGGATCTCGCTCTAGAAGAGAATCTCGTTAATTTTGTATATTAGGTTGTCGAAGGTTGAAGTTCTGGCATACATAAGTCAAAACTTCAACCCTCGACAAAGAAGATAAGTGGGTGAAGCAGATTGTAAGAGATAGCGAGATTGAAAGCGAGATTGTAGGAGAGAGCGAGATTGAGTCTGCCACATGGATTAAGTGGTCAACTAGTCAACTGACGTGGTCTGCCACATGGAAATCGTCTTCACTTTATTTACTTTCCATAAGTCTGAAAAAGTACATATATATCACCATGCTGCCCCTGCTCCGATTCCCCTACACGATTCCCTGCATGCATTGACTGACTGATTGACATATCGTCAGCAACTTCAATAAAAAGTATAAATTTAATTCAACCTATACCGCATGAAGATTACTGGATCACGCACCCTAATATGCCCGTCTTACATCCTGATCCATCGTTGTGAAAACCTGGTAGACCGAAAAGTTCACGTTATCACAACAAGATGGATTGGACAGAACCAGCCACTCGATAACGATGTAGATTTTGTAATCAGTTAGGACATAATCGAAGGAAGTGTCCTTTATTACTAAGACGGGCTCCAAATAGTTAGGGATTGAAAAATAAATAATTTTTTTATTATATATTCATTTTAGTGTATATTCAATTTTTTTATTATAATTTATTGTATATTCAATTTTTTTTATTAATAATCTATATATATTCAATTTTTTTTATTGTTAATTATAAAGTTTACATTAATTTTTTACCCTCACACTTTTCTCTATTATAGCAATTTTAATTTTTTTTTTTTTTCAGATCATGGCTTTAAACCAGGACCTGTTGATCCCGATGTTTTGTACGACCAGTCCATCATCGATCATATGTTGTATAGCGAGATCGTACTAAACTGAGAAAATTCTTGCAGCGTCGAGAGGCAGTTCTCCAACGCCTATCTCGTTCACCCTCGAATACTACTGCTACTACGTACATCTGGATTCTATGGAGTTGCTTTAGATTGAATTTATTAGTTGGACTGGCATCTTAATCACAAGTCTTGGTCGAGAGATGGAGGCCCGAGACGCATACATTCTCTATATGTCTGATTGAAGAGTGCACTATCACTATACAAGACATAGAAGTGTTTGTTGGGGTTACCTAGTGACGGTTGAGCCGGTCACCGAAGTGATGTACGATGACTGTTTAGAAGTTTAGTCAACTATACCATCAGTGCGACCCCACTGCCGACAAGATTAAAAGGATCGAGGTTTAAGTTTATAATGGTTAGGGGAACATAATTTCTGACTCACAAATTGATGCAGACGGGAAACGTCATAAGATATGCACGAGCATTATACTACAAATGATGGGTGGAAGTCTGTTTTTCAGATAAATCAAGTTCATTTTGTTCACTGATGCTTCCTGCATGTTAGCTAACCTCCATGCATGCGGGGCGTTAATTCGTGGGGTGGAGCATGCTTAGCATGGGTTGTTATTAGACAACTATGCCAAAGCAACAAGACCTGAGATTCGAGAGATTAGCTAGGGCCTCTCTACTTTTACACTATGGGCTTAGGAGCGATTTCCAACAACTGGCTCCACAGCTACAACATGTTAATGCGCTCAGTTAGTTGGACCGAGCCTACGGTTCTCGGATATGGTTGGTTTTAATTTCAATTTAATTTTTATATCAATGATCTAGTTAATTTAAATTCTAATTATCAATTTAAAAATTAGGTGGAGAGACGACAATTTTGTGTGACTAGGTATTGCCACCTACATGTAGTCACCAATTAGTTACATGTTTGATCTGCTTCAACCTATAACAGGGTACATTACACTAACCTAATTGATTATTTTATTCACATTTTTATGTATTTTTTTCTTTAATATTCTCTAATATTAATATTTGTATTTCAGGTTTTTGGGAGCCGTACACAATTATTATCATACTTTGCCTCTATTTTTACGATATGGTCAAAACATATGGCAGACGATTGTCCTCTCATATTTTTGTTTACACATTGGTGAGTGGCATCTTCCTAATAAGTGTGATGAGAACAATTCGTTTTCAGTAGATGTCCACCTTGTAAATACTTGAACCCGAAGATATTGACCTAAGGGACTGGAGATTGGGTCAAAAAAGTTTGCACATTGGTAGTGGCGATTGGCACTATTTGTGAAGGTTTATTCGCAGTGGGGGTTTCTCTCTGACAGTTTGCACAGATGTCATCTCAGGAACATATTCATTGGTATAATAATATCACAAGGCGCTACCGGGTCCCCCAACTCGTCCAGAAGCAGTTGTGGTATCTAGTAATGAATGAATATTATCTAATATTTTTAATTTAAATTTTTTATAATAATTGTCTAATTGTTTTTATAATTCACAGAGATCAAACCAACAGTTAGACTCGTGAGGTTGCGGAAATGATCCGAACCAGTTCTTACTAATGTGATGACAACCAAAACTATATGGAGAACTTCATTATATGTACGATATATACCTATCGTTTCCTCCAGCAAACTCCTAAACGTTAGAGGATCTGTTTTTCGGCAAAGAGGATGAGTTTGATAAGAGTTCGCATAATTGGAAGAGTTGCCCCCTATATGCAGACCTACGAGTCACTGATTATGTATAGTCCGGATGCATGCATGATACCGCAACAATTGGTTCAGGACAATTATGTCAAAGGCTGTGCCCCTCTTCGTCTTCATACTTCGTCCAATGGGACATGGTCGGGAGTTGGAGAGCATAATGATATATTTATTATGAAGCGTCTGCAGAGGTACCGGAGGCAACATCAAGAAGACTGCAGCAACCTCAAGTTCGAAAGTTGACGACGACAACCAGCTTGACAACGATGACGTCGCCTTGTGGGACGCATTGATTTTTGTAATTATTTTTAGTAATAGAATGCAAATATTTAATTTACAATTTTTTTATTTTTTATGAGTTATTATTTTTTTAATTTATTATTTTTAGAGTTTAAATAAAATAATAAAATATTTTTAGAAATTGTTTTTATAAAATAGAAAATAAAAAAAAAAGGAAGAAAGAAGAAGGTGGAATGTGTAATAATTAAAAAAGAAAAAAAAAAAGAGGGAAATTTGTACGGTATTCTCGCTCTCTATCAAAATCTCGCTATTTCGCTCTTGCTCTCGCTCAAAACATCACTCTCTCAAAATCTCGCTCTCTCTCCTAATCTCACTCTCGAATTTGATTGGAAAATTCAGTAGCAATAAGAAGGAGATTCATTAGCTCGTTATTTAGTCAGACTTGATGAGATGACAGAATCCGTAAAAATTATTCAACAAGCTTTGGAAATTCCAGGGGGACCTTATGAAAATTTAGAAATACGATCTTTTGATAGAAGAAGGTCTTCAGAATGATAACTAGACTCAATAATAATGTTAGGAAGGTCAAGGTCAAGGATTCAAAGTTCGACGTACAAATGAAAGGAAGGTCGAGGGTTCAAAATTCAACTTATGTAGGTCGAATTTTCAACCCTCGACTTATTTTTTAAAAAAAAACAACAATATTTTTACAAATAGTTTGAAAACAACAATATTTTCCTAAATAGTTTCTATAAGGACAATATCCTTTTAATTTTCCCGCTCTAAGATCCATTTTGAAAAATTAAATTGGATAATTCGTAAATTTATTTAGAAATTTAGATAATTTTGGAAAGAGATATTGTACTAAAGATTAGGGGTATATATGGGTTGGCTTGGTATTTTTTGGACCAACCTGAAAATTCAGATGGGTGATTAGCTAGTCAAATGACTGTTTTAAACCCAACCCAGGTTGTTAGGTTATAACTTATTTTTTTTATTTTTAATAAAAAATATGTAAATTTATATACAACACATGACTAATAACTAATATCTCATAAAATTAAGATGCTAAATATCAAATATCTATGATATTTATTGTAAACTTTAAACAAAGACAAATGTCATAACAATTTTAAAATAAAAATATTTAAAATTAAAAAATTAATCAATACAACAAAATCAAACTTTAAATAAAGAGGAATATATATATATATAAAATTCAGGTTGAGTTGAACTCAAATTTTTTTTAGCCAACCCACAACCCAACCCAACCCAATAAAAATAGAAAAATTCAACCCAGGTTGGGTAGTCTGTTGTTCGGGTTGTCGGGTTATTTGAACACTCCTACTAAAGATGTGAAAGTTTGGGTAAGATTTAATATAAGATTTGAAAAAGATTATTAGAAAAATTTGAAAATATATAGTTATTGGTATAAGATTTGGAAAGATTACATATTATCTAGAGAAATTTTGTGGATCTTGTTGTTCATCTAGAGATAAATTTCACCAAGAAATCCAAAAGAATTAGTTTAAATATAAGATGAAAAAGTTACTTTTTTTTTTTTTAATTCTAATCTCGGTGTCAATTTTGACTGAAAAGGATCGAAAAAATTATTCCAACGAATTTTAAAATAATATACTAGTTGTAAAGGGAGGAAACAATTGAAGATTTCTTTGTGACAATTTCCCTTCTATTTTCATTTTTTTCATTTTTTTTTTCCCTCTGGTTTTGTTTCTTTTTAGCCTTTAACCTTTTCCTCCCATTAAGGATTACATTATTATAATGTATATATACACATTACAACACAAAAATACCATTTTCACTTTGGTACTTGGGGCACATTTATATTAAAAAAAAATAAGTTTTTTAGTACGAAGAGTTGTTAAGTTGGAAGAGTGATACGTTTGAGAGTTAAATTTGATATGTCGATAATCACTTTTCTTTTAAAATTGTGATATTTCACCGTGATGAGAAAGTAATATTTGATAAACATCCAAAATCATATTAAATTTAGAAGGTGGTTTCTAAATGATTTTTGTTGGAGTGATTTTCTTTTTTTAAAAGACTATTATTACATATTAAACCATTCTCCATTTTGTCTTAAGATTTTGAGAAATTTTATATATTTTTTAAATTTTCGTTATTTTTAATTTTATTTCTCTCTAATTTTTACTCTCTTCCTCATTTTCTCTTTAATGTTTTAATAATTTTTATCTCTAATTTTTATTTTATTTTTTAAAAAAAATTTCTCACATTTTATCTCTCCAATTATTTTTAACTCTATAATTTTTCTATATCTAAATTTTTATCTCTTCAATTTTTTACCTCTTTTTCTAACTTTTTGCTTGTAAATAGTTTTGTTCATCACTCTTACATTTTTTTTTGTCTCTTTAAAGTTATTCCTATAATTTTTTTGTCTCTCCCAACAAAAAATTTGTGAAACTTTATTTTACTATCTTCGAACTCTAGCCATCTCTATTAAATTTCTCTCTCTAAATTTTTTTCCTCTCTAAATTTCTCTTTTATCTCCAATACTTTTTCTCTCTTAAAATTTCTTCTCTTATAACTTTTGTCTACAACCCTCTAACTTTTCAATCTCAAATATAATATATTTTTTAGTAACTTGATGATTCTAAAATTACCTTTAAACATAAAGATTAATCATTTACAAATACTTTTAATTAAATTAAATCGCTTATATAAGTATGGAACCAAATGTTGGCATGATTTAGAATACTTCTACAAAATTAATTATAATTACATAATTGTACTTAAAATACTTATTCTATAAGTCAAACCCAAACATGCCCTTAAATCATTGAAAATCAATTTTGCTTATACGAACATCACTTTTGAAAATATAGAATCGAAAATTAAAATGATGATATGAAAACCACTTTTCATAAATCACTTATTAACAAATCAATTTGATTAAATTTGTTAATTCTTAAATCGCTCCTAAACATGGCGTTACTTCCCTTGAACACCCAACGATTTGAATCTAGTTTATATACTTTTTAGTGAAAATTTAATTAGTTATTACAATTCGTTTGTAGTTAACTTTTGTTAAATAAATCAATGACTTTACATTTTCTTTCAAAAAATTTCAGAAACATATTAACATTGTGCATTTTATTTTATGAAATTTTGTTTATTATCTCTTTATTTTCAAGTAAAATTTAAAGTCACGTTTACACCAGTTGAAAAATAATCCATCATTGGTAATGTAAAAAGTAGATCTCAGTTGATTAGTTTTGTTATTGTTTATCTGCTTTCAATGATTATAATGCGACGTGGGGTCCGCTTTAAAATTTGATCAAATCATATAATCTGATTGAGGAATAAAAAGTGTTCAATCTAATTACGGTTGAAAATGTGAGATCACTACTTTACCATTACCGTTACCATTACAGATATTATTACTGTAACAGTATGAAAATTATGAATTTGCCACATTTATTGTTACCTTTACACTGTTACTATTACAATTATTGTCAGGATCAAACAATAACGTTAACAATAAAATGTGACAGATTCATAATTTTAGATAAACATGATAAAAAACAATTCAAATGTGTTTGCGATTCAGGCCTATTACGATTCATCTATCATTGAAATCTCATTTCGATTATATCCGTTTTTATTATGATTTGATAAACGTGGTTTAAGTTCAAATTAATGAAGAAGACTAATTTCTCCGATTAAATCTATGGGTGATTGCAGTTGCTAAAGTAAAAACAACAAAAAAAAATGAAGACAGTGAAAATTAAATGCCAAGAAAAATGAGCAATCAAACAAATGATTGAATTTTACTTAGCATCTAATTTAGAGGCACGTGTCTACCCAATTGTAATTCAATCACAGGAATTTGAATTAAATTAAGGTTGTTTTTAATATAAAAAAATAAATTAAAATATTTACAAGATATAGCAAAATTTTAGAATTATCAATGATAAACGCTGATAGTTCTAAAATATTGTTATATCTTGTAAATATTTTTAACTGTTTTATCATTTGAAATAATTTTCTATTAAATTATCTACCATGCAATTCCGACTAAAGCCATTATTATATTGAAATTTTAATCTATTGGACACGATGTTGTTCAATATAAATTAGGCATTAACATTACACTAAAATAATAATAATAATAATAATAATAATAATAAAAAAAAAAACTGAGACAGAACAATCAAATCAGATAACCGAATTTTATTAATCGATTTCTCTCTAATCCTAAATTCATGAGGCAAGATATGAACTTTTTGAAAACCTAATAAACACACATGACATGACATAATTTATGTTATTCTGGAAATATCAATTACGCAACAATTACTGATCATGCAATGGTTTTAAGCAATTAGACATGCAAATATAATGAAGCATGCTAAGGAATAAGAATAAGGATGAAAGATGTTTTTAATTAAGATAAACATAAAGCAACATTGATTCACATCCAAAGCGTCGAGACGCTTTTAAGTACCATCTCGACGTTATCCTAATTTGATCATTCATTCTTCAAGCGTCATGCAACATTGAACACGTTGTCTTGACACTCTCGATTAAGGAATTTTTGGTCATTTTCACTATTTCACTTAGATGACATTTTTGGACTTCAAATCCGCCATTTTAACCATATTCACGTGGGACGACATGGTCTACCATATTGGTGATCGATTCTTATAAAACAACATTTAAACTCATAAAAAATGTCATGAAGTAAGTCGATTTAACAAAATAATATAACACACTTACCGTGGTATCAAACACTATTGATACGACCTGCTTCGTAAATGTTACAAATGATTTTAAACTAAACCGTTCATGTGAAGGCATGCGAGTGGAAGTATCATCTACAATGAGATTGTATAAGGTTGAACCACTAAAAATTTGATCTTTATTTATAAATTCATTAATTAAGAATATTGATATTTCACAGGATGATCATATGTCACTCGATCTTAATCTTGAGTGAGTTATAAACTCCTATATGTAAGGACATGTCCTTTAATTTGCATAGGTGAGAATGACTTTTGTAGCCAATTCAATGAGCCTACCATTTTAGAGACTTATCCAAATAGGGAGTCGAAAGCATAATCTCTACTCCTTGAGTGTTGATTTCGAGACTTGAACAACGAGACTCCTTTTAACTGGGTCGAGAGAGACTTAATTTATAATTGAATCCTAAATAGATTGTTCATTAAAAGATCAGTAGTATTTAAGGTAGAAGATGTAATTATATGGGTAAAATAGATTTTTGACCCAATTACAATTATGAACATCTTGTGTGTATGTGTGTGCGTGCGTGCACGTGTGTTTATGAAGTTTCTTTAAGAAAATATTTGGTATAGGATCGATGTGGCAATCCTAGAAGAGGGAGAATAAAGTTTATTCAAGCTGATTAAAAATATTTTACTGATGTTAGCCCAATTAAGTCATTGATAAACTTTTCGCAAGCAATTAATTTAAACAAGGATTTTATAAAAATAAATTTAACCCAAAGTAATCAACAAATTAAAACTCACACTTTTAAGCATCCTGTTTAATTCTAACAATAAGATTAGTAAATGCTATGAAAAATTAAGAAATACCAATCAAAATAACAAATATAAACAATTAACTTCAAGAACAAAGATCGCAGTTAGTTCAAGTGATAAAATATAATAATAAATTAACAGCAAAATCAAATAGAAGATGAATAGAGAAATTGACACTAAGAAATTTATAGTGATTCGACACAACTGACCTACTCTACTTCCCAAACACTTCTTGGGTACTTCACTAGAAACCCTTGACTCTTTTCACGGCTTAGAGTTGAACCGCTACAAGTTTTTTCTAGAGGAAGAACAAACTCGATCCTTTCTACGGTTGAGGATCAAACCATTACAACAATTTTTTTTCGAAATCAAGAGCAACCCTTACGATGGTTTGCAAAAATTAAAGAGTACACTTACAACTCTCTCAATAGAGTGTATTTACAAATTGTAACACACGACAAATCAATCTTCATTCACTTAAAAGAATATGAAAAGATAAAATTGAAGTTTGGAGAGAGCAACAATGGAGGCTTAGTGAATTATAGAGGATTGTAAAAATGTGAAATTGTTTTAAAAATTTGGAAGAAGATTAAATATTTAAAACGTGAACGAAGATAGTGAAAGCCAAATTCAATTAAGACCTTTAAATCTTTGTAAAAGAAAAATAAATAGTGGAGATTAAAGAAATTAAAAAGTAAAAAGTAATTAACAAAAGTAATAATAATTTTGCATTTAATGTTTTTTTTCTTCTTTTATTTCCTTTAGTCACAAATTTATATAAATATATCATTTTTTCTAATTTCCTTTTCTTTTTAAATCCAACCAAGGTCCATGAACTGTCATTCTTCCAAGACCCCAAATGTCACCTTTTAACTTGGCCTTTTCGATGAATAAGTCGCCACATCATCTCCTCGAGTAATTTTTTGTTGAACTTGTTTCTACTATATCTTATTCATTTGAGCTCCGACTTGAGTGATTTAAATTGCGTTGGCATCGTTGTCTTGAACTGTATGCAACAGATACTACAAAATACTAAAATTATTAGTAAATTAATTCAATTTGTTATCATCCAAGTATTAATTAGGTAATTAATTAGAATTAATTAATTTAGGATTAAGGATCAAAATTACCCAACTTTTGGCACATGGATTTGTTAGCCGCTTGGAATAAAATTTTTAGGACTAAGAAACCAAATTTATGGGTTTGGGGCATAATTTTTCAATGAATGCCATGGATTCGAAAAAAATTTCTCTTCATTTCCTAATTCTTATCGGTGGTCACCGAAAACGGTCAGCAACAGTCGTCAGTTAGTTGCCCGTCATGGGTCATTGGATTCTCTTCACCGCTTACTGTCCAACGAGTATCATTGATGTTCATGGTTTTATATCATGCAAAACCGCAAGGTAGGTTTTAATATATTGATGGAGTTTGAGTATCATTCACAGGATTGACCCATTAATTTGGTTAAGTATCATTACTACTTCTACCTTATTTTATCTAGAGAATTTAAACTTTGAAGATCTTTTATTTAATTAATACTACTTTTACTTCTAACTAAGTGGAGACAACAAATAGAAATAAAATTTAAGATATAACTCATGCAATATGCTCAATCAATTAAAAGACTACATTTATTATGCAACATACATAAGTTAAGAAGATACTATTGTTATTAACTTCCTCTTTCGAGATCGATTGATTCTCCTACTTAGAGTTAAAATCTTACTATCACACCCCCTTCCTGGCTTACTTCCCAAGTTTGAAAGGAGGCGTGAGGACGGCAGATACTACTCTTTTGTGATACCTACTGTCCACTCTTACCTGTTTTGCCTAGTAAACTTAGAGCCAAGGAAAAATAACAACTCTTTGGCTTAACTCATCTTATTACAACTAATATAAAGTTTACAGAACCCTCAAACTCAACTTAACAACTCCAGACTTTTAATTATAGAAACTTATAATAACAAACTTAAGTCCAAAAGTGTAGTCGTAGTGTGGTAAAATTTGACCTTAGTAGCACCTTGGAACTCCTCTCTTTCACTACCTAGGAAAAAAAATATAAAAGAAAAGAATGAGATCCAAGAAGCTCAGTGAGTGATAAACAACTTACAGGGTCTCTTAAAACGCTTAAAAGTAAAAATTAATAACAACCAATCAACAACGTGAGGTTACTATTCCAAACCTCGAACATGCACGTATCAGTTCCCTACTATACCTACACACACGGTAGATAGTTAAAATTATCTCTCTCATTACTATGTGCACATAAATCCCTCTCTAAATAGCTCATAAACTAGACCCGTCAGTCCTCTAACCATCCCATACAAGGTTCCTCTCACTGGCTCAAGAGCTAGGCCTAATACCCCTTGACCATCTCGTGAGATTCTAACATAGGCTCAAGAATTAGGTCTTTGACCCCCTGACCATACTCTGCCACGTATTCTTATCCCATGTAAGCTAGCATATACCTATATATAGATTTTTACAATAAATCTTGAAGGAATACCACTCACAGTTTTGTTAGCAGAGATTCCCCCTTTTTCCAAACCTCTTGGTTTTCTGGTTCCTTCTGGAATCTCAGGCCTACACTAGCCCAATGATAGCTTGGAAACTCATGTTTTGGGCTAGAATAACCTTAGAATACCTTCTTGGCCCTAAACTCAGCATACCAACTCCAACTGATATGAAACTAGACCTTTGAACACTCTTGGACGACTATGGATGTATGGTAGCCTTCCTCAGCACTAGTTGGACACATGGTTGCTTCCCCAGGCCAATTGGGCACATGGTCCACCTTGTTGGGCATATGATCTGTCTTCTCAGCTCACTTCAGACTCAATTGGATACATGGCATGTCACCTCAACGCATGGTTAATGAGGTTGGATGCGTGGTACCCCTATAACACCCTAAGTTCTCTCTCACCTCTCTCTTGTTTGAGTCCTATATGAGAGGTTTTTTAGTTTTCATGTGATATGAGATCCTCTCGAGGTATTTATAGACCTTCAGAAGTTTCCTCGTCACTCTTCTTATGCTCTCAATGCATGACACCTCTTCCTTGTGGAAATTTTGTATCTTCATCACGTTGAGCCACTACCTACTTGTATGCAAGCTTGAGGTGTCTTCACCCTACCTTGTCCAACGTATGTTTACTTTTGAGGTGGCATTCCAACTTTTTGCATGTCCTCCCATGCGCTCACTGAAGGAACTCTTATCAAAGAGAACCAAAGAGTAGAAGTAAGATCGTTCCAAACTCATTGTGACAGAATTACATACATTCACAAACATACAAACTAGTTATGCATTTCAAAACAGATTACGATATGGTTTGATAAATTAAATACAAAGGTACAAGAGACATACCTTTTGAAGAACTCTTCTTCTACCTTTCTCTTGCTCTCGTGGATTCTTGGACCAGCAACTCTCGCTGTCGTTTAGAACATCATGCCAATCGTCTACCAAATCTCTTATTGTCGCTAGTACATGAATAGTCTTCTCCACGAACAAGCAGCCTCTAGGACACCACCACTTAGTGACCTTGGTATTCTCAGAGTGAGAATCCAGGAGTTGTGAGCTCTGTTGGATTTGGTAAAGGGAAGGAGGAAACTACGATCGTATTCAATGACCAAGCAAGTGGGAGAGGAAAAATGTCTATCACATAGACTTGTGCTTGGTCGTTTAGACAAAGGTGCACGATCGTCTAGTAAAAGAGGTCTGATTGTTTACACGATCGTTTAGTGAAGCTTGGTTAGGCGCGCGATCATTTAGTAAAACCTTACACGATCGTTTAGTCAATAGCGTGTGTACACGATCGTTTAGACAAACAATTGAGGCTGTTGTGTAGGCTCTCGTGAGCTAAACGATGGACAGTGTACTCTAATGAAGAGATACTCCGATTCGCTTCCAAAAATGAAAACATTTTTTCATTTTATTCTTCAGTTATGAAAACTAAATAGAACCTCCCATTGTCATGTATGATTATGGAGAAAACCACCAACAATTATCTCATAATTGTTTTGATTATAAATAAATATAATAAATAACTCATTATATTATATTTATTACCTATAGTTTTAATATCACATCATATGCAACATTTAAACCATAGTCATTTTCTCCTTGACTTGATGTAAATCATATTTACATCATTTTCCTCCAATTAATGTATCTCATACATCATGTCAACTATATCATATATAATTGAACCAGTTTAATCATATTATATATAATCAAACTCCCTCTCGTCGATTTGAACACTTCAAACTGACCAAAAAACTGATTCTCAATTTGAATCCATTGAGCTACCAAGGGGATCTTATGGACCTATAGCTTGAAGCTCCAATGATACGTGAATAGTTAACTACACTCTTTAGCCACGAGATCCACCATCCGTTAACTATCGGGCACTCCACTAAAGACCAATAACTTCACTCTTCTCACCATAGATATATTTTTGTGTCCATCAGATATAGCCAGTCAATAGTATGATAACCCTTCACAGATGCTCGTAAGTACAACTGGGCCAATTTACCGTTTTTCCCTTGTAGTTACATATAACTTCTTAAGTACCACTGATCCCTCTAATAAACAACACATCTTAGTCCTACTTTGAGTGAACACCTCTCGGGCCATGAGAAGGTGTGTGATGCCACATTGTTCAAGCCTCAGAATCAGCCCTTAAGGGAGCAATCTATCTACTTACCCCTGCTTTGGGGAAGGAGTGAACTCCATCTTGTGTAGCTGAGTTCTCTGCTCCCCAATCAGACGAATCCTTAAAGTGGTAGGTTTAAGTCAGAAATCTAGCCACTTGCACCCATGCAAATCAAAGGATCGCCCTCAAAGGCAGGAGTTCCTAACTCACTCAAGATTAAGGTCATGTTACCAATGGTCATCCTAGTGAAGTGAAGTCTCTGTCATGAACGACGTTATATAACGAGTCTAAACACTTCGTGGTCCAGTCTTATACAAACGCCTTTTGTATAGGACACCCCACTTTTTTTTTGCATGTTGTTGGATTTTATGTCCTAAAACTCGTAGTTTGTAAATTAATAAACATATTCTGTTTTGTTTTTCGATAAAGTTGTTATTGAAATTGTAATCTTGAATCCAATAAACTAAGGTCCTGAGGCTATTTAATGTAGTTTGAACATTATATAGTGACATAAATGTGGATCAAGTTCAAATATATAGCCAAAATAGTCTATAGTATATGAATAAGGTTGGGCGCCTTATTCTGGGGATACTATGGATGCGGCCCACTTTGTAGTTAGTATAAACGATGTGATCTTGAATCGTTCATATAGAGATATGTGAGTGGGGGCATCCTATGCAATGAGTTTGCATAAGATTGAACCATGAAATAGTCACTTTTTACGTTCTAAATGCCTTTTTATGTATAAAACTGACTATTTCGTTAATTGATGACCTAGGTAACTTAATCTTAATCCTGAGCTAACTATGAACTCCTGTTTACTCGGAATTATCCTTAGATCTGCATAGATGAGGGCAGCTCATCATCACTGGCCCAATAAGCCTCCCATTACAAGGGTAAGATCAGGTGGATAGCTGGGAACATAGGGTGCAAGACGGAATTCACTCCTGCCCGTTATAGGGATAGTAGATAGGTTGTTTCCTTTAGTACTGAATCCAGGTCTTGAACAAGGGGCCCCACCCTCTCCTTGGCTTGAGAGGGATTCGGTTTATAGGTTGGACCTGTGATCAGTGGAACAAGATGTAGTCTTGGGGGTAAAACGATTTTTATGACCCAGTCAAGATTACGAACAACCTGTGAAGGATTAGCTTACTAATCATGGTTATATCAAATGGACACAAATATATCTATAGTGAGGGGAGTGCAACTATAGAACTATAATGGAATGACCCGTTAGTTAACGAATATTTATTAGCTTCGTCTAAAGAGTTTAGCCAGTTAATCTTAAATCGTTGGAGCCCATGATCTATAAGTCCATTAGGTTCCCCTACTAGCTCATATGGAATAAACTTAGAACAATATGATAGAATGTTCTTATTGTTCGAATTAGGTGAAGAGAGAGAAACTGAAAAGTATTTGTGATATAGTGGTCGGGTTTTTCAGTTTAGAGATACAGATTTAATATTTAAATGTTATTTAAATATACATTCATATTCGGAAGCTCGGAAATAATAGAAATGGTCAAAGATGTAAAAAGTCAAAGAGTTGACTTTTGACTTTGAAAAGTCAAACTTTGACCGACCTTATATTCAAATGTGATTTGAATTTCGAGAAAATGAATGTGGATTCATGCTCGGGAGGTCAAAATTAGTTAGCACGAAAAAAATCATAAAAAGTCAAAATGTTGTCTTTTTTGTCAAAGTTTGACTTTGACCAAATGAGTATTTTTCCCTTTGACTAAAGTTAGTGGGAAAATCCAAACTTTTTTTGGATAATTCCACTAACAAAATAGTGGGCTAGGTGTTGGCTTATAATGGAAACATTAAGCCCACTTAGATAGTGGATTCTAGGTATTGGTTTTTTATGGATTTGTTTCATGCAATTGTTGCATAGCTTTTTTCTATAAATTGGGTTTTCAATTTTGAATTAAAGACTTTTGCCATTTTTTTGCAAAAATTAGTTTTCATAAATGGGTTGAAAAATTAAAAACCCAAAACCCAAATTCATTCTTATTTGTCATCTCTTTTCTCTCTCTCGATTTTCTTCATCCATCGGGTCCCACAACCTGGTTCTGAGTCCAGAGGATAGTAGGTCAACTCTAATAGTGGTCCGAAAGAGTTCAGGCCGAGATTCAGCAAGGAAAAGTGGTTTTCGGGAGCTTCAAAGGTAAGTTAATTTACTGTTTTTCCTTCATTTTGCATGCTAGTTTCCTTTTAATTAAAAGTAATTAGAGTGTAATTAGATCCTAATTTCACTGCGTATGTCTCGTGTTCCATCACATGTCTCCACATGAATGATCTATAGCATGTCACAATACTGGTAACTATCTAGAAAGCGGGCCGCATCCATAGTGTCACAAAGATAAGGTTTCCCTCCTATATCCATATACTACAGACCATTTTTGTTATCACTTAAGGCATGATCCACTTGTATATCTCCATATATATGGTTAAGTTACAAAGACAATAAGGGATCTTAATTTATTGGTTTGTGGTAAAGCAATTAAAAAAATCTCATGTTTCATAGATAACAGTGAAGAAAATATCTCATATTATTAAATCATAAGCATTTGTTCAATACAGATGTTTACAAACTACAGGACGCAACAAGAGTTTAGAGCATCAACCCCAACAATATCACACTTGTCCTAAAGCGAGTGGGGTGTACATAACAACAAGTACAAATCAATAAACTAGGGCACTAAGGCCTAGTAAAAAAAAATCTCCCGCCCTAGTCCAGCCACGACCGGTCGCATAGACCCATGCTCTGAAGGTGACCTTAGAAAATTGTACCCGTGAGAGCCTTCGAAAACCGATCAGCAACGTAGTGCTTCGAAGTGATCTTCGTGACTATCACGTTCCTTCGATGCACTATCTCGCGGATGAGATAATACTTTCGCTCTATGTTTGTCGTGCTTGTGACTTCTGGTCTCCCTGGAGTTCTCCACAACACCACTATTATAATAATAGAGGGCAATGGGCCTAGACATGTCTGGAACAACTTCTAGATAAGTCAGGAACTTCCTGAGCCAAACGACCTCCTTAGCAACTTCACAAGCCACTACATACTCGGCCTCTGTCATGAAGTTGGCGATGCACCCTTGCTTCGCCACACTATAGCTCCTCCGTTAAGAGTGAACACTGAATCTGAAGTGGATTTATGAGAATCCTTATCAGTCTAAAAGTCAGAGTCCATGTATCCAGGAAGGTTCAAATCCTTAGATCCATAATGAGCATGTAGTACCTCACTCTCCGAAGATACTTGAGGATGTTCTTTGCGATCCAGTGACCCTGTCTTGGATTAGACTGAGATCTATTGACTATCCTCACAACGTAGGAGATGTTCGGTCTAGTAAACAACATCGAATACATCAAACTGCCAACGACAGATGCATAGGGGACCCGTCTCATCTCCTCAACCTCTTTAGGTGTCTTAGGACATATTTTCTTACACAATGTAACTCCATGTCTAAAAGGCAATAGGCCCCTTTTTGAAGTTTTACATCGAGTACTTGAGCAACATCTTGTCAATGTACAATGCCTGAGATAGCACTAGCACTTTATTCTTTTGATCCCGAAAGATCTGAACATCAAGAACAAACTAAGCCTTTCCCAAATCTTTCATTTGGAATTGGGTCGCTAGCCAGTTCTTAACTGATGTCAGTAGACCTACATTATTCCCAATGAGTAGGATATCGTCTACATACAATACTAGGAAAACTACTGAACTGTTGATGATTTTCTTATAGACACAAGGCTCATCAATGTTTTGGACAAAGCCATACGATTTGATCACAGTATCAAATCGAATGTTCCAACAGCGAGACGCCGTTTCAGCCCATAAATTGGCCGATTCAATTCTCAAACCTTTAGCTCTTGACCTTGGGCTATGAATCCCTCGGGCTGCACCATATAAATGGTCTCCTCAAGATTACCATTTAGAAAGGCAGTCTTGACGTCCATTTGCCATATCTCATAATAATAATATGAGGCAATGGATAGAAGGATGCAGATAGACTTCAACATAGCAACAGGCGAGAAAGTCTCCTCATAGTCGACTCCCTCCACCTGGCTATAACCTTTTACCACAAGTCTAGCCTTGAAGGTTTGCATCTTCCCATAGGCACCCCGTTTCCTGTTGTAGATCCATTTGCAACCTATACCCCATCAGGTTGATCTATAAGATCCCATACTCAATTGAAGTACATCGACTCCATCTCGAGATCCATGGCTTTGACCCATTCATCCCGGTCAACATCCTCTATTGCCTTCTGATAAGACAATGGATCCTCAACCTCACCATTAGCTACCATAGCCAGGATTTCAGTGAAACCCATATAGCTAATAGGTGGGTTCACAACCCTCCCACTACATCGAGGTTCCTTCAACTCTTAAGTTGGAATTGACCTACCAGATGAACTATCATCAACAACTCTTGCTGATGAAGCATGCCTTTCAACAACCATTGTTGAAGTTTCAGTAGTTTCGTTGGAAAACTCATGGAACACGATTTTACTACGTAGACTATGCTCCCTCGTATGATCCTCTTCCAAGAAGGTAGCGATCGTAGACACAAACACTCTGTTTTCCGTAAGATCATAAAAGTAACCCCTCGTGTACTTTTGGGGTAGCCTACAAAGAGGCACAACCTCGACCTTGGGTCCAATTTCTTTGGATTAGCCTCAAGCACATGTGCTGGGCAACCCCTTATGCGGAAGTGACGCAAAATAGCTTTACACCCGTTCCACAACTCCAAAGGTGTTCTCGCAACACTCTTGGAAGGAACACAGTTGAGGATATACACTGCAGTCTCCATTACAAAACCCCAAAATGAGTCTAGTAAGGAAAGGTAACTCATCATTGACCAAACCATGTCCAACAAGGTTATGTTTCTCCTTTCTGCTACACCATTCTGCTGAGATGTACTCGATGCTGAGAATTGAGAAACACTTCCATGTTCTATCATAGTTCTGGATCTCAAGATCCAAAAACTCTCCATTTGATTCGATCGAAGTGTTTTAATTTGTCTATCCAATGCATTTTCAACTTTAGCCTTGAATTCTCTGAACTTTGGAAAGGATTCAGACTTTCATTGCATCAAATAAACATACCCATACCGAGAGTAATCATTAGTAAAAGTGATAAAATACTCATAGCCTCCCTTGGCTCGCACATTCATCGGACCAAAAAAGTCAAAATGCACTAACTCTAAAGGATCTTTGGCTCGATAACCTTTTCCAATAAAAGGTCTTTTAGTCATCTTGCTTTCAGGGCAAGGTTCGCACACCGGTAAAGAATTTTCCCCTAACTCACTTAGAAGTCCATTCTTCACCAACCTCTCAATCCTATTGAGATTGATGTGCCCTAACCGAAGGTGCCAAAGATGGGCATTTTCCTTAGGAGAAACCTTTTGTCGTTTATTTTGAGTTACGACAGTTTTAAACATCTCTATGTTATGGAGGGAACTTGTTGCTAACGACCTTAGCATATACAAGTTTTTTTTCCAGTTTTGCTGAATAAATCTCAACACCATCTTTATGAATAAACACTTTATTCAAATCAAAATGAAGGGTGTATTTACATTGAATCAACACTTTACAGAAATTAAGTTCCGCTTTAACTCAGGAACCACATAAACATCATTCAAAATGATAAAATTCTTCTGTAAAATCAACTGGAGTCCTCCCACTGCCACAGCTGAGACGACGTGCCCGTTTCCTATTCGCATCATCACCTCTTTAGCCTTAAGCTGCCGTAGGATCTAATCCCCTGAAAAGAAGAACAAACATGATAAGTAGCCCCAGAGTCAATAATCTAGGCAGAATCACCATTCTCCACTAATCATGTCTCTAAAACTAGTAAATCATATTTACCTTGTTTTGCCTTGGCCTTAGCCTTCTTCTTCTCCTTGATCCAGCGAGGATAGTTCCATTTCTAGTGCCCATCTTGGTTGCAATGGAAGCACTTTACTTTTTCAACCGACGCTAGTTGCCTACCCCACTGGGTGACAGGCTGTGGGTTAGCAGGTGCCTTCCCCTTCCCCTTACCACCCTTTTTCTTCTTCCACTTGGTAGTGTTAGAAGTAGAAGGTGCAGACTTAGTCCCTGAGGTCAAACCTTTATGGAACTTCTTTGATGATGAAGCAACATTTGCCTCACCAACCATCTTCTCCTTACTTTTCAGTAAGGATTGGAATGTCTACAACTTGTTGAGGAGAGTTGTAACTGTCTCTTATACACATCTAGATGTGTATAAGAGACAGTTTGAGAGCTTCGTACTTGAGCTATCCAGACGGTTGTCCGAACATTCCCCGCAGGGACTCTATGATCTCACGTGCTGAGACCGAACTGTCTCTTATACACATCTAGATGTGTATAAGAGACAGCACGTGCTGAGACCATAGGCTCATGCTTCTTAGCCAAAACATTGTTAAAACTGGCCAAGATGTAAGCTCGGGCCTTCTCATTTGTCCGTGTCCAACGCTCATAAGCCTCCCGAACATTTCGAGTGGCGTTCTGAGGTGGAATAGGAGGACACTCCTCCGTAAGGATGATTCGTAGGTCATCGATGATTAAAATTATTGTGATCATGTGTTTCCAACTAGCATAGCTCTCGACAGTCAATTTGTCGGCACTTAAAAGAGCTAATGTGGCTGTAGCCATTCTAACATTGCTGAAAAATGAACAAACTTAATAAGTCTATGCAATACCACTTTTAACACCAATTTTAGTTTTAGCAAAATAGTTTCCATGTACCCTAAGGGAAAAGACATCTATTTTGCAATGATGCCCTAGTGAGGCAGGACAAACGTCATCGGTGGGGTGATCAGATGTCTCTTCACTGGGATGAGACACTCTCAACCATTAGGCAGAAACAACTCTTGTAACTGACCTTAATAGTCACAATTTTTCGATCCAGAACTGTTAACCTTTAAGAATTTCACATAAGTTTAACCCCTCATTTTGGGCCTTAGAGTCTCGCCCTAATGGGCCCACCGTAGGGAAAAAGCAGATTAGGACAAGAGACTAAAGCGACCTTATCCTATACAGTAGATCAGATAAAGAGTCGTGAAAAACTGCCATTCTATAGGGGGACAATCCCAGGGTGCCTCGAGGAGATGCACAGAAACGTTATCCAACCTAATAAGAGAGACCGTAGGATACGCTGTCGCACATCCCGCTCCCACTTATTATGAACATTCTCTCCATTCACCTTGGTATTGACCTACCCAAACACCATCCTTTAGAAGGACACTCTCAGGGTGCCACAAGGCCAAGGATAGATCTCTTGGTGTGAACATAAAGGGAGAAATGCGAAGAGGTTTAAGTGAAGTATCATATATCCCAAGTACCTCCCACTAAATGTTCTACCTAAGGGTTCATTAACTTAGACCATCCGGCTACTAATTTTATCTAAGTCGATTTAGTTTGCTCAAAAACAACTTTTGTCTTTGAAATTAAACAAGTTCAAGTCATGTCCCATTAAACTCATTAATGGACTACCCTCAAATTTGCATGCATGCATCAAACCTATCTAATTCACCTTTCCAGGTAGGTTCCCACGTAGGGATGTTCCGTTTCCATCAGCTTAAGTACCCCAGCTTAGACAGAACCCGCCTTAGGCAAAAGGTTCCTTATAGATAGATTTGTTACATATTTAATCTTTGATTAGTCAATTTAATCCTATTAAACTGATTAAAAGATTAAACCTTAGGTTTGTAATCTCATTACAACCTTGATCTTAGGTCTATCTCCACCAAGTTTTAATACTCTTTTAAAACCATGATTCAAGCCTAAGTTCGCATGCATTTCTTTCTTATAGATTTTAGTACTAATTTCCCTTATAACACTTATAAAAGAAAGAACCAAAACCCATTTTCATTGTCTGCACAACTAGGTATTTATAACTCTTATAAATTTAACCTATGTGTTATGCTTCATGTAATGTCCATTCATTACTATATATAACTCTTATATAATTGGTAATGAACTAAGCAAACATGCTTCCATACACCCTTATACTATAACACTTATAATATAAAGATGATGCATGTCTATGCTTAATGCATGCATAAATATAACTTTTATATTATATGATGCATGCTCATGCTCTTATGTAATTTAAATCATGCAAACTACTATATCATAACACTTACAATATAGAGATGATGCATGACCAACGCATAACCTAAGGTAGGATTTCAACTATATGCCATACCATATGACATATAATAAAACATACATCTCATGTACATTCACCAAAGACTAATGGATTAGGATGATTTAGCCTAAAAAACCAGAAATTAAATTCTATATACTACATAAATCCATCGAGCAAACTGTTAGGAAACTGATCCTTACTATGACTTTGATTAACGTAACTGGTCGACTCAAAAGCTAGACAATGAATGAGTTCTTCATTAAACGATAAGAGTCAAACAAGACTAAACGATCGCTTACCAAATGTTGAACAATCGTTTACAAGTTCTACACGATCGCTAAGTAATACTGAATGATCGATTACAAAATACTCCTCGATCGCTTACAAACTACTACACGATTACTTACAGATTACAACACGATTGCTTACCAACTACTACACAATTGCTGGGTTCTACTACTTGATTGCTTAGAAGAACCAGTGAGATTTGTAACTTTCTAGCGAGATCTTCAAACGATAATCGTCCATGACGATAGAGACTACACGATGGTACACCTGAACTCCCACCCTCAAGAACTCACCTTCCCAACTCCAGATATGCAAATCTTTGTGCCTTCCTTTCTGTTTCTTCCTTCCTTTAAATGATCAACTTCCAAATAGAATTGAAAGTTATTTCAGTTGCGGTTCTTAACCTCCATAACAGACTCAACCGCCAACACTCCTTCAAGCCTTTTACTCTTCCTTCTTTGATTAAGATGCCTATCATTACCTCCTCCGTCCACCTTTACCTTGTTCTCAAGGTAAAATTCTGGAAACTGATTATGGAAGTCATCGAGCACCTCTCATGTCGCCTCATGCTCCGGCAAACCTTTCCACTTCACCAAAACTTCACGTCCCTACTGTGACAGCCCAGGTTGAGAGCTCAAAACAACTTCTGGTTTCGACAGCCAAGTATGATTTTCATCGACTAAAGGATTCACAGACGCTTCCTCTCCTGGCTGGCCAACCAACTTCTTTAGCTACGACACATGAAACACAAGATGGATGGACACCATTGACGGAAGGTTCAATTTGTAAGCGACGATGCCCATCCTGTTGACCACCTGATATGGTCCATAATCTTTGGAGATAATTTCACAAACTTCTTTTGTCGAACTAAAATTTGGCGATAGGGTCGTAACTTCAGCCATACCCAATCACCAACTTGAAATTCAACATCACGACATTTCTTGTCAGCAAACTTCTTCATTTTCTTTTGAGCCACCTTCAAATGTTCCTTGAGCACACGCAGCGCAACATCTCTGTCTCTCATTTGTTGGTCCAAAGTTGCATTGGCAGTACAATCATCCCCATAATAAATCAACGTTGGGGGTTGTCTTCCATACACAATCTATAAAGGGGAGAAGCCAGTAGAAGCGTTATACGTAGTGTTATACAATATTCTGCCTAATGCAACCAGTTGATTCATTCTCTCGGCTACTCTCCATAAAAGCACCTCAGATACATTTCCACGCTGCGATTCACCACCTTTGTCTGACCATTCGACTGAAGATGATAAGCTGTACTGCAATGGAGCTTGGTACCCGACAACCGAAATAACTTCTACCAAAAGTGACTCACAAACACCTTGTCTCGGTCCTACACAATTGACTTCGACACACCGTGTAGTTTAACTATTTCTTTGCAAAATGTATCGACTACAATACTAGCATTAAAAGGGTGTTTCAACGGCAGAAAATGAGCATATTTACTCAACCGATCCACAACCACTAAGATCACATCATACCCTCTAGCCTTCAGTAATCCTTCAATAAAATCCATTGAAATGTCAGCCCATACAAAAACAGGGATAGGCAGTGGCATCAAAAATCCAGTTGGTGATAAGGCTAGCGACTTATTCTTCTGACATACGATACACTCCTCCACATACCTCTTAACAGCCCCCTTCATGCCTTACAAATATAACTCCCCTGCTATTCTCTTGTATGTTCTCAGAAATCCGAAATGGCCACTAAACACAGAATCGTGATACGTAAGCAAGATTGTAGGGATCAACGAAAAGGTGCTAGAAAGTACTAACCTCCCTTTAAACTTCAGTACGCCTTGCTATAGAGAAAAGTCATGCACCTCATCTTCCTTCCTTAGTACACGGTCTTTAATTCTTTGTAACCGGTCATTGTGCTCAACTGCCTTCAGAATCACAGCTATATCAATCAAATAGGAGCTAATATTTGAGTCAATTAAGCTTCTATCTCCACACTGGATAAGGCATCCACGACACCATTCTCCAATCTCGGGTGATATATCACTTCAAAATCATACCCAAGTAACTTAGCTACCCACTTCTGAAACTGTGGCTATATTGTCTTCTGTTCAAGCAAAAATTTCAAAGCCATTTCAAAGCCTTCTGATCGGTCTTGATCACAAATTGTCGTCCTAACAAATAAGGGCACCACCTCTCCACTAATGGCGGGAAATTAGAAGTCAATTTTACTCGAAAACTAAAATCCCGTGGACGCGGTATGTTATGCATGTTCTTAAGATATGCGTTGATAGTCATGCGTCGATGGTCATGCGTTGGAATGATAATGCGTTAACGAATGTATGCGATGACCATGCGTCCTACCACAAGTTTTCTTGCGCTCACGCCAAGTATAACGTGAACGCAAGTTTCTCGGGTAATCCAAGGTCGAACACGGGGACTTGTAGTTATATGTATGCGGTTATGTGCATACGGCGGTTTGAATAAAAGAATGGAAGGGATGTTGCTAAGTTAATCCTACTCCCACTCCTATCTAACATACAATGCAATGAGAATATGCATGAAAGGTTGAGATACGACAAACCTTGACATGAAATAAATGTATGGGAAAATAGATAAAATGTGAAGATGATTTCATTGCAACCCTTAAGAGTTACCGTAAGGGCAACCTTAGTCAACGCAAACCATGCGATCATGCAACACATATACAATAGTAAACCACCTCTCGGTGCGAATACTACGGCTTCTAATGCTAGAACGCATGCGATATATGCGATAAGTCTATAGAACCTACACATAAGCCTCTATTCTCATTTATGCGATGACAAAGTGACACACACACAAATAAGGCGACTACATATTATCATACCTATTCCTAGGGTGCATGCGATGTAGTGTGACGAATAGAGTTTATCTCTAAGTCCTTATCTCTTGCTTATGCCGATCTAATCTCACTTTCTCGAGTCTAGATTCTAACCTAGCTCTCTCGAGTCATTAGGTTCTTTCTTTAGACTCTCTCTCGAGTAGCTTTAAAGGGGTGTTGGGCACAACATAAAACAAGAAAAACACATGAACTTGGTTGATGCAAGATTACTCTTATCTCTAGTGAACAATGCATGCTTTACTTAATGCGTCCAACCACTTGCCCTCCCGGGCAGTTGATTGTTGCTGACTTTACTCATAGACAAGAAATGAAATTCTAAAGAAATCCATTGAAAGGCGTTGCAGCAGCTTCACACTAAGCAAATAAGATTACTCACACACTTACACAATGCACACATTTTAGTGGGTTGCTATATGCTTCATATCCCTAATCCACATGACTAAGTATGTGATACCCAAGCAATCCTATTAAGTGTTGCAATGAAAGTAAAAATGCTAAGTAAAGAAGATGGAGATGGAGTCGAAGGAGACAGAGAAATGCATTAAAAATAAATTGTATTAACTCTTTAATCATAAGATGTTATACAATAAAAGATAAGAAAGAAAGGAAAAGGAAATGACCGGCTGGAAGTAAAGATTTTCTCCCAGTGGATGTGCGTCAAGGCAGCCGGTGGTGCCATGGATGGGCGGAGGAACTGACTCTTTCAAGATCTAGCTCCGGTCGAAGGCTCTAGTCGTCACTCGGAATGGATGCAAGAGGTGAAGAACTCTCAAACTTCTTCTCACGCGTTTGTCTGGATCGCAAGGATCCACCCTAGGCGAACCTCAAGCAAAATCCTTGGATAACTTGAATTTCTGCCCATCGACTTCTATTTATAGAGCTTGGGTCGCTGACAGCATTAATTGGTTTGCTCTGAGTCTGACATTCGACACATTAGTCCTTTCTGAATCTCTGCGTCTAACGGCGTGGTAGGTGAAATGACAGCATCAGCTTTGGATTTTGAGGTAGATGCGTTGATGCGCTCATTCTGCCTACCTTGTGTTGATCCCATTAGAATGCGTTGTCGCGTAGCCGAAATCATTCAATGGCCGCATTCGCTTAATACCGCAACTCTACATGAAGACCAAATCGCTTGACGAGCGTAACTCCCATGCAATAGACGTATACGACTAATTGCCACAACATCCATGTGTTGATCGATGCGTTTGCATTTGCGATGGAGTGTTTCTCCGCATGCAGTCGTCTATACGATGGTCTGGTTTTCGTGTTTGCATTCATTTCCTGCATTAGCCACAAAAATAGAATGTCGAATGCATAATTATCGCAAAATAATGGGTTGGCTGAGATTCAACATGCTGATCGACGCAAACTCTTTTTCTCGTGAATTCCTAACATGAGACGCATATTCTGTCTAACAACCTTCATAATTCTAAGTAAAAGGCCTAAGATGACTTGCATTTTTGCTTGTCATCATAAACCAGCTTCGCACGATCTCTCAAGGACAGAGTATGGCTGTAAAAAGTGATTGGTCGCCTCTGTTGCACCAACACTGCACCTATGTCGTACCCGAATGCATCTATCTCTACCTCAAATGGTATACTAGAATCAGGAAGTTCCAACACTAGTAGTGTCATCATAGTTCTTTTGAGCTTCTCAAAGGCGAATTGAGCTTCCTCTGTCCATCGAAACGTCCCCCCTTTCAAAATTTGCATCAAAGTTGCCGCTATATTACCATAATTCTGCCATAATTCTGTACAAATCTTCGATAATATCCAGAAAAGCCCAAGAATCCCGTACCTCCTTCATTGTCTTATGCACCAGCCACTCCAACACTGCTCGCACCTTCTCCGGATCAACCTCCACACCCTGTTTAAAAATGATGTGCCCCAAATACTCCACCCTGTCTCTTGCAAACTAACAGTTCTTTTGATTAGCATAGAGTTCGTTCTTTCTTAAGACTGATAATGCCATTTCTAAATGCTGCAAGTGTTCTTCTAAGTTGTGACTATACACCAATATATCATCAAAGAATACTAGCACAAAATGGCGCAAATAAGGTCTGAATATATGGTTCATCAATGCTTGAAAAGTATAAGGTGCATTAGTTAAACCGAAAGGCATTACCAGAAATTCATAATGCCCCTCATGTGTCCGGAAGGTTGTCTTCTCCACATCCCTCGGATTCATTCAGATTTGATGATAGCAAGACTTCAAATTTAGCTTCAAGAAGAAGGCAGCTTCATGTAATTCATCAAAAAGTTCTTTTACCATAGGGATGGGAAATTTATCCGGAATAGTAGTAGTGTTGAGGGCGCGATAATCGACACAAACCTCCATCCACCATCCTTCTTTTTAACCAGCAGAACGAGGCTAGAATAAGGACTGGTGCTCGGCCTAATGATGCCCGAGTCCAACATTTCCTCCACTAATTTCTCCATCTCGGCCTTTTAATGGTATGCATACCTATATAGACGAATGTTTATGGGATCGATCCCTTCCTTGAAATGAATGTGATGCTCAATATTCCGAGGAGGTAAATCCTCGGGCCATTCAAATACGTCTTGAAACTGGTTGAGCAAGTCTGAGAAAGTCTTTGGTACTGATTCGACTGCTTTGTATTTCCCATGCTCTTCTGTTATTTCATCCCCGTTCAACAATCTACATTCAACCAGGAATCCTTGATCTTCTGTCTCCCAAGTCTTCACCATACATTTAAGACTAATCCTCGCCTTCATCAGACCTGGATCACCCTGCAAAGTTATCTTCCGACCCTCATGAGTAAACGTCATTATGAGGTTCCACCAGTCAACCTCTATTTTTTCCCAAGGAATGTAACCATTTCATTCCTAAAATCATGTCAACACTCCCCAAATCCAATGGTAAGAAACTGTCACATACTCTCCAATCTCCCAGCCACATTTCCACATTTTTTGCAGACTCCTTTTCCTCGCACAGCAGTTCCCGATCCCAGAATTACTCCATAATTGATCGTGTTTATGATTTTCAACTACAGATGATTCACTAAACTTTCTGTAATGAAGTTATGTGTAGCACCACAGTCAATAACCACCACCGATTCACCTCTGATGTCCCCTTTAATCTTCATTGTTCGTGGATTCGTCAATCCCACAATTGAGTTAATAGACAGTTCAATAATAGGCAAAATTTCTTCGCTTAGCATCAACATATTCAATTCTAACGTCTCTTTTCTAACTTCGTCGTCTTCATACAACTCCCATTCTTCACCAGACACCTGTACTACAAGTAATCTCAGTTCTCTCAACTCCTACCCTTTGTACCGATGCCCAATAGTGTACTTCTTATCGCACCAGAAATAGAGCCTTTTTTCTCTCTTCGACTGAAATTTAGCATTTTTTAATCTCCTTGCTGGAATATCTCTCTGGTTATCGTTATTCGATGTTCCACGCAAGGTAATGGTCCTCGTCGAAAATGAGTATTTGGTTTTCCCTCCTTCTTTTGGTCCACTTCCGCCTAATCTTCTTTTCTTCAAGTCTTCCCAATCTTTGAACGACTCTTTACCCTCCTTCGACCGGTACCAGTCTCATGAGGAACCATTGAAGCTCACAACTGCCACCGTCATCTTCTTAGATTCAGTCAACTTATGAATTTGAAAATAGTGGTCTGCTCTGAATAACCATGCATCTGGAATACTTTCGCTGAATAACCATGCATCTGGAATACTTTCGCTAAACACCAGCACTTCAACTTTCTTGAATTTACTACGATCGCCAAATGCTTCTTCCCTGGCTACTTTCACCAAGCTATTTGTTCCAGTATTCGATCCATCCACCTCCTCCGCCACCTTTGCCTTGCCCTTGCGTAACATAGGAAATGAGCATCTGTTGATGTTTCTCCGCCTGCATTCCCAATCGCTCGATGCTCTTCAATAATGATGCCAAATTCTCTTCTATGGTTGGCGACTTCCGCATCTTGACTCTGAGTTCAGAGATTTCTTGGTTGAGCAACTCCAGTTTCTCTTCAAAACACTTCTGAGCCATGCTTGCCCAGCTGATTGCTCTGATACCAAGTTGTTAGGAAACCGATCCTTACTAAGACTTTGATTAACGTAACCGATCGACTCAACAGCTAGACGATGAATGAGTTCTTCATTAAATGATAAGAGTCAAACAAGACTAAATGATCGCTTACCAAATGTTGAACGATCGTTTACAAGTTCTACACGATCGCTAAGTAATACTGAACGATCGCTTACAAAATACTTTGTGATCATTTACAAACTATTACACAATCACTTACAGATTACAACACGATCGCTTACCAACTACTAAACGATCGCTGGGCTCTGGTACCCGATCGCTTAGAAGAAGTAAACGATAATCGGTCCACGATGGTAGAGACTACACGATGGTATACCCGAACTCCCACCCTCTAGAGCTCACCTTCCCAACTCCAAATATGCAAATCTTCGTGCCTCCCTTTTTGTTTCTTCCTTCCTTTAAACGATCAAATTTCGAACAGAATTTAAAGTTATTTCAGCTACAGTCCTTAACCTCCATAACAGACTCAATCGCTGACGCTTCTTCAAGTCGTTTACTCTTCCTTCTTTAATTAAGATGCCTATCACAAACCGGTTCAAAAGCAAACCGGGTCTTGAACCGCCCGGTCGAAGCCTCCTAGATCATTTAGTAAATTGGTTGCGTAACCACGACAGCTTAGCTACAATCGAGTACCATTTACAATGCGATGAAGCATGAGGCACTCAATCATTTAGCACACTAACGTTAAATTCGCAAGACTAAACAATCGTTTAGACGACGACGTTGCTGTGAAGCACGATCCTCTAGACGATCATTGAGAAAGTGCTTAAGTAACATTTACTACGCGATCGTGTAGTCAGTGACTAAGCGATGAAGCTTGCTGAGCTACATGATCGTTTAGTGTGCGCACGTTCACCTTGCTATTGAGTATCCTATACTCTAGGATCGCTTACCCCATCGTTTACACGATCTGACCAACCTTGCGGTCGAGTATCCCATACTCCTTGCCTTGAAGCTTCATCACGAGCGACTCACACTGACTCAAACACTTTGAATTATAGATTCGTAGCAAGTTAATATGCCTAAAAACATAGGGACCCTTACAATTAACTTTGAATGTAAAAGAATTGAAAAAACCAGAGGCAACCATCCCAGAAATCTCCATTAATCCACATCCACAAACCTATTTAACACTTAAATAGAATGCAAACATGATTACACCCACCAAGCTCTGATACCAATTGAAGGAACTCTTATCAAAGAGAGCCTTTGAGCAGAAGCAAGATCGTTCCAAATTCGTTGTGATAGAATTACACGCATTCACAAATATACAAACTAGTTACGCATTTCAAAAGACATTATGACATGCTTTGATAAATTAAATACAAAGGAACAAGAGACATACCTTTTGAGAAACTCTTCTTCTACCTTTCTCTCGCTCTCGTGGATTCTTGGACCAGCACCTCTCGCTGTTGCTAGAACGCCAGGCTAATCGTCTACCCAAATCTCTCGTTGTCGCTTAGCACACGAACAGTCTTCTCCACGAACAAGAAGCCTCTGAGACACCACCGCTTAGTGACCTTGGTATTCTTGGAGTGAGAATCTAGGAGTTGTGGGCTCTATTGGATTTAGTAGAGGGAAGGAGGAAACTACGATCATATTCAACTTGAATCATATATAATCAAACTCCCTCTTGTCAATTTGAACACTTCAAACTGACCCAAAAATTGATTCTCAACTTGAATCTATTTATCTACCAAGGGGACCTTATAGACCTATCGCTTGAAGCTCCAACGATACGTGAATAGCTGACTAAACTCTTCAGCCACGAGTTCCACCATCTGTTAACTATCGGGCACTCCACTAAAGACCGATAGCTACACTCTTCTCACCACAGATATATTTTTGCATCCATCAGATATAACGAGTCAATAGTACGATAACCCTTCACAGATGCTCGTAAGTATAACTGGGCCAATTTACCGTTTTGCCCCTGTAGTTACCGCTAACTTCTTACGTACCACTGATCCCTCTAATAAACAATACATCATAGTCCTACTTTGAGTGGACACCTCTCGGGCCATGAGAAGGTGTGTGGTGCCACATCGTTCAAGTCCTAGAATCATCTCTTATGCCAAACTCCTTTGTATAGGATGCCCCCGCTCGCATATCTCCACATGAATGATCAGGATCAGACCATCTATAGCAAGTCACAACATTTGTAACTCTTCTACAAAGTGAGTCGCATCCATAGTATCAGCAGGATAAGGTTTCCTTTCTATATCTATATACTATAAACTATTTTGGTTATCACTTAAGGCATGATTCAGCTGTATGTCTCCACATACATGCTTAAGTTACAACGACAACCAGGGATCTTATTTTATTGGTTTGTGGTAAAGCAAATAAAACATCCCATGTTTCATAGACAACAGTGAAGAAAATATTTCATATTATTACATCACAAGCGTTTTTTCAATATAGGTGTTTACAAACTACAGGATGCAACGAGAGTTTAGGGCATCATCCTCAACAATCTCCCACTTGTCATAAAATGTGTGGGGTGTACAAAACAACTAGTACAAAATAATAAACTAGGGCACGAAGGCCCAGTACAAAAATCTTTCACTTGCCCTAGTCCAGCCGCGGGCAGTCCTGTAGACCCATGCTCTGAAGGTGACCCTCAAACACTGTAGCCGTGAGATCCTTCGTAAACCTGTCTCTTATACACATCTAGATGTGTATAAGAGACAGATGCTCTGAAGGTGACCCAAAAAAACTGTAGCCGTGAGATCCTTCGTAAACGAGTTAGCAACGTTGTGCTCCGAAGCGATCTTCGTGACTATCACGTCTCCTTGATACACTATCTCACAGATGAGGTGATACTTTCGCTCGATATGTTTGTTGTGCTTGTGACTCCTGGGCTCCCTGGAGTTTGCCACAACACCATTATTTTCACCATAGAGGGTGATGGGCCTAGACATGTCTGGAACAATTTCTAGATAAGTCAGGAACTTCCTGAGCCAAACGGCCTCTTTAGCAGCTTCACTAGTCGCTCCATACTCGGCCTTCATCGTGGAGTCGATGATTCACCCCTGCTTAGTGCTTCGCCACACTACTGCTCCTCTGTTAAGAGTAAACACTGACCCTGAAGTGGATTTCCGAGAATCCTTATCAGTTTGAAAGTCAGAGTTCGTGTATCCAGTAAGGATCAAATCCTTAGTTCCATACACGAGCATGTAGTCCGTCGTTCTTCAAAGATATTGAGGATGTTCTTGACTGCGGTCCAGTGACCCTGTCCTGGATTACACCGATACCTATTGAAAATCTCCACAGCGTAGTAGATGTCTGGTTTAGTATAGAGCATTGCATACATCAAACTGCCTACGGCAGATGCATGAGGGACCCGTCTCATCTCCTCAACCTCTTGAGATGTCTTAGGACACATTTTCTTAGATAATGTAACTCCATGCCTGAAAGGCAGTAGGCCCTTTTTGGTGTTCTGCATCAAGTATTTGAGCAACATGTTGTCAATGTATGATGCCTGAGACAGTGCTAGCACTTTGTTCTTACGATCCCAAAAGATCTGAATATCAAGAACAAACTGAGCCTCTCCTGATTCTTTCATTTGGAATTGGGTTGCTAGCCAGTTCTTAACTGCAGTCAGTAGTCCTACATCATTCCCAATGAGTAGGATATTGTCTATGTACAACACTAGGAAAACTACTTAACTGTTGCTGATTTTCTTGTAGACACAAGGCTCATCAACGTTTTGGTCAATGCCATTTGATCGCAATTTCAAATCGAATGTTCTAAGATCAAGACGCGCCAGTTTCAGCCCATAAATGGACCGATTCAGTTTGCAAACCTTTTGCTTTGTACCTTGGGCTATGAATCCCTAGGGCTGCACCATATAAATGGTCTCCTCAAGATTACCATTCAGAAAGGCAGTCTTGATGTCCGTTTGTCATATCTCATAGTCATAAAATGCGGCAATGGATAGGAGAATGCGGATAGACTCCAAGATGGCAACAGGCAAGAAAGTCTCCTCATAGTGACTCCCTCCATCTGGGTATAACACTTTGCCATAAGTCTAGCCTTGAAGGTTTGCATCTTCCCATCGGCACCTTGTTTCCTCTTGTAGATCCATTTGCAACCTATAGGTTTTACCCCATCAGGTTTGATCTACAAGATCCCATACTGAGTCGAAGTACATCGACTCCATCTCTAGATCCATGGCTTTGACCCATTCATCCTAGTCAACATCCTCCATTGCCTTCTGATAAGACAACGGATCCTCAACCTCACCATTGGATACACGAGCATAAAGTCAACTGGACCCCTCCCACTGCCACAGCTGAGACGACGTGCCCGATGCCTACTCGCATCATCATCTCTCCAGCCTTTAGCTACGACCAAGATCTAATCCCCTGAAAAGAAGAACAAACATGATTAGTTGCCCTTGAGTCAATAATCAAGGTAGAATCATCATTCTCCATTAAACAAGTTTCCAAAACCAGTAAATCATATTTACCTTGTTTGACCTTGGACTTAGCCTTCTTCTTCTCCTTGATCCAGCAAAGACAATTCCTCTTCTGTTGCGTATCCTGGTTACAATGGAAACACTTTCCTTTGTCTCCGGACACTGGTTGCCTTCCCCGCTGGGCAACAGGCTGTGGGTTAACAGGTGCCTTCCCTTTCCCCTTACCATCCTTCTTCTTCTTCCTCTTCCACTTGGAAGTGTTAGAAGTAGAAGGTGCATACTTTGTTCCTGAGGTTGAACCCTTATATAACTTCTTTGATGATGAGGCAACATTTGCCTCATCAAACTTCTTTTCTTTACTTTTCAGTAGAGATTGGAATGTCTGCAACTCATTGAGGAGAGTTGTAAGGATATAGTCCACTTTGTTTAAAATCACATTGCTGACAAAGTACAGGAAGCTATCTAGCAATGAATGTAGGATTATGCTAACCTGGCTGCCCTCATCGATGTGTGATCCATTCATTTCTACACATGTTCACAAACATAAATGTGTTCCTCCATTTTGGAGTTGAAGATGCATTCTAGAGCCTCATGCTTGAGTTGTGCAGACGGTTGTTGACCATCCCCCACAGGGACACCATGATCTCAAATGCTGAGACCATAGGCTCATGCTTATTGGCCAAAATATCGTTAGGACTGGCCAAGATATAAGCTTGGGCCTTCTTGTTCGCCCATGTTCAACACTCATAGGCCTCCCGAACATTTCGAGTGGCATTCATAGGTGGAATAGGAGGACACTCCTTCGTACGGGCGAACTTTAAGTCATCGATGATAAAAATGGTTGTAATCGTGAGTTTCCAACTAGCGTAGTTTTCGCCAGTTAGTTTGTCAGCACTTAATAAAGCTAATGTGGCTGTAGCCATAATTATGTTACTGAAAAACGAACAAACTTAATAAGTCTATGCAATACCACATTTTAACACCAATTTTAGTTTTAGCAAAATAGTTTCCAAGCACCCTAAGTGAAAAGACTTCTTCTATTTTGCAATGATGCCCAAGCGAGGCAGGACAAACGTCACGGATGGGGTGATCGCATGCCCCTTCACTGAGATGAGACGCTCTCAACCATTAGGTAGAAACAACTCTTGTAAATGACCCTAATAGTCACTATTCATTGGTCTATGATTGTTAACCCTTAACAATTCTACGTAAGTGTAACCCCTCATTTTCGGCCCTAGAGTCCTGCCCTAATGCGCCCACCATAGGGAAAAAGCATATTAGGATAAGAGACTAAAGCGACCTTATCCTATATAAGAGATCAGATAAAGAATCATGCAAAATTGCCATCCTATAGGGGGACACTCCCAGGGTGCCTCGAGGCGACACATAGAAACATTATCCAACCTAACGAGAGAGATGTGGGATATGTTGTCACACGTCCCACACCCAATTACTATGAACATTCTCTCCATTCACCTTGATATTGACCTACCCAAACACCATCCTTTAGGGGGACACTCCCAAGGTGCCACGAGGTCGAGGATAGATCTCACGGTGTGAACATAAAGGGAGAAACACGAAGAGGTTTAAATGAAGTATTATATACCCCAAGTACCTCTCACTAAATGTTCTACCTAGGGATTCATTAACTTAGACCATCCGGCTACTGATTTTATCTATGTTAGTTTAATTTTCTCAAAAACAACTCTTGTCTTTGAAATTAAACAAGTTCAAGTAGTCACATTAAACTCTGTCACGGATTGTCCTCAAATTTTCATGCATGCATCAAATCTATCTAATTCACCTTTCTAGGTAGGTTCCCAGGTAGGGGTGTTCCGTTTCCGTCAGCTTAAATACCCCAGCCTAGATAGAACCCGCCTTAGACAAAATGTCCCTTATATATAGATGTGCTACACTTTTAATCTTTTATTAGTCAATTTAATCCTATTAAACTGATTAAAAGATTAAACCTTAAGTTTCTAATCTCATTAGAATCGTGATCTTAGGTCTATCTCCACCAAGTTTTAAAACAAGTTTAAAACCATGATTCAATCCTAAATTCGTATACATGTCTTTCTTATTGCTGTTAGTTTTTATTTCCTTTATAACACTTATAAAAGAAACAACCCAAACCCATACACATTGCCATGCACAACTAGGTATTTATAAGACTTATAAATTTAACCTATGTGTCATGCTTCATGCAATGTCCATTCATTACTATATATAACTCTTATATACTTGTAATGAACTAAGCAAACATGCTTCTATACACCCTTATACTATAACACTTATAATATAAAGATGATGCATGTCTATGCTTAATGCATGCATAAATATAACTCTTATATTATATGATGCATGAGCATGCTCTTATGTAATTTAAATCATGCAAACTCTAATCATAACTCTTACAATATAGAGATGATGCATGACCAATGCATAACCTAAGGTGGGATTTCAACTATATGACATACCACTGTCTCTTATACACATCTAGATGTGTATAAGAGACAGGCATGAGGCACTCGATCGTTTAGCAACCAAACATTAAACACGCAAGTCTAAACGATCGTTTAGATGACGACGTTGCTGTGAAACAAGATCGCCTAGATGCTGTCTCTTATACACATCTAGATGTGTATAAGAGACAGATGAAGCATGAGGCACTCGATTGTTTAGCGCACCAAACATTAAACACGCAAGTCTAAACGATCGTTTAGATGACGACGTTGCTGTGAAACAAGATCGCCTAGATGATCATAAAACAAGCGTTTGAGTAACAATTCACTCTGCAATCATATAGTCAGTAACTAAGTAATGAAGCTTGTTAAGCTACACCATCGTCTAGTGCATGCGCGTCAACATGCTGCCGAGTATCCCATACTCAACGATCGCTTACCCCATCCTTTACACGACCTGACCAATGTTTGGTCGTCTTCATCCTCGAAGTACATCGCAACTCCTTGCCTTTCCTTGCCTTGAAGCCTCATCACGAGCGACTTATAGTGACTCAAACTCTTTGAATTATAGACTCGATAGCAAGTTAATACACCCAAAAATACAGGGGCCCTTACAATTAACTTTGAATGTAAAAGAATTAAATAACCAGAGGCATCATCCTTGAAAACTCTATTAATCCTCATCCACAAAACCATTTAACAATTAAACAGAATGTAGACATGATTCACCCACCAAAAGTGTAAATGCTATTCTATACAACATAGGATTTGGAATATTAGAACCTGTCTTTAGTACCAATTGAACGAACTCTTATCAAAGAGGACCTATGAGCAGAAGCAAGATCGTTCCAAATTCATTACGACGTCTTTTTAATAATAAAATCAAAGGAACGAGAGACATACCTCTTGAAGAACTCTTCTTCTCTTTATCTCTCGCTATCGCTTGTAATAACACCTCTCGCTGTCGTGTGCACGCCAAGCCAATTGTCCACCAAATCTTGCTGTCGCTCTCCACCGAATGGTCTTCTGCATGAACATGCAGCAAGCAAGACACCACCACTCAGTAACCTCTGTATTCTCGGAGTGAGAATCCAGGAGGCGTGGGCTCTGTTGGATTTGATAGAGGAGAGGAGGAAACTATGATCGTAAGATCATATTCAACGATCAAGAAAGTGGGAGAGATTTAGAGTCTATCATATAGACAGGTGCTTGATCGTTTAGAAATAGGTGCAAGATCGTTTAGTAAATGGGTTTGATCGTTTAGGTAAAACCGTCTCTCATGCGCGATCGCTTAGTAAAAGCTACACGGTTTAGGTCAACTACACGTGTACACGATCGTTTAGGAAAACGTGAGCTATCGTGTAGGCTCTTATTTTCTATACGATGGTTAGTGTACAATTCGTGAAGCGATTATTCGATCTAATTGCAAAATGAAAACTATTTTCATTTTATCCTTCAGTTATGAAAAACTGAATGTAACCTCCCACTTTCACGTACAATTATGGAGAAAACCACCAACAATTATCTCATAAATGTTTAATTATAAATAAATATAATCATATTATATTTATAACCTATAGTCTTAATATCACATCATATGTAACATATAAACATAGTCCTTTTCTCCTCCACTAGATATAAATCATATTTATATCCTTTTCCTCCAATTAATATATCTCATACATCATGTCAACTATATCATATATAATTGACCAGTTTAATCATATCATATATAATCAAATGCAGCTTGAAGCTCCAACGATACGTGAATAGCTGACTAAATTCTTTAGCTACGAGATCCACCATCTGTTAACTGTCGGGCACTCTACTAAAGATCGACAGTTGCACTCTTCTCACCATAGATATATTTTTGTGTCCATCGAATATAAACTGTCAATAGTACGATAACCTTCACAGATGCTCGTAAGTACAACTGGGCTAATTTATCATTTTGCCCCTGTAGTTACAACTAACTCCTTACGTACCACTAATCCCTCTAATGAACAATACATCATAGTCCTACTATGAGTAGACACCTCTTGGGCCATGAGAAGGTGTGTGGCGCTATATCGTTCAAGCCTTGGAATCAGCCCTTAAGGGAGTAATCTATCTACTTACCCCTGCTTTGAAGAAGGAGTGAATTCCATCTTATTTAGTTGAGTTCCCAGCTCCCCAATCAGACGAATCCCCAAAGTGGTAGGTTTGAGTTGGTAATCTGGTAACTTGCACCCATGGAAATCAAAGGACCACCCTCAAAGGCAAGAGTTCCCAACTCACACAAGATTAATGTCATGTTACCCATGGTTATCCTAGTGAAGTGAAATCTCTGTCATGAACGACGTTATATAATGAGACCAAACACTTCGTGGTCCAGTCTTATACAAACTCCTTTGTATAGGACACCTCCGCTCGCATGTCTCCACATGAATGATCAGGATCAGACCATCTGTAGTACATTACAACACTTGTAACTATCTACAAAGCAGATCGCATTCGTAGTGTCACCAGGATAACATTTCCCTCCTATATGCATATATACAGACCATTTTAGTTATCACTTAAGGGATGTTCCACTTATATGTCTCTACATACATGCTTAAGTTACAATGACAACCAGGGATCTTAGTTTATTGGTTTGTGGTAAAGCAATTAAAAATATCTCATGTTTCATAGACAACAGTGAAGAAAACATCTCATATTATTACATCACAAGTATTTGTTTAATATAGGTGTTTACAAACTACAGGACCCAACGAGAGTTTAGGCCATCAACTCCAACACCCACCTCATCCTTGGCTTGGCCAAGACTTCATTGGTTGAGCCACGTACCTTACCTCAGTTTCAAATTTGTCACACCCCCTCCCAGATTACCCTCTTAATCCATAAGAGAATGTGACTTCAGTAGTTACCAACCCTTTTATGGCACCCACTGCCTAACTTACATCCTTAACCTGCCCTGAGAACCCTGAAAATGTTGGGTTTTATATCCTAAAACTCGTGGTTTGTAAACAATAAAACTTATTCTGAAAATTCATGAAGTTGTTACTGAATATATGTATTGCTTATTAGAAATCCATTAAACCTAAAAGACCCATGACTATTACATGAGTACTTGAACTTTATGTGGAGACATAAAAGTGGATCCGGTTCGAGTAAATAGTCAAATTGATCTGTAGTATATGAATAAGGTTAGGTGCCTTAATCTGGTAACACTATTGGATGCAGCCTGCTCTGTAGTTGTTACAAAGAGTTATAAAGTGCTACAAAGTGATCCTAATTCGTACATGTTATGACATGAAGAGTGGAGGCATCATGTGCAAATAGGTTTGTACAAGATCGAACCACGAAATCAATCACTCTTACTTTATAACGTTGTTTATTGTTTAAGACTGACTATTTCAAAGCGATGACCTAGGTAACTTGACCTTAATCCTAAGCTAACTATGAACTCCTGTTTATTCAGGATTATCCTTAGATTTGCATAGGTGAAGGTTGGCTCAACAACGCCGACTCAATAAACCTCAATTTCAGGGGCAAGACCAGGTAGATAGTTGGGGACATAGGGTGCAAGAAGGAATTCACTCCTACCCACTTTTAGGGATAGTAGAGAGGTTGTTCCCTTAAGTGCTGACTCGGGTCTTGAACAAGGGGCCTCACCCTCTCATTGGCCCGAGAGGGGCTCAGTTTGTTGATTGGATCACAAATAAATTGTTCATTAGAGTATTAGTGGGACCTAAGGAACAAGAGGTAATTTCGGGGGTAAAACAGACATTTGACCTAGCCGTTATTACAAACAATCTTTGAAGGGTTAACTTATTAATCATGGTTATATCGAGTGGACATAATATATCTACAGTGAGGGGAGTTCAAATATGGGCTTTAATGGAGTGACCCATTAGTTAATGAATGAGGGTTAATTCGGTGTAATGAGTTTAGCCAATTAATCTCAGATCATTGAAGCCCATGATCTGTAGGTCCGCAAGGTCCCCCTACTAACAAATGGGGGTTAATTAGAATTATTTAAATTGTTTAAATAATTATTTATTAATTTCATTAAGAAAATTAATTTATGAAATTAATTTTGTAAAATTAATAATATTTTCAATTTTTGAAATCAAATTGATTTTTGAAATCATTTTGGTAAAAAAAAAAATTAAGTTAGAAAAACACAAAAATGGAATTATGGCTTTTTCCAATTATACCTTCAACTTGCTCACACAAAACCCACCCAAGTTAAGCTTCAATAACTCCAAGTATGAGCTGCATCCTATGCAACCATCTTCTTTGTATGATAGCCTACAATATATTGAGAATATTGGAGTGGAATTGAAGCATGCATCTATAGAATTTTTGCTGAAAATTTTGATGTAAAGAAGTTGTTCTTCAAGTGGGTTGTTGCTGTGAGTTCTTCTCCAAGTTCCCTTCATTCAAGCTTATTTTAAGTCCCACAAGTCAATTTAAAGCTCCAAGAAAATAGTGGAGAAGATCTTGAGGTGGTCTACAGCAAGATTTGGAGAAATTTACAGCTGAGAATCAAGATTTGAAGAAGTTCTACAAAGGTATGTCTTAAAACCCTCTTGTTTTAGTATGAGCATGCTTTAGTTACTGCCAAAATTAATGAATTAGAGTGCTTATTGATCCTTGTTGCTTCCGCTGCTTGCTGATATACTCTAACGGGAAACTCATATACAACATATAACATACTACAGATACTTAAACCCAATTAATATAACCAGTATTCAACATACAAGATATTTACATCATATTAATAGATATAAGTCCAGTGGGTCCCAACACTCCTTATTAGTCCTTAACATTAACAACACATATATACAGACATTTTCAGAATAAACACCTAAAACTTCACTTCAAACTTTGAGTTTATTTTGAGTCCTTGAGTGGCAGAGCAGCAGGGCAGCTAACTTTTAGGAGATGACCATTACTTGAGGAAAAGAAAAAATTTGAAAAGATTGAACTACTAGCCCAGTGAGTGACTATAAAAACATATACATCATTCTTAATACTGAAAAACCAAGTAAACTTATATTTAAAACTTTTAAAACATAGACTCTCTTAAATCATAAACCATCATAATCTTTAGTTGAGAGAGAACTCTTTTGCTTAATCCATCAACGTCAATCCTTAGTTGGTGTGGAGTAATCTCAACACTACCAACATTAACAATACCTACGTGCACGTGGTAACAACTAAGTACCGATATACCTTAGGTACTATGGCCTGGATACCTTCTCGATGTCCTTTAGTATTAGGTTCATTACTAAAACATCCCCAGATACCTTAAGTCCTTCAGTATCGAGTTTATAATAATGATCATAAAACTCTTACTTTGAAATAAAGCCTACTTTGTAAACATAAACAATATAAATCATAGGCTGACATCTTTACTATATAACAAGAAACTACTAATGCATTCTTCATAAACTCAAGGTATAATAATACTTAAATCATGCTTTCATAGAATTTTACACTAAGCATGCTTGTAGAAAACTCTTTGGAAGCTAGTTTCCTTGGATACTATCATATTCATACAAAAAGATGAAAGCAAGTATGAAAACTAGTCTTTTAAGTAAATCATGCGTTTATTAAACATTTAGAAAATACTTAGTTTTGTCACTCATGGCCTTGCGCATGCTTCCTAGGGTTGATAAGCCTTCCCTATTGGCATTAACCCTATGGAAATGATAAACATGTTTGGTCAATGTTGTTAGTCCCTTTGTGAGACTAACTCACTTAAAAAAGCTTAACATTTAACTTGAAACACCAATTCCCATCTCAACGTATACCTCCTCTATGCATTCACAACTTAGAAAAATTCTTGAGTGATGATACTAGACTATGCAGTCACAAGCTCACACCATGTGTCAGCGCATGCCATCCCAACGCAGCCACGTCCTTTAATGCATACTAGCACATCGCATCCCTTAATGCAGCCCTGCACCCTCAACACCTCGTGCACACGCTCGCTCCACCTTGCATGCAACTTAGCACACACTTGCGCTCACTTTGCCTTCTCGCACACCTACAGCATGCCCGTGTTAAGCTGCCTGCTTATTCAAACTAGAATTCTAGTTTCAACTTTGAGCTCGAATAACGTGTTTTTCAGACTTTATCTTTGGAAATTTCCTTCTACAGCCTCATTTAAAAATGTCTTAGCTTGCTTACATTAAACCCTGAGCTTCAAATTCTTTGTGGACTAGCCAAAAATCTCCAATCTTCTCCTCTGGCCCAGATTTACCCGAGAGCCTAACCTTCTTGAGGAATTCTTTACAGTTCAACTCGAATTTCTAAGAATTTCCTTTTGACAACCAAAGGACAACAATTATACTCATTTATGGTTCAAATGGCTCTAGAATCACTTCTTTAGCGCGAGATAATTGCCCAAACCAAGTTTATGAAATGAGCCTTCCCTTTTATACTTGAAACTACATGGCCATTAAGTAAGCTTAGGTTGCCACCTATCCCACTAAGTTGGTTTAACTCTCATAATCTTGATAGCTAGCCCACTACAAACGGTGATTAAGCTGAAAGCTTCCCTTAATCACCAACACATGGTTCTTCACGTTCTCACCAACGCACAACAACACTTGGATACATACACGTACTTGGCCAACGCACGCCTCAGCGCCATTTGCACCCATCGCCTTGTCCCTTGGTCATCGCATGGATTCCTTGCCCGCACACCTTTTCCTAGCCAACGTGCAGTACAACCCCATCACCTAGGCATCTTGCCATGTCACGTGTATCCATGCCCATGTAACCTCAACATGAGGCTTGGCCAACACATGGCACTACCTTCGGCCAACACTTAGCCGCCTATTCCTTGCCTCATGTCCAACATGTGATTGATGCGTTATTTTATTAAATGGAAATATGGATGATATGCGTTGATGGAATTACGTTGTGCACTCAAGTTTCCCCAGCGGAATCCAAGTGTAAATTCCTTTGAGTTTCCTGGTAAGTCCAAGGTCGATCACAGGGACTTGTGAAAATAGTTTTCATTGATAATTTTCTTATGAAAACTTTGCGGTAACCAATAAATAAATAAGGTGGTTGGTTTGTTGTTGCATTAATAAAAATAATAATAAATGCGGCAGAGTTCGAAAAGAGTTGGCAACGGGAAATACGATGAATATGCGATGAACAGGTTAAGAAGGGTTTCGGCTAACACTCCCTAGGTTGCGTTCATGCCTTGCGATCATGCAACATGCATATAATAGTAAACCACCTCTCGGCGTGAATGCCACGGCTTCTAAGGCTAGAACGCATGCGATAAATATGCGATAAGTCTATAGGGTTTACACATAAACCTCTATTTCTATTTAAGCGATGAAAACATGACATTCACACAAATATGTGACCGTATAATATCATTCCTATTCCTAGGATGCAAGCGATGCACGTTGACAAACAGAGCTTATCTCTAAGTCCCTATTTCTTGTTTATGCAGGTCTAATCTTGCTCTTTCAAGTCAGATTCTAACCTAGCTCTCTCGAGACATTAGGTTCTTTCTTTAGATTCTCTCTCGAGCAACTCTAAAGGGATGTTTCGCACAGCATAAAACAAGACAATCGCAAGCAATGAACTTCCTAGATCATGTTAGCTTAGTTCCCCTCAACCCATTCAACTAGTTTAGCTACTCATGCGTATTAAGAGAGTGAGCAGATGTAGAAATATAACTTCCATTGAATAGATAAAAGATGAAGTACAGAATAACAATGGAAGTACAGTAAAGAGCCTGGAGCAATTTCTTGCCACCAGGAGTTACACTGTTCTACTCGTGCTCTAATGATATTCTCACTTTCACGAGAGTCAACCTGCTCTCTGCTCTTACGCCCCAAGGTCCTCTTCCGAGCTGCCTTAGATGATCTCCGGCATCACCACTCTTCTCTAGCTCCGCCGTGAAATGGAAGAGAAAACTATGAACAGAGGTGTGAACTTGTAAGGTGATGAAGTAATCGACTGCTTAACCCCTTCTCTGAAGAATGCACTTGGTATTTATAGGGAATCGAAGGTGAAAGGCGGCTTCTTTCTCCTAGTTGTACAGATGGGACTGCTTTAATTCCTGACTGATGCGCCGGATAATTGTCACCAATAAAGCTGGATGTACTTTGTGACCGTTATCGGCTATCAACTTAATTTGGATCCAATTATTGTCAGCTTTCTGTCCCATCGATATTGATTATCCTTTCGTCCAAATGTGCCCACCATGTTGCCATGATTCTTCTTGGATGAATATTTGCAAGCGCGAGCAATGCAAAGTCTTGTGGTGAAGTTGTGCTCGACCGATGAATTCCTATGATCGCAATCTCTGCAATGCATTAACGCATATTCTGCATAAAAAATATAAAAATCAATAGTTCCAATGCGCTGACGCACGCGACTGCAATATTATAGATTTTATGCTTAATGAACGCAATTTATCATTTTTCATCAATGCAATCCAACATTGTTTAATAACTTAGCACTATGATAACGTGCATTTCTGCCCGTTATCAATGCTCATCTTAACCTCAAGGTGCTTAGGTTGCGGCTCACCTCAATAAGACCTTCAATACATGGTTTCTCTACTTAGCCAAAAATTTCTTCTAAGTGCCTACATACCTTACTACTCGAGGGCTTCCATCTTAAAACTTAGAACATTTCCTTCCTTCTTCAATCATTCTCAAGCTTCTGCCCTACAAACATAATATTAACTTACACTTAATCCTAATTAACATACGAATTAATATACTTAAGTAGGAAAAATAGAGTTCGAGGTTTACAAAATTGATCCTTAATGACCAAGAAAACCTATATAAACGTATACCACCTCATGTTGGGCGCATGGTTGCCTCCCCAACAACCTTATATGTTTCCAACATCACTTTCTATGCGCCCACATGGTGTTTCAACGCATGGTTCTCTAGGTTTGGATGTATGGTTCCCTAACTATGCTACCAACTTGTTCTCTTCTCACAACATAGCATCCTTCTTTGGCTTATAGCAATGGTATGCGTCAACTAGGTCCTCTTTCCTAGGTATATATCCAACTAGGTCAATTTAGGTTTCCTTGGTATAACTCTTTCCTAAGGAGTTGTCTCATGCTTTCATCTTGCTCTACATAGACCCAAAATGGAATCTGACGGTATGCACAAGCAGAACAATCGAAGTAATAAATCTCAAATAGGGTATCGTCATCAGGGACCAACGTGAGCAAAATTTTCCTAACTTAGCTATCACAATTCTTCGTCAATTTTATCCAAGAATCCAAAAGATGATTTTTGTCTATAACTACGAAAAACAAAAATCCAGTCACACACAAAAAACAATTCAGAGCAAAACAATTCCAGGGTGGTGTATCATTTAGGGAATACAATGAATATGACATGCAATTGATTGAAATCGATAGATTGCAGCTAAAAGTTCTAAAATCAGGAAATCCTCTCTCGAGCTCAAACGATCCTAATAACTACCCATCGACCCAAATATCTTCTATCACTTGAATAGTTACAGCATTAAGACTCTTCAATCGCACCCCTTTTTATTCTAAATTCACTCTCATGCAATTTCGAATAACAATCTAAATTATTGGGTCCAGCGAATTAAATTCTCTCTTGAGACATTTAATTAACTTAAGTTCATTCAATTAGTGGCCAGTTAATCAAAAGCATTAAGCACAAACAATTTAGAAATCTATGCAAAATCAAACAATTGTAAATTTAATATTCAAAGTAACATCCCTAAAATCCACAAACACCCTAGAATAAAAGAGTTTAGCCACGCATGATTTCGATAACAGTGTTCAACGAGCAAACAATCATTATGATGGAAAATAAATTAACAAAGAAGAATGATCTCCCCTCAATATGTTCAAATCCCAATCACGATCTTCTTGACTCTCGCCACGAATACCGGACTGTTCTTCAACAAAATGAACGATCACGATCATTCTTCCTATCACGATCAATCTAGAAATGTTCTTAGATCAACTTTCAATCGAAATCTCGAGTCTTCAACCAAAAACGATTAGAATTACTCTATTTTGGCTCTTGTACAGACTAGAATTTAGGTAAAATCAATAAAAGTCAGCTCTCTATTTTCCTCCTCCTCTTTTTCAGATCTGGCAGCGCAACGCTATTATTTATAATATGCTCGCAACGTTGCAACGTTGGCGTCATGCCAGCCACGCATCAAAGTCATAGTGTTGCAACGCTACGAGTAGCATTGCAATGCTGACCTGTTCCAAAAAGCTCTTGGGTCTACAGGGTCAGGGAACAGCATTGCAACGCTCTTCTAACGGTGGCTCCCCTGAATTGTCTTCCAAATTTGTCTATTTTCTTGATCTTGGGTCCTTGGTTTCTTCCTAATTCTATACCCAACCTGTAATTGCTTAAAGTTGGAGTTTTGCCCCGATTTTTTTGATCATTTTCGAACAAATTGCTCATGATGCTTAGTTTTCTGAAATAACTCAATAAACTGCATCAAACTAAACAAAACTAGCAATATTAGTTCTAAATTTAAAAGTAATAAAAGCACTTTTTAGATGCTTTTCACCACCAAAAACTTAAAAATTTGCTAGTCCTGAATAAAGAAAAGAAAGAAACACAAAGTAGGAGAAATAATGAATACTGAAATGAAAAAGGTTCAAGGGATGCATTCTCTTATTCCGATTTCATCAACTTTTCAACATATACAACACTCATCCATAGAAAAATTCAAACACATCCTAATCATTGAGAGTTTCTAAAGCCAAAAATTTTTATCCTCTATGTGTGTATGTGTGACCCCTCATTTAATTCAAAACTCAAAAACTAATTTAAGATTTAATTAAGCTTCATCAGTTTTCCCCTAATCTAGCTCAAGCATCAATCGTTAAGCATCAACACACTCAAGGAAGTAATATAACCACTAAGGTGCCTTATCTCTCTCTCTCTCTCTCTCTCTCTCTTTTTAACAACAAAAGGGCCCTAAACTTGCATCATTTTACCTAGGGGCACTAGCTTTCACACATCCACTGCAGGGAACCATACCTAGTCAATTCCCAGGTGTCCTAATGGATCACAGCAAAGACAGCTCTTTTTACCCCCATGCATGCATACACTTTGCAAGTTTACAATAAGAAAAATATATTTCTTTTAAGCACATGAGTATACTCTTCTCTTTCATTTATTTATTTTTTTCTTTTAAGGCAAAAACAGTATTCTTTTCTTTCCTCTTAGTCTAACATTACAAACCATCATGCAAGACACTCTCTAATCAATGAAGCCTTTCGAGATGACAACCAAATTGACTTAAATTAATGCTTTGTTCAGTTAGAGGTTCTAAATTAAAATGGTTCATGCTCAAGATAACAGAGGTTACAAAGAGGGATTCAGAACAAAGAACATTCAAGACAGGATTATGTTATCCAATTTCTACTTCAAAGCATGGCATACATCATGAGTGACTCATCAATCATCATAGTAAAATAAAGCAACCAAAGGACACAATTCAATCAGTCTCAGCATTCTTCCTAACCAAAATCAACTCTTTTTCAAAATTTTCAATTTTTTTCAATTTTTCCTCAAAATCAACAATAACATGCATAAAACAATCAACTCAAAACAACAAGCCTAAAATCACAAGATTCAAGCACAAAGTATGCTCCCACCCCAAACTCAAAAAGATGCATCGTCCTCAATGCATAACATCTAAAACAATCACACAACATATGAGTGATACAAGCCTGGGTAATGAGTAGAGATTCACGAATCTGGATGGCGAACTGGTGCTTGAAAACACTTGAGCATCATTTCCAACCTGAAGAACAAAACAAAATAATCATGAGGTCACTCTCTATCCTAAAAAAAAAATCAAATAACAAATCAAATCAAAACTGGATTAAAACTAGAACACTTGGGTTGCCTCCCAAGAAGTAATTAGTTTAACGTCTTTAGCTAGACTAGGACTCTAATTCAGACAACTTTCAAGGTGGCTTCATCATTCCATGCACATCAACACCTAAAATATATAACTTTCTTCCATACTGACATTCATATAAAAAATTAGTCGAAGAACAATTATTAGAAAAAGCATAATATTCTCTCCCTCCGTCCCGTACTGGCTTCATCATTTCATGCACAATTCTTCGTCAATTTTATCTAGGCATTCAAAAGATGATTTTTATCTATAACTATGGATAACAAAAATTCAATCACACACAAAAAACAATTCAGAGCAAAACAATTCAAGGGTGGTGTTCCATTTAAGGAATGCAATGAATATGACATGCAATTGATTGAAATCGATAGATTGCAGTTAGAAGTTCTAAAATCAGGAAATCCTCTCTCGAGCTCAAACAATCCTAATAATTACCCATCGACCCGAATCTCTTATATCGCTTGAATAGTTATAGCATTAAGACCCTTCAATCACACCCTTATTATTCTAAATTCACTCTCATGCAATTTTAGATAACAATCTAAATTACTGGATCAAACGAGTTAAATTCTCTCTCAAGACATCTAATTAACTTAAGTTCATTTAATTAGTGGTCAGTTAATCAAAAGCATTAAGCACAAACAATTTAGAAGTCTATGCAAAATCAATCAATTGTAAATTTAATATTCAAAGTAACATCCCTAAAATCTACAAACACCCTAGAATAAAAGAGTTTAGCCACGCATGATTTCGATAACAATGCTCAACGAACAAACAATCGATGGAAAATAAATTAACAAAGAAGAACGATCTCCCCTCAATAGGTTCAAATCCTAATCACAATCTTCTCGAATCTTGCCACAAATACTAGACTATTCTTCAACAAAACTACACGATCACGATCAATCTTCCTATCACGATCAATCCAGAAATGCTCTTAGATCAGCTCTCAATCGAAATCTCAAGTCTTCAACCACAAACTACCAGAATTGCTCTGTTTCAGCTCTTGTACATACTAGAATTTAGGTAAAATCTATCAACATCAACTCTTTATTTTCCTCCTCCCCTCTCTTTTCAGACCTAGAGGTGCAACGCTGTTATTTATAATATACTCGCAGCGTTACAACGCTGGAAACCAATGTTGCAATGCTTGCATGATGCCAATCACACGTCAAAGTCGTAGCGTTGATACGCTGCCCTGTTCCAAATTGCTCTCGGATCTGCGGCGTCAGGGAGTAGCATTGCAACGCTCTTCCAACACTGGCTCTCCCGAATTGCCTTCCAATTTTTCCTTTTTTCTTGATCTTGGGTCCTTGGTCTCTTCCTAATTCCATAGCCAACACATAATTGCTCAAAATTGGAGTTTTGCTCCGGGTTTTTTTATCATTTTCGCACAAATTGTTCCTGATGCTTAATTTCCTGAAATTACTCAATAAATCATGTCAAATTAAATAAAATTAGCAATATTAGTTCTAAATTTGAAGGTAATAGAAGCACTTTTTAGATGCTTTTCATAATCCACAAAGTCCACCTATGCATCCAACTCTCCCTCACTTCATCCTTCCTTGTTTTTCATCTTCTTCTCAAAGCATAGCTTTCTCATTTGAGCTCAAGGCATAGCCATGTGTCCTGTTTGCCTCTCCTCATCTCAAAGTATGTGCCCACATGGTCATCTATGCGCCCACTTCAACATTTACGTGCCCAACACTCTAATCTTTAGGGTTTCAACCAATTATGGTATCCTATGTTGTCCAATAGTTAGCCAAATTTTCTCCCTTGAATACTCTATGTGCCCATCATCTCCACTCTATGCGTCCAACCCTAATTTCCTCTCTTGGTGATGCATAATTCAACACATGGTTTACTTAACACTTAACAAAGCTTCCCTATACTTTCACTTTGTCCCTCATCTCAAAGCATGACTCCTCATGCTCACAGCATAGCTCTTTATACTCATAGCATAGTTTCCAACTGTTAGGATTGATGTCCTAAATCTTGAAGGATCCTATAGTTTGTAATTGAAATGTACAAACATTTTCTTTATATAATAAAATATTTGATTTTTTATTTCAAAATTAGTTTCATTAACCACAAACCAATAAACTAACATCCAAGGTTATCTTGTAGCTTAAACATATATGTAGAGACATACGGGTGCATCATGTTTAAGTGATGACCTAAATGGTCTGTGGTATATGAATAAGGCTAGATACCATATCCTGGTGACACTACGAGTATGACCTATTTTGTAGATGTTACAATTGTTGTAAAGTACTACAAATGATCTGATCCTGATCATTTATGTGGAGACATGTGAGTGAGGATATTCTATACAAAGGAGTTTGTATAAGACCGGACCATAAAATGTTTTGTCTCATTATATAACACCATTCATAATAGAGACTTATATTTCACCAGGATGACCATAGGTAACATGACCTGAATCCTGAATGAATTGTGAACTCCTACTTATGAAGGCGGTCCTTTGATTTGTATGGGTGAGAGTGACTAGATCGCCGACTCAACAAGCCTACCATTTTGGGATTTTTCTAATTGAGGAGCTAAGAACACAGCTACAAAAGAAGAAATTCACTCATTTCCCAACATCGGGATAAGTAGATAAATTGCTTCCTTAAGGGCTGATTCCGGGGCTTGAACAACACCACACCCTCTCCTAACCCGAGAGGGTTTGATCATAGTTGGACTATAATTTATTGTTCATTAGAGGGATCAGTGGTACTTAAGGAGGGGCAAAATGGTAATTTTGGCCTAGCTGTACTTATGAGCAGTTTATGAAGGGTCATCGTACTATTGATTGGTTGTATCCAATAGACACAAAAATATATTTGTAATGCGAAGAGTGTAGCTGACGGTCTTTAGTGGAGTGCCCATCATTTAACAGATGGTGAATAATTTAACTTAAAGAGTTTAATTAATTATTCACGTATCGTTGGAGCTTTAAGCTACAGGTCCATAAGATCCCCTTGATAGCTCAACAGTATTTAATGAGAATCAGTTTTTGGATTAAATTGAATTGTTCAAATTAATTGAAGGAATTAGTTATATGTGATATAATTAATTTAATTTAATTATATATGATATAATTACTATAATGTATTTGATGCATTATAATATTAAGTATCTATGAGAGAAAATAAATATTTGAATATGATTCAAATATTAATTATATGGATTGGATTCATATTGTTAAAATTAATACAAATATGATTTATATTAAAACCATTAGTGAGAGAAAGGAAACCATAGGTTATATTTTATATGATACAATATTAAAACTATAGGCTATATACATTTGATATAATATATAGTTTAATATATATTATATAATAAGGTAGTTATATATGTAGATCAGTTACACACTTTCTTCTTCTCTGTGTGGTGAAGAAAAGAAAGAAATAGAAAAATCTCACAAGGTGTTCTAAGATCTTAGGCTCTTCCTCTCTTCTCCTCTCTTAATCCCTTCCCTCACCAAAATAGTTAAGAGCCCACTCCTTGTGGATTCTCATCCCAAGAATACCGACGTTGCTTTTGTGGTAGTGCCTTTTTTTTTTGTATTCATGATTTCACAGTGAAAAGGAAACGTAAAGATTTCGTTCTTCAAGGGTAAGTCTTCTATTCCCTTTTTCTCTTCTTAGTTTCTCAAGCATGTTGTATGTTTTATTTAATTAAATATATGATCTATTCTTTTTTCTCTATAAAAATTGCGTTCTGTAACTTTTTTAGAATTGGGACGATCCACTTCTACTATGCACCCTTCACAGGGATCCTTCACAACATCTTTTATGCATCCAAAATTGTCCAAAGTCTCCGCTAGGTTACACCTACTATGCACGCAACCATGCTATGCTATGACTTACTATGTTATGACTTTGTCAATTATGCTATGACTTTTTGCCTATGGTATGACCTACTTCCTCAACTATACTATAAGTTGAACTTAGCCAAGATTTTTCATTCTCTCCTATGCTATGAATTCAACTCTCATTCCCACGGCATAGTTTGGACACTTAGCTAAATTTTTTACCCCAATCTACTATGCCTTCAATACTTAGAAATTTTCCTTCCTCCAAGGCATAATTTAGGCACCTAGCCAAACTTTTCCCTTCCAAGGCTTCAAGTTCGAGTTCATCTCTTGACCTAAAGAATCGAGTGAGGGCCCGGGTGTTACACTAACGTTCTTGTATGATTTTTAAAGACACGTATGACATTATGATTCTTCAATTAACTACTCCTAAAAGTATCCCCAATCTATTTCACTGTCGCTACGAGTAGACCATTTCCATCTGTCACTAAAAGAACTCAGGACTCCCCCTAAAAGTAATTAACAACCCCTATTAGGAAATCCACACTCTCATGCAAGATTCCACTAATAGTCATGTGTTAGTCTAATATAAATTCCACCATCTTGAGCTCAAACTTAAACCAAAAAAACAGTTAATCTTTGATTAAAATATTAAAAGCATTAAACACACATACACACGAATGATTTGATGCATAATATAAGTCTTCTAATTAAATTAAGAATAAAATGAATTACTAAAGATTCAACATAAACATGCATTTTCTATTGGGATGTGCCTAAAGCCTCATAGTTATATATTCTTTGAATCAATGGTTGATTAGTTCTATATGCAGTAATCCGCTAAAGGAAAATCCAAGGTTATTTTATGTGACTTAAACATGTATGTGGTTGACATACAGGTGGATCATGTTTAAGTAATAACCTAAATGGTTTGTAGTATATAGATAAGATTGTGTGCCTTATCCTGGTAACACTACCGATACAACCCGCTTTGTAATAATCACAATTGTTGTAAAGTGTTACAAATGATCTGGTCCTGATCATTCATGTGGAGATATATGAGCAGGGGTATCATATCTAAAGAATTTGTATAAGATCGGACCACGAAATATTGAGTCTCTCTTTATAATGTCGTTACTAGAAGAGACTTACATTTCATCAAAATGACCATAGGTGACTTAACCTTAATCCTGAGTGAGTTGTGAACTCCTGCCTATGAGGACGGTTCTTTAATCTGCATGGGAGAGACTGACCAAATTCACCGACTCAATATACCTACCATTTTGGAGATTTGTCTAATTAGGGAAATGGAAACACAACTACATAAGAAGTAATTCACTCTTTCCCAATTGTTAGGGTAAGTAGATAAATTGCTCCCTTAAGGGCTTATTCAAGGCTTGACGAATGAGGCGTCTCACCCTTTCCTGACCCGAGAAAGGTCCAGTTATAGTTCGACTATGACTAATTGTTCATTAGAGGGATCAATGATACTTAAGAAGTTAGATGTAATTACAGGGGTAAAATGATAGTTTTGACCCAGCTGTACTTACGAGAAATTTGTGAAGAGTTAACACACTATTGATTGGTAATATCCAATGGACACAAAAATATATTTATAATGCGAAGAGTGCAGCTGTCGATTTTTAGTGGAGTGACTGACAATTAATGAAGGTTGATTAATTTGATTAAAGAGTTTAATCAATTAATCTTGTATCATTGGAGCTTTAATCTGTAGGCCCATAAGGTCCCTTGTCAGCTCAATAAAGACTAATGAGAATCAAATTAATTTTGGTTTAATTTGAATCGTTCAAATTAATTAAAGGGAATTAATTGTTTGTATAAGATACAATTAATGTATGTTGATACATTATATTGTTTAATGAGAGAGATAAGTATTTGAATATGATTCAAGTATTTATTAAATGAATAAGATTCATATAAAAACTATATGTTAAAATTAATGTGAATATGATTTATATTAAATCTATATAGTTTTATGGGAGAAGTAAATATCTGAATATGATTCAAATATTAGTTATATGAATATAATTCATATAAAAATTATATGTTAAAATTAATGTGAATATGATTCATATAAAACTATATAGTTTGATGAGAGAGATCGTTCTTTGAATATGATTCAAATATTAATTTATATGAATGTGATTTGTATAAAAACTATAGGTTATATTATATGTGATATAATATAAACTATAGGTTATTTTATATGTGATATAACATGTAGTTTAATATTTATATATATCAAGTTAGTTAATATATTATTATTATTATTATTATTATTATTATTAAAATTCATTAATTTGAATTTTGAAAGTAAAAGGGGAGAGAGTTATGATAACTCCCCCAACCCCCTCAATTCCTCTTAGATACGTGCAAAAACACAGAGGGAAAATGAAAAACGTGAAAATTTGTTTTCACTTATGTGGTTCATCTTCATCATCTCTCTGTCTCTCTGTGATTTTTCTCTCAACCAATCAATAGAAGCTCACACCTGTCTATTGATTCTCATTCTTGAGAATAACAAGGAAGAACTTATGGTGGTGTCTCCTTGTTGTTGTCGTTATGTTCAAGTTCTTGTGAATGGGAGTTGGAGGGAGATCGATGTTGTTGTTCTTTCTGTGAAGAGGAAAAACAAAGAACTGTTCTTCAAGAGTAAGTCTCTTGATCCCTTTTTTCTTTGTAATTTCCATGAAAAGCATGCTTAGATTAATATTGGTTTATCCATGTTTCCATTACTCTGTAATTTCATTGTTCTATAAAACGAAAATGAGACACTATGCATTCATTTGCTTCCATTTTGGGGAATTTCAATTCCTTCAATTTCTTAGGTCGAGAAGGTAAAAGTACTTTAAAAGCTCTATCGAACTCAGATAATTCACTTGCTCAGAGTTAAAAACTAATATCTTTGTATGATTTATATAGATTGCAAGACATTAAGCTCATTCTCTAAGTAATCACTAAGTGAACCCTATACTTAAATTTCAAAATCTACAAATAGTCATGCAAATATCATGTTCTAATTCAAGTCCTTCTATGTCAAGCTAAAACTAAAATCAAAGGTCATTCACTAAATGACCAAAATAACAAAAGCATTAAGCATTCAATTTGCATGCAAGGTAATTGCAACATGAAGAAATAAATAATAAATCCAAAACATTGACCCACAAAATTAAAGTTCCATAACTCAAGAAAACCATTAAAAACTAAAACTTTAATGAAAATATCTTCATAAAATATACAAAGGAAGGGGAAAAACAACATGATATGTGCCACGTTCGTTTTTGTTGCGACTCTATAAACTCAAAGTCTTGAATTTCTTCTTAGCTCTCAAACTCAAGTCTTGAATTTCTTCTTAGCTCTCGAGAATATTATTCAACAACTCTTTCAATGTGCAAAAAGTACTAAAGGGTCATTTGTTTTTTAGGAATATAAATAACTGAATACTTTAGATGACTAGAATTACAGGTATCCGATTTTTTTAAATAAGAATATTTGTTTTGTGGAAATGTTTTTCAAGATATCTGAGAATACTTAGATGACTGTATTTGTTTTATTGAATTTCTACTCAAAAATGTCTTAAATTTACATAATGTTCCAAAAATATCATTACGACTATTTATTCATTTATAATTAATTTAATATAATTTGAACTTATATAAATAAAAAAAAATTTATTAATTTAAACTGTTTAAAAATTAATATAGTTTTATTATTTTATTTGTTATTTTTCTCAACAAAATAATATATATTAATTTAAAAAATTTTATAAAATAAATATTTATTTGAATTTGAATTTGAATATCTTTCTAAAAAATACAACTACAATATAATCAAAGAGAATAAAATACATAGTTCACAATATTTATTTTTAATTATAAAATGAAAATAAAGAAGAGTGATATTTTATATATGTATGAAAAAAGGTCAAAAAAGTAAAAAAATTATGTTCTCAACACGGGAATCCAGAAAATCTATGTTTCAGAAGGGCATCCAAAACTCCCGAGATACCCGAAAATCTTCAGATGCCCGGACATCTTATATTACCACAAAACAAATGCAGTAATCTGGATTTCCACGAAACAAACGACCCCTGTTGGAGAGTTTTCTGCATGGGAATTGACACAAACATACAAAACTCATATTTGTTTCACAGTTTTCAACACTTTACTTGGGAATAACCTATTCTCAAGCATTCTCATTTCTTTCACAAGGGCTTTCTATTTCCTAACCTATTCTCAGACATTCTCATTTCCCTCACAAGGGTTTTCTATTTCCTTCCAAAACTTTGCATTTCCTCTTTTCTCTTCTCCATCTGTTTTTCATTTTATATATAATCTCATTTTGAATATAGTTAATTACTTAATTAATTAATATTAATTTAATAAAATCAATATAAATATTTATTATAAGTATATAAATCAAAAATAATTAATAAAAATACGTACTTAACTTATTTTTAAATAAAAATTTATTAAATGAATGCAATCACTTTTTTACATAAACAATTAATTAATTAGCTAACAATATATTAAATATATCTAATTAGTAAATTAGGATTAGTTAAATTTAGTTAGTACAAAATTTTGTTTTTAATAATAATAATTGATTATTTATTGTTTTCTTTTATAATCAAACAATTATTTATTGAGATTAATTTTAATTTGATTTTTCATTATGTACATATAAATTTTTTTTTAATATCCTTTATTAACATATCATATTTTAAACTTATTTTTCACTTTTTATATAATATATTGTTTATTAAAATATATTTTTATATTATTTAATTAAAATTAAAATTACTAATGTTGAACTTAATTAATTAAAAAATGAATAATATTATATTATAATTAATATGACGTTCATTTAATATATTAATTGGCTAATTTCAATTATAAATTACTCAATTTTCAAATATTTATAACTAAAATTGTTATTGATTCTTAATGAATAAACTTTTACCAATATATTAAATAATATTTATTTTTAAATTAATTAATCTATTACAATTATATAAGATTATAAACATAATTTTTTGTTCATAAAATTCTGATAGCATTTCTCATGCACAATCAAATGCAGTCATATTTGATTCTCAAACATCCTATTTTCAGATATTTTATTCCCAAGGATCCTCTATTCCCACGCATCTATAAACTTTAAACCAAACAACCCTTAAAAGACTTTGCTCTCTAATTGGTCTCCTTTTAAAATGAGTGAATGATTATATTTATAGAGGGGAGGAATAATCTTAATTCTAATCTACTTAGATTCCTTGAACACTATAGGAAACCTATCTGGACTTTAAATTGACTTTCCTATTTGAATTAGAAGAAAAAGGATTCAAATGGTGTTAATTTTGTAGCTTTTAAACATTGTGTGAATCTCGTGGGGCTTGTAGAACTAAGAGAATTAATGATCATTCAAAAAGGTATCGTCTTGGCCAATGAGTTGAATATTCACCTGGTGGAAGGTTCATAATTTTATATAAGAGGGCACAAATTTATATAAATAGAATTTTAAATGCATTGAATTATAACATTTAGATTATGAAATATTAATCAAAAACTACACTAGACCATAATTCTGCAACACCGTTGTAATGACAATGCCTATTCCCACCAATTCTCATATTCTCATCACAATCATTGATGATCACCTATTCAATTAGAAAAAAACTAAGATAGAGAAAATAACCATGACAGAATGTGTAATGGGAAATTCACCAAGATGGGTTGGCAAAGCTAAAAGCTAACAGTTAAAACATTTGAGTATATACATAAATCTTTAAAGAAAATCAAAATCGAAACTTCTTATTTGATACAAGTGAACCTTTTTATAGATGCTAAATATACACAAATTTGTAATGTCCTCACAATCAAATCACATCCATCCCCAACAAGAACATCACAAACTTATCCAAAGCACCTCAGCGATTATTACGGGGTGGTCGATTGCATGCGGTTTTTCCAAACAAATGAAAACTGGTGATACAGCAACATACCTTTCCCGTCGCTAAGGGCTATTCATAATTCATACTACCTTTAATCTATGTGATATTTGAGGATTTCTCGTAGATAGTTTAGTTGTTCAACCTCCCCTTGAAGTTCCTCCCACTACAGGAGAAAACACCATGGATGTAGATTAGATTAGAGAGAGCTTTAGGTCCTTTTATTGGAAAAGAAAACAAGTAAGGACTAAACAGAAACATGTTTTTCATTTAAGAAAAGACCACAAGACGAGGCAGTTACCTCCTGGTGAGACAATGATACCACCTTCCAGCCTGCAGCAGTTATGTAACGACGTTTCAGCACGGTGTGTCCCAAAGGTATCCCTGTTAAACAGTAGAAGCACTTACTTTTATTGGTTTGATTTCTAAAGGGCGCACTAAACACATTTACAAGACTTTTGAATGCTAAAGATTAACTGAAATTTAACCTGTGTTTCTTGAGAAATGAGTTGGACCATCAATCTCCAAAGCAACCTTCTTATCTACTATAACTGCGTCTAAAGTGTAAGCGTCAAATACATATTCCCTGATCCACTCATGACCTGTGCTGACAAGAAGACGGGCTACTTCTTTCTGAAATGATGAAGTTGTTTTCTGATTGAACCTCTTAGTTTTCCCAGCAAGAATGGTTTTCTCTTCAAGATCAACGCTTAAAGATAACCGAAGATGCGAATATTCCCGCTTCAAGCAGTAATGCACAAGACACAGTTGAGAAGCAAACATGATATCATTCCTATGCTGCTCTGAAATACTTTCCTTCTCAAAGTAGCTTATGGTTCTCCAAATGTGGGAAAAGAAACTACGGTCCACTTGCCCGAAGACAGCATAAGACCAAGCTATATTTCCTAGTTGATTCCGATTAAATTTGAGCACTGGACATTCTAATGCTCCATCTGATTCAAGCTCACTACTGACACCAACAGTACTTTCTTGATTACTACTTAATGTTTGTTCACTAAGATAGCATGTAATTTGACTAGCATCCTTGTAAACATTGTCTAAGGATTCCAGCAAAAGGTCAGGAGGCTCATTTAAAGAGGCAAAAGCCCACAATACCTGAGCTAGTTCCTGTTCTTGAAAGGTATGGACTATATCTGATGCTCTTTTTGCCAATTCTGAGAAGAGGTCAGAAGCAGAATGCTGCATTGAAGCAAATGCTCCAGCCATGTTAGCAACATTCTGAGAATTCAACTCCTCTATCTTGGTCAAGGTAACTTCTGCAACTCTATCCATCTCTGACAAATAAAGTTGATCACCTCCAATCTTGGACAATGCCCAAGCAATGTTAGAGATGCCTTGTGCGGAGCATTCTGGCAATGCCGTCATAGCAATACCGATCAGCATAGACATTTCTCTTCGACGAGCAAAAGCTAATCTATGTGATTTCATCATCAAAACTTTGTCCATATTCTTAGCAATCCTATGGAGTGCTGTGGCAATGTTCAAAGGAGACAAAGGGGAAGGACTCAATCCTTTCCCAACAGCAAGGATCATATCAGAAATAACCTCTAAAGCTTCATCTGCAGTCTGTGCTTCTATAATTGCTCTGTTCAAATTGACTTCCTTTTTACGATCCGAAGGCCCCGAGAATTGGGACAATCTATGAATAAATTCCTCCATGGTCTTCTCCTTCCTTTGTTCAAACATCCCACCACCCATCATCCTCACACTCTTACTCAAATCATTACTGTCCTTAATAGCTAAACTATCCAACAAATCCAAATCCATATCCAGTTCCAAATCCTCATCTGAATCAAACTCCAGGTCTTCCTCAATGACATCACTTTTCTTATTAACCCCATTATCCTTACTTTCCAAAATCTTCTTCTTCTTCTTCTTGTGCTTCTTCTTCTTCTTCACAGAAAACAGATCTTCCTCAGTCGAAGCGAAGCCTCTTGCCTCGATAGATCTAAGAGCGACCTTCCTAGCTCTCAAGCACCAGTCCATCCCCTCAGCATCATCAAGAAGCTTCGATTTCATCTGTTTTTTCTTCTTCTTCGGTGGTTGAAATCCCAAAGGGTCGAGCTCTTCAAGCAATTCCACTTCCCAGTCCATATTATCGCCATTATATCTAAAATCCCCATTTTCGCGGTCAAAATCGATACTGTTTGGGCTGTTGACAATAGGGCCATCAGAATTTATACAACTTCCCCGAACATGGCTAACATTAAGTTTTCGCGCTAAAACCCCAGATGCTAATTTGATAGTCGGAGGTGTTTTGTGAGAGAAAGCGGAGGAATTTAAGAAACTAAGGGGAGGAAATGTGCCCAACAACACTTCCATATCAAATTTCTTGCACAAATTTTTTCAAGATAAGATTTGTTATATGTATGAACTATTTCCTATGGCAAAATCGTGAAATTACACCAAAAAACTACAGAAAGAACAATGAATGATAGACAGATTGTGCCAGTAGAACATAGGAAGAGCAGTGGTTAACAAACTAGAGATGGCAACATACCCATCGGAGACTGGAAGTGCCGCATATAGAGATGAAGAGGGCAGTGTCGTTAAGGTCCCAACCCAACGCCATATGAGATAACAGTATAGAAGCCAAATTTCTTTTTTTAATTTTGAGAATTTTTGCCCAAATGCTTACGTCATTAAATCATGAGGGACGCTTTAACCATTTTAGGTGGAGTTAATAAATTTAGAGTTAATATGTTGGAATTAGAAAATTTGTATTTAAAGTGTAGAATTGGAAAATAGAGTTTCTCGATAATTATAAAAAGTAGATTAAGAGGGAAAGAAAAAGTTATTTGATAAAAATGTAAAACATAGAAATAGAGGAGAAGATAGAATTTCTCGATGAACGTGAAACATAAAAAATGGGAAGATAGAATTACTTGACAAATGTGTAAACTTCAATGATATTTATTATTGAAGTTGAGTTGTTTATACTAACCTACGAATTTAATAGGTCAAACGATCCCTTATCTTTTTTGCCCTCTTCATCTTTTCGGGTTTTTTTTCTTTGTGCACCTTTATCTTTGCAGTGCTTGCTTAGTGGTCGTCAAGCGTGTGCTCACAGAGGTCATGGACTCATTGGAAAGGTATTTGAGAGGTCTTCGAAGCTTCAAATGTGTGGATTTTTTCGTTGGAATGTGGGTTTGTTAGGTCGATCGATTTTTTCTTTAGTGAGATTTATTTTTTTTTCATTAAAAAGTGGCATCGAAGCGAGAGTGAGAGATGTGTGTTTGGGGCGTCGAATATATGGTTTTCTCATTAAAAAAAAAAAAAGCGAGATAGTAAGAGAGAGGAGAGTAAGAGAGGAGTGAGATCCTAATCTACGTTCATATGGTCTATTTTTGTGATTCCACCCTAATATGATGTGAAAAACAAAAACTTAATTATGAAAGGCATATTATTTACTTTCTTAATTCCATTCTCAATCTCCACTCTCATGTTGTCTCTTTTCTTCACCATGAATTTTAGCCTTATTTTTTATGTCGGTTCCTATCTTCCATTTTCTGCTTTTATTTCCTTTGCTACCTTTTCTTCTTCATCCTAAATTTACACATTGAAAAAGTACGGACACTTATCGAAGATCAGCGAAAGATTTAATTGGGTTTGGTCTTCTTCCATCGCATGGAAGAACCATGATTTGGTTGTTAGGGTTTTAATACACACTAAAATTTAGTTAGAGTTGGAAGAAAATGGATAATACTTCAAAAGCCCAAAACCCCAATAAAATAGTAAATTTATGGGGAAGAAGAGGGGTAACCATGGGAGTGGAGTTTGAGATTGGGAGCAAAAATAAAAACAGAATAAGAAAATAAAAGATGAAAAAAGAAAAGAAAAGAAAGAATCAAAGAAAGACAGAAAAAAAAGGAGATGAAATAATGGTAGAAAAAAATAAAAGAAAAGAAAGATGAAGATTGAGATTGAGATTTGGATGAAGAAAGAGAAACAAGAAAAAAAATAAAGAAAACAAAGAAATAGTAAAGAGGTGAATGAAGGAAGATATGAGAAAAAAATAAAATAAAAAATAAAAATGGGCCATGTGGTTGGTATGCAGAACCGGGATTATGCCCTAAATCTCGTGGTTTGTAATGTACAAACGAAATTCACTTATTTAATAAAATAAGAAATTATTTTATTTGACATTTAGACTTATGCAACTCAATCTAATAAATTAAGATCCAAGGTTATTTTATGTAATTTAAACATGTATATGGTTAACATACAGGTGAATCATGTTTAAGTAATAGCCTAAATGGTCTATAGTATATAGATAGGGTCGAGTGTCTTATCATGGTGATGCTACGAATACGACTCACATTGTAATTGTTATAATAGTTGTAAAGTATTACAAACGATTTGATTCTAATCGTTCATGTGGAGACATGTGAGTGAGGATATCCTATATAAAGAGTTTGTATCAGACCGGACCACAAAATATTTAGTCTCTCTTTATAACACTGTTAATTGAAGAGATTAGCATTTCAATAGGATGACCATAGGTGACTCGACCTTAATCCTAAGTAAGTTGTGAACTTATGTCTCTGAGGGCAATCCTAAGTCTATTATGAACTCCTATTCACGAGGGATTGTCCTTTGATTTGTATGGGTGAGAGTGGCCAATTCACCGACTTAATATGCCTACCATTTTGGGGATAAAACTGAGTGAGGAGCTGGGAACATTCATAATACAAGATGAATTTCACTCCTTCCCAACTATAGGGTAAGTAGATGAGTGTTCCCTTAAGTGGTGTCTCCGGAATTTGAACAAAGGGCTTTACCCTCTCACTAGTCTGAGAGGGGGTTTCTGTTTAATGGTTTGACTATAAACAGGTTGTTCATTAAAAGAGCACTAGTATTTAAGGATGAAGAAGTAACCTAGGGGTAAAATGGTAATTTTGACCCAACTAATGTTATGAACACTCGTGAAAGACTAACTTGTTGTTATTGGCCTATATCTGTGGACATAGAAATATATCTACAATGAGAAGAGTGTAGCTTGAAGGAAATTAGACATGAGGATTTCCATGAGCAGTGGAAGGATCGTTCCAAATTCCATTTGAAATTGAATACCAATAATTACAATCAAGAAACGGAAACTAACAGGTCATGCACAATACGAAATTACAGCATGCTTACAGATGAGATCAAGGGATAAAGTATACATACCTTTGAAGACTTATTCTTCAAACTCTCTCGATCACTCCAAGCGTCCAAGACAGCAATACACGAACGCTCGAACACAATGATCGCAACACAGCACGATCAACAGCAACCACCACACGAACAGCGCGAACACACAACGAACGGCCTCTGAAACCTCGAACTCAGTCGAGTTGAGTGAGGATACCACCACAATGGTTACCTTGGTATTCTCGATGTGAGAATCCAAAAGTGTGGGCTCTATATGGACTTGATTAGAGGAAGAGACTGGAGGAACAACAATCGTGTAGACGATTGAGCAAGTGGAAGATGAGAAGTGTCTATCGTATAAACGAATGATCAATGATGTAGAAGAAGGTAGCCTATCGTATAGACAATGCCCTGTGTTCGTTTAGCTACGACCAGCTGAGTGAACTATCGTATAGTGACACTCCACAATCGTTTAGTCTCTCTATGAGCTATCGTTTAGTGAATGATTTCACTTTATAACAATCCGTGAGTTTCTTTTCGAATTAAGCAACTCTTCTAAATTTAGGAAAACCTTCGTCCTTTTATCTCACAATTACCATAACACCACCAATAACGTCACACTCAATTGGTTATTAGAGAAAAAGAGATAATTATCCAATAATTAATATTATTATGAATATATATGATAATCAACTTACCATATTATATTTATAACCTGTAGTTTAATATTTCATCTCATGAAACATATAAACCATAGTTCTTTTTCTATTTTATGGTACTTAATGTAAATCATATTTACATCAATCCTCCACTTGATGTATTTCATACACCACACCGATTATATCATATATAATCGAATTTCCTCTTATCAATTTGAATATTTCAAATCAACCCCAAGAACTAATTATCAACTTGAATCCATTGAGCTATCAAGAGGACCTTATGGACCTGTAGCTTGAAGCTCCAACGGTACATGAATAACTGACTAAACTCTTTAGTCATAGGATCCACCATCCGTTAACTATTGGGCACTCCACTAAAGACTGACAACTGCACTCTTCTTATTACAGATATATTTTGTGTCCATATCAACCAACCAATAGTGCGATAACCCTTCACAGATCGCTCGTAAGTATAGTTGGGCCAATTTACCATTTTTTCCCTGTAGTTACATCTAACTCCTTAAGTACCACTAATCCCTCTAATGAACATAAGTCATAGTCCTACTATGACTGAGTCCTCTCTTCCAAAGAGAAGTTGTGGCCACTATGTTCAAGACCTGGAATCAGCCCTTAAGGGAGAAATCAATCTACTTACCCCTGCTTCGGGGAAGGAGTGAATTCCATCTTGTGTAACTGAGTTCCCAGCTCCCAAATCAGACAAATCTCCAAAAAGGTAGGCTTGTTGAATTGGCAATCTAGCCACTCTCACCCATACCACCCTCAAAGGCAGGAGTTCTCAAAACACTTAGGCTTGAGGTCATGTCACCTATGGTTGTTTAGGTGAGATGTAAGTCTCAAGTATCAACGACATTATATAAAGAGATGAATCATCTCGTGGTCCAGTCTTATACAAATTCTTTGTATAGGACACCTCCGCTTGCATGTTTCCACATGAATGGTTAGGATCTACCATCTATAGTAGTTCACAATACTTGCAAACCTCTGCAAAGCGGGTCGTATCCGTAGTGTCACAAGGATCAGGTATCCCTCTTTAATCCTTATACTACAGACCTTTTTAGGTTATCACTTAAGGCATGATCCACTTGTATATCCCATATACATGCTTAAGTTTACATACAATAACCATGGAGTTTTGTTTATTAGATATGAGTAAATGCAAAATAAAATAACTCTTGTTTTATTCATAACAATGTGTACAATTTATAAACTACGAGACTCTAGGAGAATTAGGACACCAGTCCCAACTCAGCTGTGGGTCTTTAGTGAAGTGTACCTACAGTTAACAGATATTGATTAATGTGGTTAATGAGTTTAACCAATTAATCTCATATCGTTGGGGCTTCTGATATGTAGGTCCATGAGATCTCCTTCCTAACTCGTAAAAGGAATTAAGGTAATTATGTCTTGAATAGAGTTTGAAATGTTAAAATTCACTTAGGGAAATAGTATAATGTAATGAATGATACATTATAATGTAAAGTTTATATTTTAATTAAACTTTATAATATAAATTTAATTTTGGATATGATTCAAAATTAATTTATAAGAAATTAAATATTTGAAGGAGTCCAAATATTAAATTAATATGAATTGGATTCATATCAAAACTATAGGTTAAAATTAATATGTATTAGATGAATATTAAAACTATAGGTTATGAGAGAAATACAATTGAATATGATTCATATAACACCTGAGCCCTTACAGGATTCATTAGGTTGAGAGATAAACTCAGACTTGGAGCCTTTAGAAGGGAAAAGTTTGAATAAGTACCTAAACTATGCCTTGGAGGAAGTAATAGTACTTAGGAAATTTCTAAGTATTGGAGGCATAGTAGAGTGGAGTGAAAAATTTGGCTAAGTGTCCAAATTATACTATGAGAATAAGAATTGGATTCATAGCATAAGAAAGAATGGAGAATTTTTGGCTAAGTTCAACTCATAGTGTAGTTGAGGAAGTAAGTCATATCATAGTTGATAGCATAGTTGACAAAGTTATTGCATAGTAAGTGAAGTCATAGCATAGCTAAGGAAGAACAACTCATAGCATAGTTGAGTAAAATCCTAGCATGTTGGGTGCATGGTTGGTGCATCCTAAGGGAAACTTTGGACAATTTTGAAAGCATAGGGGGATGTTGGAAACTATGCTATGAGAAAGAAGAAACTATGTTATGAGCATGAGGAACTATGCTATGAGCATAAGAGACTATGATGTGAGCATGATGAGCTATACTACAAGCATAAGAGACTATGTTGTAAGTATGAGGTGCTATGCTACAAGCATAGGAGACTATGTTATGAGCACGAGGAGCTATGCTATGAGCATAAGAAACTATGGTATGAGAATGAGGGGCCATGAGTCTAGATTAGGGACAAGGTGAAAGCATAGAGAAAAGTTGGTTAAGTGTTGAACGAACCACGCGTTAAACTATGCACAATCAAGAGAGGTTAGACGCATAGCATAAGCATAGTTGGACGCATGGGGAAGGTTCAAGGTGAAAATTTAGCTAAGTGTTGGATAACATAGGACACAAGTGAAGAAATCCTAAAGGTAGAAAGTTGGACGCATAGGGAATGTTGGACGCATACCTTGAGGTGAAGAGAGGCAAAGTGGACACATAGCTATGTTATGAGCTCAAAGGAGAAAGTTATGCTATGAGAAGAAGGAGATGAAAACCAAGGAAGAATGGAGTCGAGGAAGATTTGGACGCATAGGGGAAGAGTTGGATGCATAGGAGGACTTTTGGGTCTATGAAGAGCAAGATGGAAGCATGAGACAATCCATTGGGTAAGAGTACACCAAGAAAACCTAATTTTCCATAGTTAAACGCATACCCTAGGAGGAAAACATAGTTGGATGCACTACCATGCTATGAACCCAAAGAAGGAAGCTATGTTATGGGAGGGAGACAAGTTGGTAGCATAGTTAAGGAACCATGCACCCAAACCTAGTAAACCATGCGTTGACTTGAGTTACTTGGGGAGCAAGGCCAAATTGACAACGAGGTGAGTTACATGGCTCGACCAAATGAAATCTTGGATTGAGCTAAGGATGAGGTGGATGCATGGGAGAGCATGCAAAGTGTTGAAGTGTCACCTCAAAGGAAGCTATGTGTTGGCCTATGCATGGTGAAGACACCTAAGTCTTGCATGCAAGTAGGAGGTGTGAAGAAGTGTTGCGTTGGGCTTTGCATGGTATTGACACTTAAGATTTCCATACACATGAAGTGTCATGCGTTGAGAGCATAAGGAGGATGATAAGTGATAGGATACACTAGCATGCAACGGAAGCAAATAGAATCAATAAGCACTCTAATTATATTTAATTTGAGTTCTAAAGCATGCTTTTACATAAAATCACAAGTGGGTTTCAAGTTCAACATACCTTTGATGAATTCTTCTTAATCCAAGCTGATCTTCACACTATTTCAGCTTCAATTTCATATGAACCACCAAGAGATCTTCTCTACTATTCTTAGCCTTGAATTTGAGTGGTGGAACTCCAAATTAAGTGAAATTTTGAGGTGAATGTTATTGGCTTTTGGAAGAAGAAGATGAAGTCTGAAAAACAAATTTTCCAACAGAATCATCTCTTTCTTCTTTCAATTTCAATGCTTTTAACCATTCTATCCATGCAAGCACTCATGCTGAAACCAAAAGCCAACAACTGCTTCAAAAAACATAGTGGAATTTGGTGTCAATTAGACAGTAGGACTATTTGGAATGTCCTAGAACTCATAGTTCATGTTAAACATTCTACTTATCAATAATAATAAATTGTTGATTTTGCATCTTATTATGAAAATCTAATAAACATATCTATAGCTATAGTCTGAATACTGTAACTTTATGTAGTGACATAAACAGGATGAAGTTGACAGTATATATCCTAAATGGTCTAAAAAGTATATGGATGAAATTGGATATTTCATCCAGGTAACATTATTGGATGTGGCCTACTTTGTAGTTGTTACAAGAAGTTGTAAAGTGCTACAAATGATGTGATCTACAAATCGTTCATATTGAGACATGTGAGTGGGGGCATTCTATGCAATGAGTTTGTATATAGACTGGACAACAAAAATAGTCACTTTGCTTTATAACGACCGTTTACTGTTAAAACTGACTATTTTATTTATCAAATAACTTAGGTTAACTCAATCTTAATCCTGAGCTAGCTATGAACTCCTATTTTTTTGGGATTATCCTTTGATCTGCAAACAGTGAGAGTAGTCCAACAACACTGCTCAATAAGCTTCCCATTTTAGGGATAAGATCGGATGAATAGCTGGGGACATAGCCTTGCAAGATAGAATTCACTCCTACCCGATTTAGGGTTAGCAGATAGGTTGTTCTCTTAAGTATTGATTTTAGTTCTTGAACAATCGGGGCCCTGCCTTCTCATGATAGAGAAAGGATTTTATTCATAAGGATTATGAATCAAAATTGTTCATTAGAGGGCTAGTGGGAACTTAAGGAACAAGATGTATTCATAGGGGTAAAACGGTTATATTGACCCAACTGTGATTATGAACAACCTATGAAGGATCAACTTACAGATTATGGTTATAAAGTGGACATAATATATCTACAGTGGGGGAAGTTCAACTATGGGCTATAGTGGAGTGTCTTATTAGTTAACGAATAGGGGTTAGATCAATCTAATGAGTTTAGCCGATTAATCTCGAATCGTTGGAGCCCATGATCTGTAGGTCCGCGAGGTCCCCCTATTAGCTCGTAAATGGTTATGCTTTAGAGTAGCTTGAGAAATTAATTTGAAACGTTCAAATTAAAATTAAACAGGCTAAGATAATATATATTTAAATATGATTTAAATATATGAAGATGGTTTTGTGCAAAAAATAATTTAATATTTGATATTAAATTAATTAGTATTATTTAAATTAATTTATGAAATTAATTTTAGAAAATTAATTTTTCAGTTTTAAAATCAAAATGGATTTTGAAATCAAATTTTTATTTTGAGAAAAATTGGAAAATTGGATTACATGCACAAATGGAAATATAAGATTTTCCATTATCATCTTCTTCATGCTCACACAAAACCCACTTCCTCTTCTTCATTATACTCCAAGCATGAGCTGCAAGCCATGCACATTTCTTCTTTGCATGTTCATCTGCAATAAATAAAGAAGAATGGCGTGATTTGGAGGTATGCATTCTACAGAAATTTTGAGAGAAAATTTCAGTTGAAGAAGAGTTCTTCAAAACTGGGTGATGTAAGCTTCTCCTTCTTTTTTACATTGCTTCAAGTTGTTCTTGAATCCCACAACTCAGTCTAAAGCTCCAAGAGGATAGTGGGGAAGATCTTGAGGTGGTTCACGGTGATCTTTGGAGAAGACTGCTGCTGTTTGATCAAGATCTTGAAGAGTTCTACAAAGGTATGATCTAAAACCCTTTTATTTATATGAGCATGCTTAAGTTTCTGCCAAAATTAGTGAATTTGAATGCTTATTGATCCTTTTTGCTTCCGCTGCATGTTATTACACTCTAACAAGGACACCTCCTACTTGAAAGAGAAGTGGGAAAAACCCACTTAACCTCCAAATTTCCAATTTCCAATTATTTTGTTATTCCAATTAATTCTATATTTAATTAGAACAATTTGATTAAATCTCAATTAATCAAATTCTAAAATTTCAAAAACTGATTTCTCAAATTGAATTTAAAATTAGAAATTAATTTGTTTTTTTCATTAATTAAATATATTTAATTAATTAATTAGTTTAATATCAAATATTAAATTAATCACACACCTATTTTTAAACATGAATCCTATCTATGTAATTAATATTTAAATCAACATTTAAATATTATAACTCTCCAATTTCGTTTAGTTTCAATAAATTAAACGTTAATTATATCAAATATAATCATACAACCCTAATTTGAATTTGAACTCATTCAAACTCAAACCCTAATTTCAATTTGAACATTTTCAAATTGAAATCCAATTTGAACAATTCAAATTGATATCATTCCAAATTCACTTAATTTATTAATTCAAGGTGTTCATATTTTATGAGCTAGTAGAGGGACCTTATGGACCTACAGATCATGAGCTTCAACGATATAAGATTAATTGGCTAAACTCCTTAGACCAAATTAATCTATATTCATTAATTATCAAGTCACACCACTATAGCTCGATAGTTGCACTCTCCTCACTGTAAATATATTTGTGTCCATATAATTTAACCATAATCAGTAAGTCAACCCTTCATAGTTGTTCGTAATAACGGCTGGGTCAATATGTTGTTTTACCCCCGATATTACGTCTTGTTCCTTAAGTTCCAATCGATCCTCTAATAAACAATTGGTTTATGATCCAATCATTAAATCGGATCTCTCTCGAGCCAGTGAGAGGGTGGGGCCCCTTGTTCAAAACCTGGATTCAGTACTTAAGACAACAATCTTTCTCCTATCCCTAAATCGGGTAGGCGTGAATTCCACTTGCACCCCATGTCTCCAACTATCTACCCGATTTTACCCCTGAAATGGGAGGCTTATTGAGTCGGCGCTGTTGAGCCAACCCTCACCTATGCAAATCTAAGAATAATCCCAAATAAACAGGAGTTCATAGTTAGCTCAGGATTGAGATCAAGTTACCTAGGTCATCTAAGTGAAATAGTCAGTCATAAATAGTAAACAACATTTATAAAGTAAGAGTGACTTATTTCTTTGTTCAATCTTATGCAAACTCATTGCATAGTATGCCTCTACTCCTCATGTCAATACATGAATGAATCAGGATCACTTCGTTTGTAGCACTTTTACAACAACTTTTAACCGCTACAGAGTAGGCCGCATCCCATAGTGTTACAAGAATAAGGCACCCAACCTTAATCGCATACTATAGACCAATGTGGCTATATACTCGAATCGGATTCATCTTTATGTCTCTACATAAAGTTCAAGTATTCATGTAATAGCCATGGATCTTAGTTTATTGGATTTAGACTTTACGACCCTCCCAGACTACTCTCTAAGCCTAGGAAAGGATATGACTGCAGCAGTTATCAACCCTTTTACTGACACTTACTGCCTAATAACTCTAGGGGAAATAACTCTGATACCAACATGAGATCTCATACAAAGCGGTGTTTAAAAACACAACATATTTAGAGAGATTACATTACTAGTTTCACAAGTTCTGATACCCAAAACCTTAGTCCCGATATTAACAACTGAAACATGTGTACAATATTTACAGTAACTATCTAACAGATGGGTTACAATATCTTTTTCCTTTAGTGGCAGAGCAGATGCAGAGCTACCTCCAGAGGATTTGACCGCTACCTGGGGGAAAGGAAAAATTTTGAAAATGGGGTGAGCTTGCTAGCTCAGTGAGTGACTTAAGAAAGAAAACTGATTCTCATGCAAAAGTCTCAATAAAGAGATTAAACTGAAATATAAATTTCTATAGTAACCTTGTACTGCAATATAAACATTTTCCAAGGATAAAGCATATAAAGCTATTTTTATCATAAAACATTAAATTGTTCCTTAGCTGAGAATAACCCTGTTGTGGTTAAATCCCAACGTCAACTACTAGTCAAGAGAAAACCCTTTTGCTCAATCTTTGACTTTAACTACCTATGTGCACGTGGCCATACTAACTACCGTCATACCTTAGGTACTTTTTCCCAGATACCTTCTCAAAACTTGTCCTTCAGTATCGAGCTGCTCGGATACCTTCTCAAATGTCCTTCAGTATCGAGTTTCAAGTAAAACTAGTCATAAAATGACTTTCTCTTTAAATCATGTAAAGCATAACGTATAGAAACATGTCTTTAAAGATACTAACGCATGTTTGGTGTATTTAACACACATAAATAGTTTTTCAATAAACTTTCATACATGACATGCGTTTAAAACATAACTCATGGTTGTTTGGAAATTACTTTGAAAACTAGCTAGCATAAGAATAATCTTTCTTTAAAACATGGTTTCTTTAAAACATTATAAACATTTAGTCACTCACAACTTTTAGAACTATTTCTCAAGGGTCGATATGCTTTTATTACTGGTGTCAATCTTGTGGACACAAAAGCATATATTAGCTACTAGCATAGGTCTCCCTTTTGAAACTGACCCTTAAGTAAGCTTTGTGTTTAGCCTTTCCTTTTGAAGACTTTCACAACAACACACCTTGGTGTAGGTTTAGACACTTGGAAATTTCTTTGAGATTTGGCTCATGTAAAGCTTCCAACCGCTCTTCACAACGCAACAGCACTTATGCAACCAACACTTTTCTGATTAAGTGTTCTTATAACTTCAGATGGTCATCCTGAAGGTTGCTTATGCATCCAAGACTCCACTGCAAGCTCTCGTCAACCTACGCAGCAGGTCCAATGCACGAAAAAGCTAAGCCCTTGGTCTGTCCAATAATTTCCTTCGAGCTGTCAGCTTACTCAACTCAAGCAGCTGCCTACTTGTTCATGAAATTCCATATTCATATTACGAAATTAATAACTCAAATTCTAGAGCTCATCTCAAGAAATTTCCTTCTACAGACCTATTAATAATCGTGTCAGGAATCTTACCACAAACTTTCAGCCTCAGACTTCTTGTTCTCTATCCTAGAGACTCAATTCTTTAACAATGGCCCGGATTCACCCGAGAACAGAACCTCTGGTTCTTTTTCTCCTTCTCCGGCCTTAATTCAATGAGGACTTCTTCCAATAGTGTACCTCTGAAAGTAGACTCTCAGAGCTTTGCAATGACACTAAAAACTCTAAATTTTCCTGGAGGAATTGATCACACTGATCGTTTGAAATTTGACCTCCCCTTTTTATACTGTTTTCCACTACCTCTCATTAAATGCTAGCCCAACACCTTCAACTTTCAAAGAGTGAAATCCGATCTAAGTACATCTGATAATTTTAATCAGTGATTAATGCCGATCAAACCAGTCCAATTTTTTAGCTCACCGCCCCATCGTTTAGTGACTTCACGCTGATGCTTGTCACCCGACGATCTCGCCCAATGCATAGCATACTGATGCCCATCGTGTAGCGCTGACGCCCATCATCTAGCACAGCATGACTATCGTCTAGCATCCATGCTCATCACGTAGTGCCATCGCCCAATGTCATCGTCTAGCCCTGATGTCAATCGTGTAGTTCCAACACCTCTTCGTTTAATGTTATCGCCCAACACATAGCGCTATCGTTTAGCGCAATCCTTCACATTGTCTAGTGATGATGGGCAGAAATGCACGTCATTATAGGCCTTTTATTTAGAATTATGAGGGCTGTTAAGTAGAAGATGTGGCGATTATAATTAGAATTCATGAGAAAATGAGTTTGTGTCTATTGGCATTAAGAATCTCGACTAACCCACTATTATGCGTTATTATGCGTTCAATTGTTTATTTTTGTAGCTAACGCAGGAATCGATCGCATGCGCGAGAGCTAGGTTATCGCAAGGATGACCGCATATGGGGAAACTCTCCATCATAGAGGCGAATGCATATGTTTGACGCATGAATATTGCGTCCATTAATCGCATGCGGTGATCGCATACGTCAGTCGTATGGGTGTTGTGGCTATCAAGCGAATGCGGTCATCGCAGGGAGATTGCAGCTACAAAGTTATAACCATAATAGAGGGATGAACGCAAGGGTGGTGGAATGTATGCATGAACGCATACACTGGGATTATCAAAAAGATGATGTTGACATTTCACCTATCACGCCATTAGTAGCAGAGTTTTAGAAAAGGACCATCACGCTGCGAGTGTCAGATTCAGAGCAGGTCCATTAATGTTGTCGGCGATCAAGCTCTATAAATAGAAGTCGTTGAGTAGTTCAAATCATCCGGGGTTTTCTGCCTGAGGGCAGATCCCTGTGATCCAGACCAAAGCGTGAGAAGATAGCTTAAGAGTTTTTCATCCCCTTAACCATTCTGAGTGACGACTAGAGCCTTTGCCAGAATTAGAGCTTGAGAGAGTCTACTCCATCGCCCATCCATGGCACCATCGACAGCCTTGACACACATCTGATGGAAGCAAGACATTGCTTTCATCTGGCCCTCCATATCTCTTCTATCCTTGTATTGTATTACATTTTGGCTTAAGGAATTAATACATTTTGTGATCAATGCATTTCTATATTTTCCTTCGATTCCATCTCCATCTTCATTTACTTCGCATCCTTTACTTTCATTGCATCACTAAGTAAGACTGCTAGAGTACTGCATACTTAATCATGTGGCATAGAGATATGAATCATGTAGCAAACCACCGGGAGGTGTACATTGCGCGAACGTTGTGAGAAACCCTTATTTTCTTAGTGTGAAGCTGTAGCAACGCTTGTCTATAAGCAAACACAATGCTTGTCTATGAGTAGAATCAGCAGCAACTAACTGCTCGGGAGGGTAAGTAGTTGGTCGCATTAAGCAATGTAAGCAAGTGTTCACTAGAGATATGAATAATTCTTACGTCAACCAGGTTTATGTGATTACCTTGTCTTATGAGCACATCATTCATCATTTAGGCATAATTAGGAGAGTAGTCGAAAAAATAAATCTAAGACTCGAGAGAGCGGATTGGATCGCATAAGCAAGAATGGGAACTTAGGAATAAGCTCAATTTGCTACTACACAGCGTATGCACCCTTTAAGTAGGATATGGTGGTATGCGGTCATCTTGCTTATGTGTGAGAGCACGTGAGCGGGAATGTAAAGGCTTAGAAATAGGCTTCTCGACACTATCGCATATACATCGCATGCGTCTACGTCAAGTGTGTATAGCATGATCGCATAGCTTGCATTGGTTGGGGTTACCCTTGTGGTCAAGCTTAGTATTGCAGTGAAGACATCCTCACCTTTTCATCTATTTTTCCATACATTTTACTACACGTTAATAGTGTTGTGTCTCTACCTCTCAGTCATACTTCCACTGCTTAATCTGTTAGTTAGGAGTAGGAGAAATTCATAGCCCATAACCCTCATCATTCTTTTATTTTTTCGCTGTAAACACATTACAACGTAACATTTAGCTACAAGTCCCTGAGTTCGACCTCAGATCACTTGAGAAACTTGCGATCTCGTTATACTTGGTGAGAGTGCAAGAAAAATTGTGACAAGAATGTATGGTCATTATATAAGAGATTAACGCATACATTCCATTCCAATGCATGACCACCGACGCATGAGAACAAACGCATAACCTAAGATATGCGCATCGCATAATTGCGTTACCAAATTTACAAGGATAGAAGAGATATGGAAGGCCAGATGGAAGCAATGTCTTACTTCGATCAGATGTGTGTCAAGGCTACCAGTGGTGCCATGGATGGGCGGTGGAGTAGACTTTCTCGAGCTCTAACTCCAATGAAGGCTCTGATCGTCACTCGGAATGGTTAAGAGGATAACTCAAGCTATCTTCTCACGCACTGGTCTAGATCACAGGGATCTACCCTCAGGCAAAAAACCCCAAATGATTTGAAGCTCTGCTCAACGGCTTCTATTTATAGAGCTTTATCGCCGACAACATTAATGGACCCATTCTGAATCTGACACTCACGGCGTGATGGTCCTTTTCTGAATCTCTGCTGCTAACGGCGTGGTAGGTGAAATGTCAACATCATCTTTTTTATAATCCCAGTGTGTGTGTTTATGCTTGCATTCCACCACCCTTGCATTCATCCCTCTATTATGGTTATTAGTTTGTAGCCGCAATCTCTCTGCGATGATCGCATTTGCTTGATAACCACAACACTCATACTATTGACGTATGCGGTCATCGCATGTGATTAATGGACGCAATATTCATGCATCGAACGTATGTGTTTGCCTCTGTGATGAGAGATTCCCCACATGCGGTCGTCCTTGCAATAGTCTGGCTCCCGCGCATGCGATCGATTCCTGCGTTAGCTACAAAAATAAACAATTGAACGCATAATAACGCATAATAGTGAGTTAACCGAGATTCTTAATGTCGATAGACACAAACTCATTTTCTCATGAATTCTAAGTATAATCGCCACACCTCCTATTTAACAACCCTCATAATTCTAAATAAAGACCTATAATAATGTGCATTTCTACCCGTCAACATTTAGCGCCACACTTTGCCGCTCGATCACCTACCGCATCGCTTAGCTCAGCACATTTGCTACACGATCGTCCAATGTCTGCCTACACGATCGCCTACCTCATCGTGTAGTGTCGTTCACTTACTAGACGATCGCATACCCCATCATGTAACGCCGCTCATTTGCTACACGATTGTCTACCTCATCATGTAGTGCTGCTCACTGCTACACGATCGTCCAGCATGCGCAACTCCAATGCCCAATGCCCATGTCCCCACACACTTGGGGTTGTCGCATGCTTTGCTAACCTCTCAAGACATTGGCTGCTACATGCTTTTCTAACCTCTCAAGACATTGGTTGCCGCATGCCTTCCTACGCATAGCTTTTCTCTTGGCCACACTTTGGCTTCCTTCAACGCCCAAATAACCTCTCAAATGAACAAGGCCAATGCATGGCACAACACTTAGCCAATTTTCTAACCTCCAACGGTTGGGTTATACTTAGCCAATTTTTCAAGCTTTACCCAAGAGTCAAGCTCTCAAATTCAAACTTTTCTTCTAACTTTTCACCCTTTTTTCTACAATTATACATTAGTTCTCACATCAACATACTCACTATACTGGTCTCAGTAGGGAACATTCTCGAAAAATTGGGGCTCAGGGTTCACATTTATCTCTCCCTTATGAAAAATTTCATCGAAATTTCGCTACAAGTCCATCAATTAAACAATTGCAGATACTTGTTTCTTATTTGCTCTTCAGCTTCCCATGTTGCTTCTTCAGTGCTATGGTTTCTCCATAGTACCTTTACCAATGCTATTGTCTTATTCCTTAAGACTTGTTCTTTTCTATCAAGAATCTCCACTGATTCCTCTTCATAGAACAAATTCTCTTTCAACTGCACTGGTTGCTCAGGCAACACATGGGTAGGATCTGACATATACTTTCTTAGTATTGTCACATGAAACACATCATGGATACGAGATAACTTTGGAGGTAATTCCAACCTATACGTCATTGGGCCAACACTTTCTATTATCTCGTAAGGTCCAATATATCTCGGGCTTAACTTCCCTTTCCTACTGCACTTGAGTATTCCTTTCCATGGAGACAACTTAAGAAATACTTTATCACTAGCTTCAAATTCCAATTCTCTTCTCCGCTTGTCGGTGTAACTCTTTTGCCTGACTCGAGCTGTTTTAAGATTTTCTCTTATAATCTTAACACTATCTGACGTCTGTTCAACAAGTTCTGGGCCTAGTAATTTCCTTTCACCAACCTCATTCCAACATATTGGAGTTCTACATGGTCTTCTCTACAAACCCTCATACGGTGCCATTCCAATACTCGAATGGTAACTGTTGTTATACGCAAATTCGATCAATGATAGATGCGTATCCCAACTTCCCTTGAACTGCAATACACATGCCCTCATCATATCTTCTAGTGTCTGAATCGTCCGCTAAGACTGACCATCTGTCTGTGGATGAAATGCTGTACTGAAATATAGCTTGGTACCCATAGCTTTCTGTAAGGTAGGCCAAAACTTTGATGTAAACCTGGAATCTCGGTCTAAAACAATCGAAACTAGAGCCCCAAACTGACTCACAATTCGATCAACATACAGCTTAGCTAACTGGTCTAGGGTAAAAGTAACTTTAACAGTAGCTATCTTTGTCAATCTATCCACAATTACCCATATATCATCATAGCTCGTTGGTGTCCTAGGTAAACCAAACAGGAAATCCATCGTAACATGCTTCCACTTCAACTCTAGTACTGGGAGTGGATTGAGCAATCCTATTGGCCTCTGTCTTTCCGGCTTAACTTGTTGACATACTAAACATTTGTCAACATACTCTGCTATTTCTCTTTTCATACCAGGCCACCAGTACGACTTCTTTAATGTTCTATACATCTTCGTACTGCCTGGATGCATAGCATAAGCCGAGCTATGTGCCTCTTTCAGAATAGCCTGTTTAAGTGTTAAGGTATTAGGTACACATACCCTACCTTCTTTCAATAGCACTTTGTCTGCTCTTAACTGGTAGTCCATCCTTAGACCTTTACCTACCTTCAGCTAACTTCTGAAGATCAGAATCTTTTAACTGTTCATGTAGAATATCATCTACGATAGTAGGACGTACTTAAAATGAAGCTATCAAACCTTTTGTCTATCCAACTGATAATGCTGCTTTAGCACTATACAACTCATGTATCAGTACACCTCTTACTGTACAGATAATAGCTCTGGTTGATCTGGTCTTTCGACTTAGAGCATCAACCACCACATTCGCTTTATCTGGGTGGTAATCAATTGTACAGTCATAATCTTTGATCAACTCGATCCATCTTCTCTGTCTCAAGTTTATCTCTTTCTGATCAAAGATATACTTTAGACTCTTATGATCAGTGAATATATGACAATGTTCACCAACAGGTAATGTGTCCACAATTTTAAAGCCAACACAACTATTGCTAACTCTAAATTGTGCATAGAGTAGTTACATTCATGCTTCTTTAACTGACGAGAAGCATAGGCCACCACCTTTCCTTCCTACATCAGCACACATCCTAACCCTTGTCGGGATGCATCACAATAAACCTCAAACTCTTTATCTGGTGTAGGTAAAGTTAACACTAGTGCTGACATAACCTCTGTTTCAACTCTTGGAAACTGTGCTCGCACTCCGGCGACCACTCAAACTTCGCATCTTTTCTTGTCAAGTTTTTCAATGGTAGAACTATCTTAGAGAAGCCCTCCACGAATTTCCTGTAATAACTTGCTAAACCTAGAAAACTGCATATTTCTGTTACAGTCATTGGTCGTTCCCAGTTAACTATCGCTTCTATCTTTTGGGAATCTACACTGACTTCGTCAGCCGAAACTATATGCCTAAGAAATACAACTTGATTTAACCAAAAATCACACTTACTAAACTTGGCATATAAGTTCTTTCTCTCAGCATTTGCAACAGTAACCTCAGATGTTCCTTGTGCTTCTCTGCACTACTAGAATATACTAATATATCATCTATGAAAACTATCACAAACTGATCCAAGTAAAGATGAAATATCCTATTCATCAAGTCCATAAATACCGTAGGAGCATTCATCAACCCAAACAGCATTACTAGGAACTCATAATGTCCATACCTAGTTCTAAAATTAATCTTTGGAACATTTGTTTCCTTCACCTTCAACTGGTGATAACCTGATCTCAAATCTATTTTAGAGAACATTATGGTCCATTTAACTGATCGAAGAGATTGTCTATACGAGGTAATAGGTACTTATTTTTAATGGTCACCTTATTCAACTGTCCATAGTCTATACATAATCTAAGAGTACCGTCTTTCTTTTTGACAAACAAGACTTGCACTCCCCAAGGCGACACACTGATTCTGATGTACCCCTTATCCACAAGTTCTTGTAATTGAACTTTGAACTCCTTCAGTTCTATTGGTGCCATCCTATATGGTGCCTGGGATATAGGTGTTGTACTTGGAACTAATTCAATAGTAAACCCAACTTCCCTGTCAGGTGGTAAACCTGGTAACTCTCCAAGGAACACATCTAAGAATTCTTGTACCACAGGTACATCCTCAGGTCTCAACTTCCTATCTTGTGAAACTGCCACATAGGCTAAATAAGCTTCACATCCCTTACTCAGCAGCTTCCTAGCATTCACTGCTGATATTAGGCTTCCTGGAAGTATTCTTTTACTTCCTACCAGGGTTATCTCTTTTTCATCTGGTTTCCTAAACATTATTTCTTTCTTAAAACAATCCACAGTGGCATAGTGTTTGCTTAGAAAATCCATGCCTAAGATAGCATCAAACTCTAGTAACTCTAATGGAATCAAGTCAACCCAAAAACGCTTATTCCCAAGAATTACTTCACAATTCCTGTAATGCTCATGTACAACTAGAGTATCTTTTACAGGCGTAGAGATAAACAAATCCTCATTCATACGCTCAAGCACTCTATCTATATGCAATGCACACATGCTAGATATGAATGAGTGCATAGCACCAGGATAAAATAACACATAAACAGACTGATTACATAAAGTTATTGTACTAGTTACGACATTTAGAGCCTCTTTCGCTTCCTGGTGTGTCACAACATATACTCTACCCTGTTGTTGCTACTGTTGTTGTTGCTGTTGGGGTCGTCCAGCTACCCCTTTCTGCTTAGCTATGCCAGATCCCTCACCTCTGGCTCCAATCGCTCTAGGTTGGTCTACAACTTGGGTAACTCCTCTTTGTTCACCCTGTGCTCCATGACTTAGCTAGGGACAATCTTTTTTGAAGTGCCCCGCTTGTTTGCACTGAAAACACACATTCCTGTCGCCATAGCATACTCCTGTATGGTGCTTACCACAGTTTGCACATAGTGGTCTCCTTCCTGTACTAGCTACTGACTCGGTAACACGACCTGGTATCAATCTGTCTCTTATACACATCTAGATGTGTATAAGAGACAGGTACTAGCTACTGACTCGGTAACACGACCTGGTATCAATCTACCACTTGGTCCAGCTACAGGTCTTGACCTTTTTCGACTCGAACCCCGTTGGCTCGCGCCTCCAAAACTCCTCATACTTGACTGTCAAGAGAACGGGGGTCTAAAACCCTTACCACTCATTTCTCCAAGAGTCCTGAACTACTCCACACTTGGCTGGAGTATATCTACCCTCACTACACTCCGCTCAACTCTGATAGTGGTTTTAACTAACTAAGTGAAATTCACCCAATTAGTTGTAGAGGTAACGGGTGTATATATATTTCTTCTTAGGCCATTTTTAATTCTCATGCATCTCTCATTCTCTTCTGCAATGACCGAAAGGGCATACTGATAACTCTATGAATCTTTATTCATACTCAGCAATCGTCATTGATCCCTGAGTCAGCCTAAGAAACTCCTCCCTCTTTGCTTCTTTAAAAGAACTAGGGTAGTATTTATCTTCAAATACTTGTCTAAACTCAGGCCAAGTCATAGCTTCTGAACTACTTCTTCTAGCCTCTATCACTTTCCACCATTTCTCAACCCCTTTTTGCAGCAAGAACGCTGCTAACTGATAATGGGTAGAAATGCATGTTATTACAGCACAAAGTTATAAAACAATGCAGGATTGCGATGGTAAAAATATACAATATTGCGTCCAAAAGCATTCAGTTCACAACATTTCGATCGCATGCGTCCATCGCATTAAAACAGCTAACTTATGAATTTTCGTGCAGAAAATGCAGTGACGCAAGGTGGAAATGCGATCCAAAGAAATCATCGTCCGAGTGCATTAAGAGATTGTGGCTGCAAGGCTATGCATCAATTGTGCTCGCAAATATCTACTCAAGAAGATGGCTGCATAGAGCCGACGCATCAAGGTGGGTGCATCTGGGTGAAAGCTTAATAAATCACGATGGGACAGAAAGCTGATGATGGTCGATTCCGAATTAAGTTTTCCAAGCCGCTAATGACCTACTATAGTAAGTACACTCAAATTTTCCGTGACAATTATTCGGCACATCAGACAGAGAATTAATGACATCCTATCAGTGTAATCATAAGAGAGAAGAAGCTTTTCACCCTGAAGCTCTATAAATACCGAAGGCCATCTTCAGTGAAGGAGTTAGAGGATTTTAGTTCACCCAGATTTTAGACGATACTTAGCCTTGTTCTTAGTTTCTTATATTTAGAAAGTGGAAGCGAGAGAAGGGAAAAGACGCCGGAAGATCGTCCTGGTCAGCTTAAGAGAGAACCCAGGGAGCGTGGGAAAACAGAGAGGGAGCCGACTCTTGTGAGAGCAAGAATATCTTTTGAGCAGAGTAGAGAAGAACAGTGTAAAAGCCTTGGGAAGCAAGAAATTGCTACCAGCTCTTTATTCTTACTCCGCATTGTCATTTTGTACTTCGATTATAATATATATATATATATATATATATATATATATGAATGGGAACTTGCATTTCTAAATTTGTTCACTCTCTATAAAATTCGCATGAGTAGTTAAAATTGCTGAATGGGTTGAGAAGTACTTAGCTAACATGACCTAGGATCTTCATTGCATGCTATCATGTTGTCTTATGTTGCGCCCAACACCCTTTAGAGCTACTCGAGAAAGAGTCTAAAAAAATAACCTTAAACTTGAGAGAGCTAGGTTAGAATCTAGACTCGAGAAAGCAAGATTAGATCTTCATAAGCAAGAGATAGAGACCTAGAGATAAGCTCTGTTTGCCAACATGCATCGCATGTACCCTAGAAATAGGTTAGGATAGTATGCGGTTGCCTTGTGTATGTGTGTGTCATTCGTCATCGCATAGAAAAGAATAGAGGCTTAAATGTAGGTCCTATAGAAACCATCGCATACATCGCATGCATTCTAAAACTAGAAGCCATAGCATTTGCATTGAGAGATGATTTTCTGTTGTATGTGTGTAGCATGATCGCATAACATGAATGCAATCCTAGGAAGTGTTAGCTAAACCCCTTCTCAATTGGTTCCCCCGCATACTCATCACATCTTTCATATTATTAACTCTTTTCTCAACTCCGCCGCATATACTTTATATTGTAAACAACAAACCAACCAACCCCTTGGTTTAATTGTTATCGCAAAATGATCTAAAAATTACCATCGCATACTGTTTTCCTTAGTCCCTGTGTTCAACCCTAGGCTTACCAGGAAACTCAGTAGGATTTATACTTGGGTCTTATAAGAAAAATTGCATGCACAATGCAATTTCCACCATCGCATCCTTTCCATTATTTCATCGCATAACACCACACATCACTAACCCAACCTTACGGCCCTCATAGCATCTCATAACATTAAAACATTTCTCAATCAAATCCAACCAGACCTCAGCATCTATCGGATCTTTGGCTCCATCGAACGTCGTGGCATCTAACGCTTTTAGCCTCTCGACGTCAAGTTTCTTTCCAAGATTGGTCTAAACTGATCCTACACTCGCTGCAATTCTCTGGGTTATTCTATCAAATACTCGATCTTCCATATGGGGATCTACATCTACTCGTGGGGTACTCGACTCATTTCAGAAGTCGTCTCTTGCCCTACTGAGTCTCTAACTCTCTTCCCCTTCAGATCTAGGTCCTGTCTAACTTTAAAGCCTCCATTGGTAAGGTCAACATCTCTCTCCTCAGTCTTCCTGCTTAGCCTGCCACTTTTCCTCGGCATCTTTGCCTAGTTAATAAGTACACATGTTAGGGACTTACTTATGAGACTTAATCTAATGCATGAACCCTCTCTTTCACCTAAGATCTCATGCTTTGATACCAATGGGTATCAACTAACTCTTTAACCTTCCTAGAATTTATGCTCTAATACCAAACTGTTACACCCCCTCCCAGACTACTCTCTGAGCCTAGGAAAGAACATGACTGCAGTAGTTATCAACCTTTTTGCTGACACTTACTACCTAATAACTCTAGCGGAAATAATTCTGATACCAACATGCGATCTCATACACAGCGGATGCCTCCTAGGCCAAATATATTAAGTTTAAACATACAACATATTTAGAGAGATTACATTACTAGTTTCACAATTTCTGATACCCAAAATGATTACATTACTAGTTTCACAAGTTCTGATACCCAAAACCTTAGTCCCGATATTAACAACTGAAACATGTGTACAATATTTACAGTAACTACCTAACAGATGGGTTACAATATCTTTTTCCTTTAGTGGCAGAGCAGATGCAGAGCTACCTCCAGAGGATTTAACCGCTACCTGGGGGAAAAGAAAAATTTTGAAAATGGGGTGAGCTTACTAGCTCAGTGAGTGACTTAAGAAAGAAAACTGATTCTCATGCAAAAGTCTCAATAAAGAGATTAAACTGAAATATAAATTTCTACAGTAACCTTGTACTGCAATATAAACATTTTCCAAGGATAAAGCATATAAAGTTATTTTTATCATAAAACATTAAATTGCTCCTTAGTTGAGAATAACCCTGTTGTGGTTAAATCCCAACGTCAACTACTAGTCAAGAGAGAATCCTTTTGCTCAATCTTTGACTTTAACTACCTACCTGCACATGGCCATACTAACTACCGTCATACCTTAGGTACTTTTGCTCAGATACCTTCTCAAAACTTGTCCTTCAGTATCGAGCGACTCGGATACCTTCTCAAATGTCCTTCGGTATCGAGTTTCAAGTAAAACAAGTCATAAAATGACTTTCTCTTTAAAGCATGTAAACCATAACGCATAGAATTTAAAGATACTAACACATGCTTGGTCTATTTAACACACATAAATAGTTTTTCAATAAACTTTCATACATGGCATGTGTTTAAAACATAACTCATGGTTTGCTTGGAAATTACTTTGTAAAACTAGCTAGCATGAGAATAATCTTTCTTTAAAACATGGTTTCTTTAAAAAATTATGAACATTTAGTCACTCACAACTTTTAGAACTATTTCTCAAGGGTCGATACACTTCTATTATCGGTGTCAATCCTGTGGACATAAAAAACATATATTAGCTACTAGCATAAGTCTCCCTTTTGAAACTGACCCTTAAGTAAGCTTTGTATTCAGCCTTCCCTTTTGAAGACTTTCTCAACAATGTACCTTGCTGTAGCTTTAGACACTTAGGAATTTATTTGAGATTTGGCTCATACAAAGCTTCCAACCGCTCTTCACAACACAACAGCACTTATGCAACCAACACTTTTCTGATTAAGTGTTTTTATAACTTCAGATGGTCATCCTGAAGGTTGCTTATGCATCCAAGACTCCACTGCAAGCTCTCCTTGGCCTACACAACAGGTCCAACGCACGGAAAAGCTCAGCCCTTGGTCTGTCTAAGCGTTTCCTTCGAGTTGTCTGCTTACTCAACTCAAGCAGCTGTCTGCTTGTTCATGAAATTTCATATTCATCTTACGAAATTAAGAACTCAAATTCTAGAGCTCATATCAAGAAATTTCCTTCTACAGACTTGTTAAGAATCGTCTCAGGAATCCTACCTCAAAATTTCAGCTTTAAACTTCTTGTGGTCTGTCCAAGAGACTCAATTCTTTAACAATGGTCTGGATTCACCCGAGAATAGAACCTCTGGTCCTTTTTCTCCTTCTCCGGGCTTAATCCGATGAGGACTTCTTTCGTTAGTGTCACCTCTGAAAGTGAGCTTTCCAATGACACCAAGAACTCTAAATTTTCCCAGAGGAATTGATCACACTGATTGTTCGAAGTTCGACCTCCCCTTTTTATACTGTTTTCCACCGCCTTTCATTAAATTCTAGCCTGACACCTTCAACTTTCAAAGAGTCAAATCCGGTGCTAAGGACATCTGGTAATTTTAATCGGTGATTAATGCCGATCAAACCAGTCTAATTATTTAGCTCACTGCCCCATCATTTAGTGACTCACGCTGATGCTTGTCACCCGATGATCTCGCCCAACGCATAGCACACTAATGTCCATCGTGTAGTGCTAACGCCCATTGTCTAGTAAGCATGACTATCGTCTAACGCAGCACAACAATCATCTAGCGCCCATGCTCATCGCGTAGCACCCACCTACACGATCGCCTACCTCATCGTGTAGCGCCGCTCACTTACAAGACGATCGCGTACCCCATCGTGTATCGCTGCTTATTTGCTACACGATCGTCTACCTCATCGTGTAGCGTCGCTTACTGCTACACAATCGTCCAGCACGCGCAACTTTAATGCCCAACACCTATGTCCGCGCACAGTTGTGGCTACCGCATGCTTTGCTAACCTCTCAAGATATTGGCTGCCGCATGCTTTCCTAACTTCTCAAGACATTGGTTGCCGCATGCTTTCCTTTGCATAGCTTTTCTCTTGGCCACACTTTGGCTTCCTTCAACGCCCAAATAATCTCTCAAATGAGCAATGCCAACACATGGCACAACACTTAACCAATTTTCTAGCCTCCAACACATGGGTTATACTTAGTCAATTTTTCAAGCTTTACCCAAGAGTCAAGCTTTCAAATTCAAACTTTTCTTCTAAATTTTCATCCTTTTCTCTACAATTACACTTTAGTTCTCACATCAACTTACTCACCATATTGGTCTCAGTAGGGAACATTCTCAAGTAGAGAAATTAGGGCTCAGGGTTCATAATGAATGCAATTTAAAAAATTCAATAACAACTTTATTGAATAAATGTTAAATAACATCTTTATTGATAATAGAATGTGTTTAACTTTACAAACTGCAAATGTCAAGACACATAACCCAACAACAAGGACACTCTTGAATGCCTATAAATACCCCGAGGAGGTCTCATTTCACCTCACAACTCAAAAGTTTCCTCAAAGAAAACTCAAAGGGAGAGAGTTTGAGAGAATTAGGGTTTACGTGGAGAGGCCTATGCATTGAGCATATTGACCATGTGCCCAACTTGATGTCCATACATTGAACAGAGAACTCAAGGAATCCAAAAGAGATGTTCTATGCCCAACTGCCCTAAGGAAGCCTACCCTGCGCCCACTACTATCTAAGAGTGTTCAAAGGCATAGTTTCATATTTGTTGGAGTTGGTAAGTTAGGTTTAGGGCCAAATAGGTATTTTAAGGTTATTCTAGTCCTAAACACGAGATTCTAAGGTGATTATTGGAATAATACAGGCTCGGGATCTAGGGAGAAACCAGGGGAAACCAGGGAACTCGGAGAAAAAGTGAAAACCCTACTAACAAAATGTGAGTGGTATTCTTTCAAGGTCTTATGAATATTTATATAAATTCCATACGTGTATGAGTAGCTTGTACGATGATAAGAATACGCGACACGGGATGGTAAGGGGGTCAGAAAACCTAGTTTCTCAGCCTGTGGTGGAATCTAACGGGATGGAAAGGGGGTCGTTGGGCCAAGTTTTTAAGCTTGTGAGAAGAACCTCAAATAGGATGGTTAGAGGACCAACAGTTCTAGTTTTTGAGCCCATAAGAGGTGGATCTATGTGTTTAAAGTAATAAGAGAGATATTTTTAACTATCTACCATGTGTGTAGGTATAAAAGGGAACGAATTCCTTCAAGCTTGAGGTTTGAGTAATAATCTCGTTATATAGATATGCTAATTGAGCCATTTGTTTTCAAGGGTTGGAAGAGACCCTTTAAGTTGTTTAGCACTCATTGGGCTTCTAACTCATTCTTTTCTTTTATGTTTTCCTTCGTAAGTAGTAGAAGAGTTCGGGTTGCTGTGAGAAGACGAGGTCTGCCATGAGTTAAATGTTTTATATAGTAATTTGAAAATGGGTTGGGGAAATGTTTTGTAAAAACCTATGAAGATGTACAAACTTTAATTTCTGTTAAATGAAAACTTAAAGTTAATTTTCGGCTAAGTTGAGCTAAAACTAGTTCAGTAGAGATGGGAGTAAGTATCACAAAAGGTGGTATCTACCGTCCTCACGCCTCCTTTAGGGCTTCAGAGGTAAGCTCGGGTGGGAGTGTGACAATTCACATGTAGGTTAAATTAAATATGAGATATTTAATTTAATAATTAATTAATTGAAAGATTAATTAATTATTAATTTAATTTAATTTAATTTAATTCGATTTAGTTAAATTAATTGAATTAAAACCATAGATTATGTTAGAGATGTTATTTAAATATGACTTAAATGAAATTATTAATTAAATTAGATATAATTAATTATTAATTTAATCAATTATTAATTAATTAAATTAAGTATTTGATTTTATTCATCAAATAAATAACTCCCCTGTAGGGGAGTTATCAGAAATGTGGGATAGCTCCCACATTTTCCTTTCACTTTTCATTAGTTGATATGCCTGTAAAAACGTAAGTTTCAAGAGGAGAACATTAGGTTTTTTTATAAAAGGGTTCTATGTAAAAAAAAAAAACAAAAAATTCTCTCCATAATTTCTCCCATTTCTTCCCAATTAGAGATTGGTTCCTACAAACCAATTACCTATTTTCTCAAAGAATAGGGAGATTCTCAATTGGCGTGTTTATGAAATCCATCCCAAAGGAGAATTGGCGTTTTTCATTCAAGTCATCAACGAAAGTAAGTGTTCTTTCTTTTTTCTGTAGGATTAAATTTCTGATTTATAATGCATGCTTAACCTAAATTTTACAGTAGGTTGAGGTTTTTAGGTCTCCCCTTTCTATTCTATAATTTTTGTCAGTGTATTGGTATTTCAACTTCTTAATTGATTTCGAGTTAGGTATTGATTATTCCGCTGTGTTAGGGTTTTTATCCCTACAATTGGTATTAGAGCCAACTCGTGTAATTATTTTAGAAATTTTGAAATTTGCACTGTTTTGGTGGGCAGAATTTCATTCTGAATGTGGTGTGTGAATGAATGTTTACAGTAAATTTTGGCCTTAGATATATGTATGATTTGATCAATTTGTAAAGGCCCCTGCATTTGGGGCATTTTATCATGATTATTCAAGTCTTCTATAAGTTCATGTCTAGAATTAAGGTTATTTTCAATGAAGATCGAGACCTTTTTTGGTCAAATGGAAGAACATTCAGCGATCTTTCCAGAATGTCACAGCATTACAAGGGTTTACGTTGTGTGCGGTTCAGCTGCGATTCAGGGTGGTCCAATTTGGTTCGACTAGTTCAAGTTGTCCTGGTCTGGTTTTATGATAGGTTGGTTTGGTTCATGGTTTTAGGTCCGATTTGAAGTGATTTGGGTCGATTCGAGTTGGTATGGTCTAGTTCTAAAGCGATAGAAGCTGTTTTTAGGATAAATTTTGCAAAATTAATGTAATTTATTGCTTTATTTTATCCTAGGGACCAAATTATCGGTTCATTTGCTGTTTAAATGTTTTATAGATGTCATTTAGATAAATCCCACCTTAGGTTAAGCATGTTCATGTATTTTAATATATTTTTTTACAAAGGTATTGTAACTAAAGTATGGGGTGAGAGAATCGAACCTCTAACCTTGAGGTCGATAGTACGAGCACTATGCCAATTGAGCTACGCTCTTGTTGGCATTGTGTGAATATCATAAAGACATGGCCTCGCTGCATTTTAATATATTATAATAGTTATAACATGTGATATTAATGCATGATATATGATTTCATGAGTTATTTAATGTATTTGGAAAAGCATGATGCATGACATTACTTAGGTAAATATAAAGAGTTATATTTATTGATGTCATGTGTATGCTTGTTTGATTTTCATGAATTGATTGATATAAGTGTTATATTAATAAAGTTGAAAAATCAATTTTCATTAAGCATGACAAATCCATACTTTGATATAATTGTTATATTAAAGTCATGCAATGCATGTAATATGGTTTTCTTGTTAATTAGAATTTGATTGTTAATCAATTAAACCACAGAAAGCATGATTATAGGGCTAATAATTAATAGTTATAAAATTAATATTTAGTAATCTTCAACCTACAATAAAGAGTTGCATGCGAACTTAAGATCTTAGGGAATTGGAATTAATTTTAAAATGTTTAAAATTAATCTAGACCTTAGATCACATTAATTCTAATAAGATTAGAATTAGGTCCTACTTTTTTTAAATAGATTTAAAATATGATTGAGTAGGACAAACAGGACTTTAGGTTATAAGGGGACTCTGCCGGACAAGTTCTATCTAGGTTGGGGGTACTTAAGAGGACGGTTTATGGAACACCTCCTACTTGGGAACTGACCTGGAACTTGAGTTGAATTAATTTTAGTCTTGTTAGCATGCAATATCACTAGGTTACTTAAATGGTTTAACTCACCTAGAACATCATAATAAAGACCTTTTATAAGAGTTATAATAGGCATAGACTTAGATAGATTCATTAGCCAAAATTTAACTAAGTATAATAAAACCCTAGAATGGTAGGACATTTTAGTGGGAGATAAAAATGGTATATATGATATATTAATTTGTAGCTCTCATGTCCCTAAGAGTTCACATCGTAAGATACATGCTCGGTTTCATGTCGCCCTTGGCGTGACCTCCCTCCAAAAAGTGTTTCCATGGGTCAATACCAAGGTGAATAGGGAAAGTGTTCATAGTAAATGTGAGAAGGACGCGTGTCAACGTATCCTATGGTCTCCTCCATTAGGTTGCACCATGAGATTCCTATGATCCGCCTACGTGTCATCCTAGTGCGACCAACCCTTCAGAGGATCTAATCATAGAATTCGGAACAACGCAAACTCTAGAGAGAGCTTTTTTTTTTTTTGGTGGAGTCTTTGAAGAAGATTATAAAAAACAAAACAAAATTTTTCTGCGTAAAAAACAACTCTCCACCAACATGTTAATTGAGAGAATTAAGGGGAGTCCTTTAATTTGAAATTTGAAATTTAAAATAAATATAAATTATAATTATATATATATACATATATGCATACAGTGTGTGTATATATCACATAATATATGTATAATTATATATACATATAATATATATATGTATATGTATATATGTGTGTGATAACTAACTTATTATATGTATATATAATATAACACATAACCTATAGTGTTATATTGTATCAAATACAATATAATCCATAGTTTTTAATTCTCTCAATCATTTGTGGTATTTAATATAAATCACATATATACTAAATTTAATTATATGAATCCAATTTACATAATTAATATTTGAATTGTATTCAAATATTTATTTCCTCTCAAATAATCTTTATATTATAATATATTAAATACATTATATTAGTTATATCACATATAATAATTAATTCAATTATAACACATATAATTAATCAATTCCCTCAATTAATTTAAATAATTCAAATTAATTCAAAATTAATTCTCAATAATCCCTGGGTAGCTATAGAGAAGACCTTATGGACCTGTAGATTGAAGCTCCAATGTTACTTAGATAATTAATTAAACTCTTTAATTAAATGATCCAACATCCATTAACTACCAATCACTCCACTAAAGACCGACAACTGCACTCTTCGCACTACATATATATTTCTATGTTCATTGGATATAACCAATCACCTATGCGATAACCCTTCACAAATTGTTCGTAAATACAGTTGAGCCAAAATTATCATTTTGCCCATGTAGTTACATCTAACTCCTTAAGTACCATTGATCCCTCTAATGAATAATAAGTCATAGTCTAACTATGACCAAATCCCTCTCAGGCCAAGAGAGGGTGTGGCGCCACATTGTTCAATCCCCAGAATCAACCCTTAAGGGAGCAATTTATCTACTTACCCAGATGTTAGGGAACGAGTGAATTTTGTCTTGCGTAGTTGTGTTCCCAGCTCCTTAATAAGACGAATCCCCATAATGGTAGGCTTATTGAGTCAGCAATCTGGCCACTCTCACACATTCAAATCAAAGTGTTGTCTTCATAGGCAGGAGTTCACAACTCACTCAGGATTTAGGTCATGTCACCTGTGGTCATCCTAGTGAAATGTAAATCTCTATTATGAACGGCGTTATATAGTGAGACTAGTCATTTCATGGTCCAGTCTAATACAAACTCCTTTGTGTAGAATATCCCTGTTCACATGTCTCTACATGAAATATTAAGATCATATCATTTATAACACTTTACAACAATTATAACATCTACAAAGTGGGTCATATTCGTAGTGTCACCAGGATAAAGTATCCAATCTTATCCATCTACTACAGACCATTTGGGTTATTACTTCAACATGATCCACCTGTATGTCTCTACATACATGTTTAAGCTATAGATGATAACCTTGGAGGTTAGTTTATTGGTTTGTGGGTTAATGCTATTAAATATTGAATAAAACATCTCATGTTTTATTAAATAAATAAAATGTTTGTATACTACAATTACAAACTACAGGACCCATGATATTTAGAGCATCAATCCCAACTAGGGTTGGCAAAATCCCCACGGGGTCGGGTCCCCACCCCGATAGAGGCGGGGAATCCCCATTTGATCGGGGATGGGGGTCAAACCAGGGATATTCATATATTTGTATATATATATATATATATGTAAGGGATGGGTCCCTGCAGGGACTCGTTTCCCCAACAGAGATGGGAAATACCCCCCGCAGGGACGGGGATGGGGATGTTGGCTTTTTGACCCTTAATCTCAAATTAATTAATTTTAATTAATTAATTAATCAATGTTTTGATGATTACAAACTCAATTTTTAATTACTGAAAATCTTAGTGTTTTAATATGTCCATAGCGTAGAGCTCGGAATAACAATTCCAACACCTCTTGAATCACTCAAATCGGAGCTAAAAAGAAGACGATATGACCGAAGCAAGTCTATAGAGAAAATATCGTGGTGGATGACGGGCATAACCAGACCATTTGCGTGTAGACATGTGGCAGCATATTGGTTGAATGGTGGATCATTAAGAGATTAACATATGATGGACTTTTGATTTTTGGATTGATTTAAAATAAAAAAATTGAAATTTAAAAGAAATTTAAATGAAAAATAAATTTAATATTATTTTATGTTTGTGTCTAACGACTAGTTTTTTACACATTTGTAAGTGTTTTTATTTTGGATTGACTTTAAAAATAATGAATTTAAAAAGTGAATTAAAAGGAAAATGAATTTAATATTATTTTATGTTTGTGTCTAATGGCTAGTTTTGACACATGGTATATTTTTTTATTTTTTAGATTAATTTTAAAAGAAATGAATATCAAAAGAAAGGAATTTAATATTATATTATTATTTTTTTTTATCTAACGACTAGTTTAGTTTAAAATCTCCACCATTGATTTTTCTTTTCCAAAATCCAATGGTCCAAATTAATTGTGGTTTTATAAAAAATTTTCCATCTCTATATAAATCATCTTCCTCTCATAAAGTTTAAACCAACAAATTTTACATTTCATAATCCTCCAAAACTCAAAAGTTCCATTATTGCCTCTCTCTAAGTTCCCAATTTTTTTTTTTTCATCTTATTCTTGAGAGAGTGTTATTGTATTGTGAGGATAAACTTGTTGAGTGCTTAAACTTGTAAATCCACTCTAGTGAGAGTTGTATTGTGTTCTTCAAAAATTCCAACATTTGTAACGGTTTGATCCTAAACCATGGAAAGGATCGGGTTTGCTCTTGAACCCATAAAAGGAGCGGTGGTGTAACGGTGGGCTCTAATCCGTGGAAAGAGTTGGAAAGATTTTATTCAAATTCCCAAGAGGCGCTTGGGAGTGGAGTAGGTCGAGTTTGACCGAACCACTATAAAAATTATGGTGTCTTCTTCTCTAACTCTTTCCTTTGATTTTTACAATTAATTTAAGCAGTTTATGTATGTTTAAGTTTGTTTTATTTATTTGCTAAAATTTGATAGAATAAATTATCACATTGTTTGTCATCTTATTTTTGCATAATTTGAATTTTTCTTATATTTATAAAAAGTGTATTAATTAGTTTAATTGGGGTTGCCATATCGATCCAACAGGGGAGTCCCCCGCCCCGCCCCGACCTTGTTGCCAACCTAATCCAACACCTTTGGGATTTGAAAATGGTTAGAGTCACACTTACAGGATGAATTAAGCTAGTTAATGAATTCCTTGGCCGAAAAACAGTAGCTAAGAACTATAGAAATCGAGTTATATTCTAGTATTAGTAATTAGCTGAGATTGTCTCAATTCAAGGAGGGGCACCTGATCACCCTTCGGTACCTATTTCTCTTAAATCTCTGAAGTATTGGACAAACTAAATTAATAGTTTAATTAGGGTTTTTTTATTATTTATTTTTTTCTGAATTGATTGGAATGCTTATATTTGTGTAAATGGTTAAGGAAAATCATTGATACGGTCAATTGTTTATTATTCTTTTAAGCATGTCTTCCATATATTATTTCCTGCTGAAGAATGAAAAATTAACCTGTGAAAACTATGCGACGTGAAAAATCTAACTTGAATACGATTCTAGTTATAAATGATTTGTGGTTCGTCTTAACGGAGGAGTGTCCTCCAATCCCTACTCGAAAAGCATTCCAGAAAATGAGGGTCTCATGACCATTAGAAAGCAATGACAGCTCGAGTCTACATCTTGGTAAGTTTGTCTGACATTCTTACCAATTAACATGAGGCCATGATCACTGCACATCAGATCATGGAGTCCTTCTAGGAGATGTTTGGACAATTGCCCTCTTAGATTCGACACGAAGCCCTCAAGGACGTTTATAATGTGCGAATGAAGGAAGGCCAACAGTGAAAGAATATGTTCTTAACCTAATGGTCAACTTCAATGTCACCGAATTGAACGACACAGTCATCGACAAGCAAATCAGGTATGTTTTATTCTGGAATCTCTTCTAAAGAGTTTCCTCCAATTCCGCAACAATGCGGTTATGAATAAAATAAAGTACACCATAACTACCCTCCTAAATGAGTTATAAACTTATCGGTCTCTGATGAAAAGTAAAAGACCGGTAGAATGAGAGGCAATGCTCATTCCAAAAAGTTCCATGAGGGTTCATCCTTTGGAACTGGGTCTGTTCCTTCATCGTCTGGTTCGAAAAAGATCTAGAAGAAGAAAGAAGGGAAGGGGAAGGCTCGCACTGCTGGGAAAGGCAAGGGCATGGGAAAGGTGGCCGAAAAAGGTAAATGCTTCTACTGCAATGTGGATGATCACTGAAAGTGCAATTTCCCCAAGTGCCTCGCTGAGAAGAAGAAAGAAAAATAAGGTAAATATGATTTACTGGTTCTAGAAACTTGTTTAGTGAAAAATGATCATAATGCCTGGATACTTGATCCGAGAGTCGCTGATCAGTTTATTCTTCTTTACAGGGAATTAGTTCCTTCCAGCAGCTCGAGGAGAGTGAAATGATGCTCAAGGTTGGAATGGGAGATGTTATTTTAGCTCATGCAATGGGAGCTGCAAAGTTGTTTTTTGGAAATAGATATTCCTTTTTAGAGAACTTGTATATATTTCCTAAATTAAAAGGAACCTTGTATCTATTTCTTGCTTAATTGAAAAAATGTATTCAGTTTCTTTTTCTTTTAATGAAGCATTCATTGTGAAAAATGGTGTGACTATTTGTTCAACTAAATTAGAAAATAACTTGTATGTGTTAAGACCAACTGAAGCAAAAACACTTTTAAATCATGAAATGTTTAAAACTGCTAATACTCAAACAAAAAGGCAAAGAATTTATCCATGTAACAATAATACATATTTTTGGCATTTGAGATTAGGACACATAAATCTCGATAGGATCTAGAGGTTGGTAAATAATGGACTCCGAAGCGAGTTAGAAGATGATTCATTACCTCCATGTGAATTCTATCTTGAAGGAAAAATGAATAAAAGACCTTTTAGTGGAAAAGATTATAGAGCCAAAAAACCCTTAGAGCTCATACATTCAGATCTTTGTGGTCCAATGAATGTAAAAGTTCGAAGAAGGTACAAATACTTCATATCTTTCATAGATGACTATACGAGGTATGTTTACTTATACCTAATGGAACATAAGCCTAAAGCCCTTGAAAAGTTCAAGGAGTATAAGGCTGAAGTTGAAAACCTGTTAGGTAAAATGATTAAAACACTTCAATTTAATCGAGGTGGAGAGTACATGAATTTTACATTTCAAGACCATATGATAGAACATGGAATTCAGTCCCAACTTTCAGTACTTGGTACATCTTAGTAAAGCAGTGTATCAGAAAGGAGAAATAGAACCTTGTTAGACATGATTCGTTCTATTATAAGCTATACTCAATTGCATAACTCGTTTTGAGGGTATACAGTAAAGACTGTAGTTCGCATCTTGAATAATGTTCCCTCAAAGAGTGTTTCTGAAACACTTTTCGGGTTATGGAGGGGGCGTAAACTTAGTTTGCGTTATTTTAGAATCTGTGGTTGTCTTGCACACGCACTAGTGACAAATTAAAAGAAATTGGAACCTCGTTCAAGGTTATGCAAATTTTTTTTTACCCTAAGAAAACGAGAGGTGGTTTGTTCTACGACCCTCAAGAAAACAAGGTGTTTGTATCGACAAAAGCTACATTCTTGGAGGAAGACCAAATGAAAGATCATAAACCACGGAAAAAATTAATATTAAATGAAGCTATTGAAGAGTCAACAAGAGTTGTTGATGAAGTTGGTTCTTCATCAAGAGTTAATGAAGAAGCCAACATTTCACGTCAGTCTCATCCTTCTCAATTGTTGAGAGTGACTGAACGTAGTGGGTGGGTTATATCAGAACCTAACCGTTACTTGAGTTTAACTTAAACTCAAGTTGTCATACCATATGATGGCGTTTAAGATCCATTGTTCTATAAGCGGACAATGAATGACGTAGATAAAGACCAATGGGCCAAAAGCATGGACCTTGAAATGGAGTCTATGTATTTGAATTCAGTGAGGGAACTTGTAGATCTACCTGAAGAGGTTAAACTCATAGAGTGTAAATGGATCTCTATATAAGAAAGAGAGATGTAGCTGGAAAGGTATAGACTTTCAAAGCTAGACTTGTAGCAAAGTGTTATACCTGCAAGAACACTTATCAAAGAGCACCTCTGAGCGGAAGCAAGATCGTTCCAAAATCATTGTGATAGAAATACTGCATTCACAATCAAACAAACTAGTTATACATTTAACAACAAATTACAACATGCTTTGAACTTTGAACAACAAAGGAACGAGATACATACCAGTTGAAGAACTCTTCTTCGCGTTAAATCTCGCTCTCGTCAATCCAGACAATCTCGCTGTCGCTGAGATCGTCAAGCCTATCATCCACCAAATCTTGCTGTCATCTACCCAGAACGGAATCTTCACAAAAAAGGCAACAATGGAGGACATAATCACTCAGAGACCTCAGTATTCTTGTAGTGAGAATCTAGGAGGTATGGGCTCTATTGGATTTGGTAGAGGGAAGGAGGAAGGAACGATCATTTACCACGACCAAGAAAGTGGGAGATATTTGAAGTCTATCGAATAGACAACTGCTTAATCGTTTAGTAAAAGGTACATGATCGTGTAGTAAGAGGGGTTTGATCGTTTAGACGATCATTTAGTAAAATGCTCGAACGCGCGATCACTTAGAAAAAGCTAGACGGTCGTTTAGGTAAGACTATGTGATCGTTTAAGAAAAGTGCACGTGTACACGATCGTTTAGTAAACTATGAGTTATCGTGTATGCTCTTGTTTGCTACGCTATGGGTAGTGTACTAATTGGGGAGCGAATATCTGATGATCTTCTTGCAAAATGAAAACCATTTTCATTTTTATCCTTCAGTTACGAAAACTGATTGCAACCTCCCACTATCTCATTCGATTATGGAGACAAAACCGCCAACAATTATCCCATAATTGTTTAATTAAAAAATAAATATAATCATATTATATTTATAACCTATGATTTTATATCACATCATATGCAATATATGAACCATAGTCCTTTTCTCCTCCACTAGATATAAATCATATTTATATCATTTTCCTCCAATTAATGTATCTCATACATCATGTCAATTATATCATATATAATGAAACTCCCTCTTGTCAATTTGAACACTTCAAACTGATCCAAAAACTGATTCTCAACTTGAATCCATTGAGCTACCAAGGGGACCTTATGGACCTATGGCTCGAAGATCCAACGGTACGTGAACAGCTGACTAAGATCGCATAGTGCTTGACCAATGTAGAATCTCCGTTGTGGGCATTAGTTTGCCCATATTCAATCATTTGAAGATTGACAGCGACATTAAGTTTATATTCGCCCCAAGATCGCATAGCGCTTGACCAATGTAGACCCCTCCAATTGAGCAGGATATCGTGAAACTTCCTGGGTCGCACATTTTTTGTGGGACCATAGTATGTAACCCTTGCGTTACTACCACTGCAACGATCTTTTCTTCAAATCATTCTGTTTCTTTTTCAATCTTTGCCGGAATGGTGGTAGCCGGTATTTCTTCTACCTCGTGTTCGAGAGGCCTAAGGTGGACACAAACTTCTGGGTTCGTCTTCTCGCGGCTCTTCTGAATCATATGTCAATGGGTCTCGATTGTCACCATATTTGGGTTGGTCCTGGTGGGCTCTTCCCTTCCTTCCGCTATTGTTTTTTCGCTTAGCAAGGAGACTACTAGGCATTGTTCCTTTCCTGTACCCCCAGAGTGCAAGGGAGCTCAGTTGAGCTCGACAACACTCCTTCCTGTCTACTTTTGAGTTTGCCCACAATCTGTCCTATATGAATTTCAAGACTGCGGATGGACGTCGCTTGATTCTGAAGCACTGTTTCATTCTTTCAATATATTGTTTCAGTAAACCCTTGCAAGGATGAAGATGTGGCGCCTGCGAATTGCTTGACTTGGTTTTGTAGTTGACTGTTTGCTCACGAAAAAATCCTTTGGCCCTTCCTTTTGCGCCATAGGTTGATGCCTTTCCTATTGATTTTTCCACGTGAAATTGGGTGGTTTCTCACCTGGGGTTGTAGTATCGAATAAGGGTTATCTTTCATGAAGCATATTGATTGCAGATTTTTTGGGCACTCTTCACTCGGATGTGCTTCTCCATAGATGACACAACTCGTGGTCGTTTAAGCAATTGTGTTGACCTGCCTATTTTAGTTCCTCGTGCTATTGATTGCGATGCCTTGTATTAGTTCATCATCGCGTTCATTTGGGTTTGAAGGGATGCAATGACCCCATTATTTGCGTCACTATCCTTGATTCTTAATCTTTGATCGCTTTCCCTCCAATCTTCATGATTCTTGGAAATGTGATCAAGGATACTCTTAGCCTCATCGTAAGTTTTATCGAGCAGACCACCAGTTGCTGCCGCATTGGCAACTGTCTGCGATGCAGGGTTCAAACCATGATAAAAGATTTCCATCTAGAGACAGTCAGGTAAGCCATTGTGCGGACAATCTCGCACTAGTCTCTTAAACCTCGCCCAGGCATCACTAAGCGATTCATCAATTTCCTGTTCAAAATTCGTAATTAACTTCCTCCTTCTTGCGTTCTCTGTTGGAGGGAAGTATTTCTTCATGAACTCTTCCACTACTTGTTCCCACGATGTTATCTCCCCTCGTTTGAGAGAATAAGCCCATTTTCTTCCTTGATCGCATAAGGAAAATGGGAACAACGTTAGTCGAACCTTCTCAACAGAGATATTTGGGAACACAAAAGTGTTGCAGATTTCAATAAAACTCCAGAGATGGGAGTGCGGATCCTCGCCACGCCTTCCACCAAACTGTCTGGTCGTTTGAATCATCTGCAACATAACCAGTTTCATTTTAAACCTCGATCTGCCCAGAGCTGGCCTCATGATTACTGGGGAGAAATCATATAGGTTGGACAATGCATAGTCCCGAATGGGTCTACTGCAGTCATTCGCCAAGAGGATGAGGTTGACCATTATATTATTTGTGTTTGCGGCCCTCTCTTCCGGTTGTTCTGCCATTCTTGGAGTTCTGTCTTGTTGTTATTGGCGATTGTTTTTCAATCTTCGTCGAAACGTTCTTTCAACCTCTGGGTCGTAATTCGCCAAAGATTGAAAGCTGCAAAGAAAATAAAAAAAGTTACCATTAGCACAATGTATTGCCGAAGTTCCCGGCAATGGCGCCAAAAACTTGATGCGTCTTTAATGCGATGAAATAATGGTGTAGAATGTGATGGTGAAATATGCGTTGTGCATGCATGTTTTCTCAGCAAATCCAACTATAAATCCTACTGAGTTGCCTGGTAAGCCCAGGGTCTCACACAGGGACTAAGGACACAGTATGCGATGGTAAATTTAGAATACTTTGCGGTAACAAATAAATCAAAGTGTTGGTTGGTTTGTTGTTTAAGGTATAAAGTGTATGCGGTAGATTTGAGAAAAGAGTTAATTATGTGAATGAGTATGCGGAGGAACGGGTTGAGAAGGTCTTTAGCTAGCGTTTCCTGAGAATGCGTTCAAGCTATGCGATCATGCTACACTCATGCGACAATAATTCATTTTCCAATGCAAATGCGATAGCTCCTAGTTTTAGGACGCATGCGATGTATGCGATGATGTCTATAGAGCTTATTCCTAAGTCTCTACTTCTTTCCTATGTGATGATGAAAGATGCACACAGGTACAAGGTGACCACATACAATCATATCCTATCTCTAGGGTGCATACGATGCGTTAATAGCAAACAGAACTTATTCCTAAGCTTCTATCTCTTGATTATGCAGTTCTAATCTGACTCTCCCGAGCCTAGATTCTAATCTGATTTTTCCAAGCCTAGATCTATCATTAGACTACCCTCTCGAGTATCTCTAAAGGACAAATGACGCATACATAATACAAGATGATCGCATAAAGTGAAGATCCCAGGTTATGCTATCTAAGTACTTCTCAACCCATTCGACAGATTTAGCTACTCATGCGTAATGTAAAGAGAGCGAAAAAATATAAAGATACAATTTCCATTTTATAAATAAGTTTAGAATACAAAATGACAATGGAAAAATAAGGGTAGAGAGCCTGGTAGCAATATTTTGTTTTCCAAGGCTTTTACACTGTGTTATCTCTATTCTATCCAAAAGATGTTCTTGCTTCCGCAAGAGTTGGCCCTCTCTTTGTTTTCTATGCTTCTCGGCACTCTTTTGAGTTCACTAGGACAATCTCTCGGCGTAATCTCTCTTCACTCGCCTCTGCCTTCTAAGTATGTAAAATCTAAGTATATGGTGAAGAAAAACTCTAAAGTCTGAGGAGCAGAATTGAACTATCCGAACTCCTTAAACGAAGGTGGCCTTCGGTATTTATAGAGCTTCAGGGTGAAAAGCTTTTTCTCTCTAATGATTGCACTGATGGGATGTCATTAATTCTCTGTCTGATGCACCGAATATTTGTCACCGAAAAGTTGAGTGTACTTGCTACAATCTGTCGTTAGCAGCTTGTTAACTTAATTCGAAATCGATCATCATCAGCTTTCTGTCCCATCGTGATTTATTAAGTTTTCACCTTGATGTGCCGGCTATATGCGGCCACCTTCTTGAGCAGATTTTTACGAACGCAAACGATCGCATATCCTTGCGGTCGCAATCTCTTATGCGCTCGGATGCTAATTTCCTTGGATTTCAATTTTGCCTTGTGTCAATGCATTTTCCTGTATAAAATATATAAGTTAGTTGTTTTAATGCGATGGACGCATGCGATCGCAATGTTGTAAACTTAATGCTTTTGGACGCAATATTATATATTTTTAGCGTCGCAATCCTACATTGTTTTATATCTTTGCGTTGTAATAACGTGCATTTCTGCCCGTTATCACACCCCCAAATTTAAAACAATGCTTGTCCTCAAGCATAGACTAAAGATTTTCTTTAGAAAGTCAACCGCCTTCTTCTTTCCTAGATTTCTCAAGGTTGCCTTATTCAAATCCTATACACCAAAATCTCCTTAATTCTTATCCAGGTCTCTTCTTAAAATATTTCTAAAATTTAGGGACCATAAATTTAACCTTCAAAAAGACTTTACTAGTTTCTAAGGCATCGCATGATTTATTTCATAAAAAAACTTTTCCAACTGGGGTCTTTTCAAATGATTTTTTATCCTTGCGTATTTTAGACATATATTTTTTTCTATGACCTTGCGTTGATCCAAATACCTAGTTTTTGTTTTGGCTTGCCCCCACATGTGTCATGCGGACATCCAACTACGAGCAAGGTATTCTTTCTCAGTCTAAACTCATGCCCATTTGGTAGCGGAGTTGCGATCATTTTATTTATGGGTTGATCATGATTTCTACCTTCGTTTTGGCTTACCCCCATGGGTGTCATGCAGACATCCAACTACGAGTAGGATCCGATCGCAACGTTATGATTTTTTTTTAAATGCCTAAAAATAGCAAGGTTGAAAATGAATACCGCACCCCTAAATTTAAACACAACAATGTCCTCATTGCTGAAATATTGAAAGAAGTCATGCGATGCTCTTAGAAAGTTCCCTAAAAAGTCAGTTTGAAAGAAAGCTGGCAGACCACTAACTTCTAGAAATATTTCATGAGATGACTGTCCTAAGATTAAGTTGACTCTAGTATATACGAAAAAATAGAGGCATGTGTTTCATCATTGAAATCATAATTGGCAAAGAGAAATAATGCGGTAACTTACTAACTTAATCAATGTGTAATGATTGTGCTGACTAAAGAAGATGCGATATAATGATGCATTTAAGAAATGCTAAAGCCTCTCTTATTCTCTATCTCTAAATGGTGTATGAAACCCGAGTATTTTTTTTCTGTGGATTTATAAATTATAAACACGAAGGTCTTGTGTTTTTGGCACTAATGGAATTCCATTTTCTAATGTTAGCAATGTATAGCGGTCAAATAGGATCATTTTCTGCTCGAGACCTCTTACTATTTTTTATCATGTGGGAGTTAGAATTAATTCCCGTTTATCTACTTCTATCTATGTGGGGCGGAAAGAAACGGTTGTATTCAGCTACAAAGTTTATTTTGTATACTGCGGGAGGTTCCATTGATATATTTGCCCCTCTTTCTATTTTTTTTCTTAGTAAAATTTTGATAAAATTATCAAAGTTAAAATGATATGCGATAGAGCAAAATTTGGAATAAACAAAGTCAAGGAAAGATACAACCCAAAAATAATGCGCATAAGATGCACATTAAAACTATAGATTATTTGAGAGAAAGATAATTGAATGTGCTTCAATTATAAGGTTAAATTAAATATGTGATATTTAATTTAATGATTAATTAATTAGAGAATTAATTATTTTAATTTAGTTATATTTAATCAAATATGATTTGATTAAATTAATTGAATTGAAACTATAGGCTATGTGAGAGGAATGTATTAGAATATGATTCTAATACACATTTAATTAAATATGGGAGATATTTAATTATTATTAATTAATTGATAATTATTTAATTTGTTTTAATAAATTAATTTGATTTAATTTATTTAGTTAAATTAAATATATTTATTATTATTTAATTAATTAAAATTAGATTTATTTATTTTAATTAATAATAATAATAATAAATAAATTTTTTAAAAAATTGTAACCCCACGTTGGGGAGTTACGTTTTTCAAGGGGAGAGGGAGTCTTCTCCCTTAGTTTCTGCCTCGTATGCTCTCATAGTGGTTATAGTTGTTATAGTGTTAACAATAAAAAGAAAAGAAAAAAAAGTCTCTAAGTTTGTACTTCCAATTTCTTTTTCCCTTTCTCCAAGATTGAGAAGAGGGGATCCCACCATCCCGCCTCATAAAATCCATCAGATGATACCAGTGAAGGTCTTTTGGGAGTTGTTTTGATCAAGACGTATAAAGGTAAGAAATTCCCTCTTTCTTTATTTTGTTGAAAATGTATGTTTAGCCTAGGTTTGTTTTACAATGCAAATATGTTTGGCATTAAAACTAGAGTTAGATCTCGATATTTTTTTTTCGTTGTGCGGGGATTTAATCCCTTCAAAGATTGGCTCAACAATGCCGACTCAATAAGCCTCCCATTTCAGGGGTAAGACTGAGTTGATAGTTGGGACATAGGGTGCTAGATGGAATTCACGCCTACCCGATTTAGAGATAGGAAGAAGGTTGTTCTCTTAAGTGCTGAATCCACGCCTTGAACAAGGGGCCCCACCCTCTCATTATTCTGAGAGGGATTTGGTTTAGTGATTTGATCACAAACCAATTGTTCATTAGAGGATCAGTGGAACTTAAGGAGCAAGATGTAATTTCTGGGGTAAAACAACATTTGACCAAGCCGTTATTACAAACAACCTGTGAAGGGTTGATTTACTGATTATGATTAAATCAAGTGAACACAAATATATTTACAGTGAGGAAAGTGCAACTATTGAGCTATAGTGGTGTGACTCGGTAGTTAACGAATATTGATTAATTCGATCTAAAGAGTTTTAGCCAATTAATCTCAAATCGTTGGAGCTCATGATCTGTAGGTCCATAAGGTCCCTCTACTAGCTCATAAAACATGAACACCTTGAATTAGTAAATTGAGTGAATTTGAAATGATATCAATTTGAAGTGTTCAAATTGAATTTCAATTTGAAATGTTCAAATCGAATTTAGGATTTGAATTTGAATAGTTCAAATTCAAATTAGAGTTTGTATAATTATATTCGATATAATTAATTAACATTTAATTTATCAAAATTAAACGAAATTGGAGAGTTTATAATATTTAAATGTTGATTTAAATATTAATTACATGAATAGGATTCATGTTTAAAATTTGGTGTATGATTAATTTAATATTTGATATTAAATGATTATTTAATTAATTAAAATCAAATTAATTTTCAATTTGAGAAATTTGAGAAATTGGATTTTTGAATTTAATTAATTTAGAATTAATTAAATTAGATTTTAGTTATTTTGGAATTAATTAAAATTAGAAATTGAAAATAGAAATTGAAATAAATTCAATTTAATTGAGTTAGTCGAATTATCCACAATTTGGTGGATTAATTCCTAATCCAACACCTAGCCACAACTTGCAAGTAAAAATTGAAGTGGCATTGACTCATGCCTCAGTGCTTGCATGAATATGATATATAAAACTCTAAAAAATTGCTGATGAAGGGAGAAGAGTTGCTAAAAAATCAGTTTTCTGCAGAGAAAACTTTCTTCAACTAAAACCCATTCTATTCCCTTCACAAATTCACTTCAATCTTGAGTTCCACCACTCAAATTCAAGGCTGAGAATAGTAGAGAAGATCTCTTGGTGGTTCACTGAAGATTTGGGGTTGAAATCACGTGAAGAGCAGCTTGGATTTGGAGGAATTCGTTAAAGGCGTGTCTTGAAATCTTCTTAATATGCTATGAACATGCTTATTTTGATGTCAAAATTAAGGAATTAGAATGCTTAATGATCCTATTTTCTTCCGCTACTGTTTCTGTATTCCAACAATTGGTATCAGAGAATCATTTAACCATTCAAATCGGTTTAATTTTGGCTTGGCGTATGTTTTTCATAAGTTGTATGGAAATGATGAACTGATATGGTTTTTTCTGAGTTTTGGCATTGAATTCTCTTCAATTATGTTGTAATTCTTGTAATTGGCTCTTGATTGATGGGTCTTAATGTGTGATTAAGTGTCTGTAATTCGATTTGAGTCATTAGAGTTGTAATTAGTATGTAATTGAAGAAAGAAGTGAAAAAGGTCGAGTAATAGAAACTGGATTTTCAACCACTGCCCAACACTCGATGCACGATGCCATACTCGATGGTACTTGATGGCATTTACTCGATGGTATTTTGGTGCATACTTGATGCACAATGCCATACTCGATGGCATTTTGGCACATACTCGATGCACGACACCATACTCGATGACATAGTCGATGCTTGATGCCATACTAGATGGCATACTCGATGACTCAAAGGCATCATACTCGATGGTATACTCGATGACTCAAAGGCATCATACTCGATGGCATACTCGATGCGTGATGGCATACTCGATGCTTGATGACATACTCGATGCTCGATGGCATACTTGATGCTTGATGGTACTCGATGGTTTTTTACCCGGTTCAACCATTTTTTAGCATTGAAGGTTAGGTTGAGAGGTTTGGGTCTGGTTCGGGGCGATTCGAGCGATCCAGAAGTGTTTTGGAGCCGATTTTTGCTGAATTTTGTAATAATTAGGCCTTTGTTTGCTTGAAAATGCCAAAACTAACACCATATCAGTGTGTGTTTAATTATTTATGCATTATGAATGTATGTTATAACTAAATAAATCATGTATGTGCATAAAGTATGCCATGTAGATTTAAAATCCCACCATAAGAAGCATGTTACATGTATTGAAAGTATGTTATAAAATGTTACAATTTATAGTATGTATGTTTAGGTTTTCAGATCTTTAATTTTGATTAAAGTTGTAAAGAGCCCATTTTTTGGGTGTTTATATTACTTCTATCAAGTCTTAATTCCAGGTCTCATTTTTGGCAAGTGTCACTGAGGATCGGGATGAAGAACAAAACAATTTGGTGCAATTTCAAAGCTGTACAGAGCAATTCTGTGTTGTAGCGTCGTGACGTTATGCCCTAACGTCCCGACATTCCAATGCGAAACAGAACGAAAATTGTTTCTGTGGCGTCGAAATGCTAAGGTACAGCGTTGTGACGCTCCAAGGTTGAGGCTCGCGTTTCCGTCCGAGCAATCATATGTTTGAGCATGGTCAGTTGTTTTTAGAAGCTTTTTTCCTTTTTTAGTAACTTTTTTAATCAATTAGACTAATATAAATTAGTTATATTAATTTAATTAATTTTACAGGTGCCAAAATTTATTCCAATTTGTTATTTAATTTAATTATTGCATTTGATGTATGATTAAATTAAATAAATGTCGTATAATGTATGCAATATAGTTTTATTTGAAAATCCCATCTTAGGATATATATTATTCGTGCATTATATTTAATATAAGCGTTATATTATATAGTTGTATGAATTATTAGCATACTTATGCATTTATGATATAAGAATTATATTATGAATGCATGTTTAATATAGTTTCATTAATTTAATATAAGAGTTATATTATTAATGAAAAGCATGATCATGCATCATTTATATAATAATTATCTGATATGATAGCATGCATTAATAACATGTCCAATAAGAGTTGTTGATGTCGGTTCATCTAGACGGTCACATCCACATCAACCGTTGAGGGAACCTCGATGTAGTAAAAGGGTTACAAACCCACCTATTCGTTATATGGGTTTAACAGAAACCCTAACCATCTTATCAGATGGCAACGTTGAAGATCCATTGTCTTAAAAACAGGCAATGGAGGATATAGATAGAGATGAATGGATCAAGGTTATGAATCTCGAAATGGAGTCTATGTACTTCAATTTAGTCTGGGATCTTATAGATCAACCTAATGGGATAAAACTTATAGGTTGCAAATGGAACTACAAGAGAAAAATGGATGCAGATGGTAGGTGCAAACCTTTAAGGCTAGACTAGTGACAAAGGATTGTACCCAGGTCGAAGGAGTTGACTATGAGGAGACTTTCTCACCTGTTGCCATGTTAAAGTCTATTTGGATACTCTTGTTTATTTCCGCATAATATGACTATGAGATTTGGCAAATGGTCATCAAGACTACTTTTCTGAATGGCAATCTTGAGGAGACTATCTTTGTGCAACAACCAGAGGGATTCATAACCCAAGATTAGGAGCAAAAAAGTTTGTAAACATAATCAATCCATTTATGGAATGAAATGGGCTTTTCAATCTTGGAATATAAGGTTTGATACTACGATCAAATCTTATGGCTTTGATCAAAATGTTGATAAGCCTTATGTCTACAAGAAACTCATCAATAGTCCAGTAGCTTACCTAGTTTTGTACATAGACGACATCCTACTCATGGGGAATGATGTAAGTCTACTGATTGATGTAAAACAATGGTTGGTGGCTCAATTCCAAATGAAAGATTTGGGAAAGGCACTGTTTGTTCTGGACATTCAAATCTTTAGGGATCGTAAAAACAAATCACTGGCCTTGTCTCAACATCGTACATTGACAAGATACTTGTCAAGTATTCAATACAGAATTTCAAGAGAGGTTTACAACTTTTCATGTATGAAGTTATCTTGTCTAAGGAACAGTGTTCTAAGACACCTCAAAAAGTTGAGGAGATAAGACAGATCCCCTATGCATCGGTTGTTGGCAGTCTGATGTATGCAATGTTATGTACTAGACCTGACATTTGCTATTTAGTGGGGATAGTGAATAGATATCAGTCTAATCTAGGATTAGATCACTATAAAATAGTTATAACCACCCTCAAGTATCTTAGGAGAATGAGGGACTACATGCTTGTGTATGGGTCTAAGGATTTGATCCTTACAAGATACACTGAATCTAATTTTCAAATTGATAGAAATTCTGAAAAATCCACTTCAGGATTAGTGTTCACTCTTAACGGAGGGGCTATAGTCTGGAGAAGCACAAAGCAAGGTTGCATCGCTGACTCCATCATGAAGGTAGAGTATGTAGCAGCTTGTGAAGCTGCCAAGGAGGTTGTCTGGCTCAAGAAGTTATTGACTGATCTAAAAGTTTCTCCAGACATATCAAAGTCCATCACCCTTTATTGTGATAATAGTGGTGTTGTGGCTAATTCCAGGGAGCCTAGACGCCACAAATGTGGAAAGTACATAGACCGTAAGTATCATCGGATTTGAGAGATTGTGCATTGAGGGGACGTGATCGCATGAAGATCGTTTCGGAGCACAATGTTGTTGATCCATTTACAAGGCCCTCACGGCTAAGGTGTTTGAGGGTCACTTGGAGAGTCTAGGTCTACGAGACAGGCCTCATCTAGTCTAGGGCAAGTAGGAGATTTATTGGGCACGTATTATATGCTCTAGTTTCTTGTTTTTGTGTACTGTTATACTAGTTTGTACTTTCATTATGTACAACCCACTAGCTTTAGGATAAGTGAAAGATTGTTGGGGTTGATGCCCTTAATCTAGTGGTCTTGTAATTGTATTTGTACAAATATTTTATTTATTTAATAAAATAAGAGGTATTTTATTCGACATTTAGTTGCATTAACCCAAAAACCAATAAACTAAGATCCAAGGTTATTTGTTGTAACTTAAACATGTATGTGGAGACATACAGGTGGATCATGTTTAAGTGATAACCTAAACGGTCTGTAGTAAATGGATAAGGTTGGGTACCTTATCTTGGTGACACTACGGATACCACCTGCTTTGTAGTTGTTACAATTGTTGGCTACAAATGATCTGATCCTGATCATCCGTGTGGAGATATGTGAGCAGGGGTATCCTATACAAAGAGTTTGTATAAGACTGAACTACAAAATGAATAGTCTTTCTTTATAACATCGTTGTTAAAAGAAACTTACATTTCACCAAGATGACCATAGGTGACTTGACCTAAATCCTAAGTGAGTTGTGAGCTTCTGCCTATGAAAGCGGTCATTTAATTTGTATGAGTGATAGCGACCAGACTCGCCAACTCAATAAGCCTACCATTTTGGGGATTCGTTTGATTGGGGAGCTGAGAACGCAGCTACACGAGAAAGAATTCACTCATTCCCTTATGTTAGGGTAAATAGAGAAATTGCTCCCTTAAGGGCTGATTTCGAGGTTTGAACAATGTGATGCCACACCCTCTCCTTGCCTGAGAGGGGTTCGGTTACAGTTGGACTATAACTAATTGTACATTAGAGGGATTAATGGTATTTAAGGAGTTAGATATAACTATAGGGGCAAAATGATAATTTTGGCCCAGTTGTATTTACGAGCAACTTATGAAGGGTCAATGCATTATTGATTGGTTATATCCAATGGACACAAAAATATATCTATAGCGTGAAGAGTGCAGCTGTCAGTCTTTAGAGGAGTGACCGACAGTTAATGAAGATTGATTAATTTAATTAAAGAGTTTAATTAACTAATCAAGTATCATTGAAGCTTTAATCTATAGGTCCATAAGGTCCACTCGTTAACTCAATTAGGATTATTGAGAATCAAATTAATTTTGGATTAATTTTTGTTCAAATTAATTAAAGAGATGTAATTATATAAGATAATTATACATTATATACATTATAATATAAAGTTTTAATGAGAGAAATAAATACTTGAATATGATTCAAATATTAGTTATATGAATATGATTCATATAAAAACTATATGTTAAAATTAATATGAATGTGATTCATATTAATTCTATAGGTTATATGAGAGATTAATAAACTATAGATTATATTATATGTGATATAATATAAACGGTTGTATATTATATATGATATAATATACGGTTGGTTATTTATAATAACTTAGTTATTATAAATTATTTAATTCAAAATTATGATTTTAGGTTTTAATTTTGAATTTTGAAAATTTTGAGAGAGAGAGTTAGTTTTAATAACTTCCCTCTCTCTTCTTAAACCTCTCATTCATAACGTGAAAATATCACAAAGAGGTGAGACCCATCTTCTTCCTCCCATTTCCTCCATAGACTGACATTTTGCTTTCTGTGATTTACACTGTGAAAATTTTTTCTCTCATCACAAAAACTCTTCTCCTTTCCCCAAAATTATTCTCTAGAACCCACTCATCTCTAGTGGTTCTCAACCTTGAGAATAATGAGGAAGCCCTCGTAGTGGTGCCTAAAGGTTTTTCCCTTTTTGTTGCATTTTCGTATTAGTGAGATTGGAGAAGGAGTCCGTTTGTGTTTGTGTAGTAGATTGGAGAGGAAATCGTGAAGAGTTTGTTCTACAAGGGTAAGATTTCTAATTCCCAGTATTTTCTCTCCAATTCACTACTGAAAGCATGCTACTTAATTATGGATATTTATCCTATGAATTGTATTTTGCGTTATTCTCTGTATTTTCTGTTTTAAAATCAAATTGAAAATTGAATTGCATGACATTCACATGCTCCGCATTGGATTCAATCCCTTCACAATGGACACATAAATATATCTACAGTGCGAAAGAGTGCAGCTGTTGGTCTTTAGTAGAGTGACCGATAGTTAATGAAAATTGATTAATTTAATTAAAGAGTTTAATTAATTAATCTTGTATCATTGGAGTTTCAATCTATAGGTCCATAAGGTCCCCTTGTTAGCTCAATAAGAATTAATGAGAATCAAATTAATTTTGGATTAATTTCAATTGTTCAAATTAATTAAAGGGAATTAATTATATCTGATATAATTAATATAATGCGTGTGATACATTATAATATAAAGTTTTAATGAGAGAAATAAATATTTGAATATGATTCAAATATTAATTATATGAATATGATTCATGTAAAAACTATAGGATAAATTAATGTGAATATGATTCATATTAATACTATAATTTCTATGAGAGAATAATAATCTATAGGTTATATTATATGTGAAATAATAAACTATAAGTTATATATTATATGGAATATAATATATAGTTACATTTAATTATATTAATGTAATATAATTAAATAAAGAGTTTTGAATTTTGAATTCAAAATCAATTAGGGAGTTATTTTATTAAGTGGGAAGTTATTTCCCCATCTCTCTCACAGTCGTAGTGGGGCAGAGGATGAAGGAGGAGGATTTTATTTTAACGTGAAAAGAATTGGTTTTGACAGATTACTCTTCCTCTCATCTTAATCTTTATAGATCTCCATCTTTGCAAATCTTTCCAAAAAAAAAAAAAAAAAAAAAATCTCCCTTCACCAAAATTAATATACATAAGCCCCACAACGTTATGTGATTCTCATCTTGAGGAAAGTATATGGTGATGTCCTCATTGTGCTATTCTTGGTTTGTTGCATTCGGTGTTTGAGTTTGAGAGGAGTTTTTTCATAGTTCATGATTTCACAGAAGGGGAAGCAAGAAGACAGATCTTCAAGGGTTAGTAACATATCCCAGTCCTTTCTCTGTTAATTCAGTAGAAACATGTTGTATGTTTTCTCTATTTTTCAAGTTTTCAAAATGAATAACAATGGCGTGTTCACAAGCTTCTGCTAAGGAATTCCATTCCTTCAACCTACACCTAAGTTTTACTTTTTATAAGGTGAAATTCTTCTATCCTATTTCCCCCTAATTTGTTTAGGGGTTTTCTATGTAAAATCATTGTGTGTTATTTTCTTCCTTTCTTCTTCATAATTATTCTTCATCTATCTTAGCCATGATCTTACTCTCTTTGGTCACAATCCTTTTCACTACACATATTTCATCTTGGAACCAAATTTTGGGTCATTCATACAACTCTTCAAATTATATTTGAGATATTTAATGGACATATTGAAAGTAGTTTTGATTATAAGCTAATGACTTCATATAATAGTATGATCATCATTCTGTTGATATTAGAAAAAATTGGAGATGTTTAGAACCAACATTTATATTCATGGTTATGGACGCAAATACATTATGCTAGTTGAGCATCCTGTTATAATCAGAGAGGATTGTCCATATTCAATCCAACCACAAACTCTTATAAGTTATATTTAGCCTAGTATTTAATGGTTCTAAATAATTCCTAATCTCTTTATAAATCTTAGTTTTCATGTTTGACACAAATATTGTCATGATTTATTTGGAGTTATATGAGTTTTATTTTAAATCATTGATGTTTTGACCTAGAAATTCATTAATATACCATTCCATGAATGAGTGTTTGCAACTTAATTAATGGAGGGTAGTTACAGTCATTTTTGTCATTTTCAAAATGATTCAAAATGTTATATACACGTTTGGGAATTATTTTGAAATGGTTAAAATCATTTTTATCATATTCAAAATCCTTCTGAAACACGCCTTTAATCATTCAATATTTTTACACTTTTAAATGCAATTTTCATATTATCAAAATTGGTTTTGAATGATTAAAAGTATATTTAAAGTGATTTTGAAAATGACAAAAGTGATTTTAACTATTTTAGAATCACTCCCAATCATTTCATAATCATTCAAAGTAAGTTTTAATAGAATGAAAATTGTATATAATAGTGTAAAATTTGACAATTAATTGATTTTGAGTGATTAAAGACGTGTTTCGTAATGCTTCTTAAAAAACAAAAAGATGTGTTTCAAAGTGATCTTAAATATGGTAAAAATGATTTTAACTATTTCAAAATCACTCTCGAACATACACTAAAACTCAAACAAAATATTTTCCCTGCCCCATGAAATTTTGACAACCTTACAAACTTTCCATACTTAGTAAGCCATGAACCAACAACCTGATAGAAAAAGAAGGCTCAATAAATAAAAGTTATAGATATTATGAATTAAGAAATCCCATAATCTCGGCTCTCTTCTCATTCCAATGGAGGTTTCCCTCTCTTCTTCTTCCCCTTAAAAGCCAAACCAAATCAAAAGAGAATCACACAGAGAAGGAGAGAGGGCCAATAATGACGGTGGAAGGGGTCCACCGTCGTCCGAAGAAAGGCGGTCGGAACCTGGAAATCATAGACGTGAGAAAACTAAGCGAAAACAAGATGCACCTAAACCAAACACGTCATCAAACCACCATGGATCTACCGTCAATGAAACCACGCGTGATCAAGACATCGGAATCATCGAACACTTCGAAATCATGGTGGAAGAACCCAGAAATGAAGAGGCGACGGCGCGTCGCAAAGTATAAGTTGTATACAGTTGAAGGGAAGGTCAAACATTCCATAAAGAAAGGGATCAATTGGTTCAAAAGCAGGTGTACAAGAATCATATCTGGGTTATGAAACCTTTTTAATCATTCCTTTTGGTAAGGAAACAAACTTCAACTTTCATGGTCTTTTCTTGTTCTCTTTTTCTATAGAAAGGTTTGAAGATATAGAATATCTCATCATCAAGTTATCAATCCTTTGTGTCTTACGTTGTTTATTGGCATGTTTGTGTTTGTTTAGTTTGTTATTCTTTGTTTGGATTTGATAGAACCTGGGGCAGATCGAGATAATATGGGCTCAGTGCTAAAATTTTGATAAAGAAACATTAAAATAGAATATATCCTTTGAATTTTATTTTTCTTCCTTTTACTTCCAAATATAACAAATTTCTTGTGAATATGTAATGTATTCTTTTTTACAACAACTACGAAATGGGTGATTGAACCTTCGATTCCTAAGGAGGAAGAACATACCAATTACCGTTGAGCTGAGCTCATTTTGGCAGATATATCAATATTATGTAATGATCAAGTAAGCAAACCTAAGCAAATACATTGAACAATATTAAATAATTTTTTTAAAAAAATGTATTATTTCACTATGACAATTTTGACTTTATATGTTAGGTGACATTTTATAAACGATGACAGATTGACTATATGATGTCACTTTTGAAAAAATGCAACTTATTTCTCCAAATTTTTTGTGCTTTTACGAAAATTTCATATATGATGTCGCTTCCTAGCCGTTATTGAAGATTGAGACTAAACTGCCATCTAATGTTAAAAAAACGCAGAAAAAATATTGAAAAACGCACGCAAAAGAGTCCCATATTTTATGACCGTTCTAAACTGTCACCAAAGCTGAAGGCTACAATGACAGTTTTGGACCGTCATCAAAAGATCGTTTATAAAAACTCAAAACAACTCGTTTGAGAAGGCTTATGATGTCAGTTTGGCTTTCACAAAAGGTGGTTTAGCACTTTCACAAACCCTCGTTAACTTTGTCCTCTCTATTTGGCTGACTTTGACACTATTGTTGATAATGGCACACGACTTCCTTTGACGGCACACGACGACTTCCTTCGATGGCATATGACGACTTCCTTCGATGGTGCACCTGACTTTGTTCGATTATGCTCAAAATGGCCACACTGATTTCGTTCGACGGGCAAAAACAATGTTACAAGGATTTTTCTTACATATTACGACCCCATATTTATTTATTTTTCAAGGTTCTCTCTAATCTTTCTTTTTTATTCCTCATTCTTTGATGGCTGTGAATAAGTGTTCTGTAACTTCAATTCGTGTTTCTTTGTAGTTGTGAACGGCTCTTTCTCCCCTTTTACTTTTAGATTTCATATGTCAATGAAATTCCCCCTTCTAGGTTTCCTATCTCACCCCTTTTTGACACAAAGACTTAAAAAGGACACCTACAGAGGAAAAGAGAACGTAAATCCTCGATAGAAAGGGAAAAATTGGGGAAAATGACCTACTGAAAGTTTGATTTTGTATTTTTGATCTATTTTTGAAAAACAAATTTTTTGGACCCCTTAATGATGAAAATGATGTAAGCATGGTAAAAAGGTACTTAAAAAGTTTTTTTTTACCCACATAGAAAGACACAATGTAAATAATTACTCTTATACCCCTTATTAAATTCTCACTCTCAATTTTAACCATCAACATATTAATTTAATTCACATTCTCCACCTAAATTTATTCACAAAAAATTAATTTATCAAAAAACTATTAACAAAAAATTATTCAACAAAAAATTCCAGTTACTTTTATGCCCCTTATTAAATTCTCAACTTCAATTTCAACAACCAACCTACCAAATTAATTCACCAAAAATTCTTTACCTAAATTTATTCACAAAAATTTAATTTATCCAAAAACTATTCACACAAAAAAAAATTCTCCACCACCAAATTTGATTTGTTTACAACCCCACCAAAAGTTCTATTCACCTAATTATTTCCAAAACGAAATTCATCAAAGTCCAAAACTTGTATTTTATGAAGTTGTAATTTTGTACACTCCATAAGAAGGTATGTATTCAATAGTTCGATAATTTCTGGAAAAATTGACAAAAATAAATGACCTTTTTGAAGTTTGATTTATGCTTGTTTTGTTGATTGTTTTTTTTTTCTTTTTATAATGCTTTGCATTTGATATTTATAAACTTTTAAAAATATATGAAAAAAATAGCAATTTTTTTTTTAAGATACACGGTCGAGCTTCACTAGGTAGAAAGCAAATGAATTGAAATTACCCAGTCGGGCTTCACTGAGTACAAAATAATTGTTGGAATAAGTTTGATTCCTAGTCGGACTTCATCAGGTAGAAAGCAAATGAGTTGAAATTATCCAGTCGGGCTTCACTAGGTACAAAATAATTATTGGAATAAGTCTGATTTCCGGTCGGGCTTCACCGGATATGAAATAAATTGATTGACCCGGCTTTCTCAGGTACAGGATAGGGAACAGGCTGGGACTGGTTCGGAGCTCGGTAGACTTAACTCTAGCTCGGTCGGGCGCACAAAAAATAAGGATTCTGTTTTTTGGCCTAGTGTTGTTCCGAGCCATTTTTTTGTTCTTTTTAGTTTCTTTTTTTTTATTTTACTTTTTCCTTAACCACATTACATTAATACATTTTTGTTATAATTGTAGAAAAATGCCTCGTGTTTGGATTTATTTTGGTGGCATTTGAAATGAAAGGGAAAAGGATTATGATGGAGGAGAGTTGTGGGGGTGTGACAATGAGGTTTGCACGACCTATAATGAATTCCTGATCGAAGTTTATAGGATAAGTTGTATAATGTCATATGAGTATAATCTTGTTATAAGATGTATACTTAAATTGAGATCCAAAGCCCCTACACTTGTAATTAGAATGATGAAAATCTAGGAACCGGACCAAAAAGGAGCGTCCCCTCCCCTTCTCGCCCGGTCCCGCCCCGTTTCCCAAGTCTCCCGGCTCTATACACGGCCGGTCCCGGGACTGGGCCAAAAACCATCCACTCCCCTTCTAGCCTAGTCCCCTCCCCTTCTCGCCCGGTCGAGCGACTGGTCTCGCCCCATCTCACTCGACCCGTCCCCCTTCCTGATCCCAATTTCCCACAACACGTCATGCTCGATGAAGATCTAAAGAAGCTCGGCCAGGCTTCATCGAATTGGAAATGTCAAAATTTGAAAATCGGAGTTTAAAGCAAAATAATGGTTTCTAATATACAAATCAACTCATATACTATCTATAGGTCTCAAAATCATTCTAAAAATTATGAAACCTCATGAAAACCCATAAAATCAAGAATAATGCCAAAAAATCCAAAACCAAAACCCTCCTAAAATGTGCATAAATACTTACTTGATGAAGATGAACTGATGAACTTGAAGATGATGAACCGAAATATTGAAGAAAACATTGAAAGAATGTGAGGAGTTGTGCGGAGTTTTAAAAGGAATTTGAAAGGTTGCAAGAAAATGGTCATGGAGGGAGGGATGAGGGTTTTGAATCTTTTTTTCTAAAAAAAAAGGGTATAATGGTCTTTTCCTATCTATAAGGGGGTAAAAAAATACATTTTAAAAAAAAGAGGTCATTTTTTCTAAAGAAAAACTTCCAATAGGTCATTTTACTCTATTTTTCCAAACAAAGTGCGGAAAATATTAGAAGAAATCGACCAATAAAACTAGGAAAAAAAATTAAATAAAAGAAACCCAAAAGCGAAATTCACAAGACGCGAAAGGAGGAAAAAGAAAAAAAGGTGAGTTTCTTGGTAAAGAGGATCAATCTTTTGGAATTCCAAAGAGGGAGAAAAGAACTCACCATAATTGGGTCTTTTAGTTGGGGGTTTTTGGATGGTTTGGTTTGGTGCTACACAAATTTCTGTTTGACTAAAACAAATAGTTCAAAAATAACAAATAAGATAGCAACCAAAAAACTCCTTTAAAAATTGGTCATATTTTGCTTTCTTGTGCTTTCTTTTGGTTAATATGTTACTGTCTTCATCTGTTTAGTTGTTTTTAGTTGTCTTTGATGTGTAATTATGAAACTGTATATATATATATATATATATATATATATATCTGTTTGTANTATATATATATATATATATATATATATATCTGTTTGTAGTTGTAGTTAATGCGATAATTCCATAGCTGGAGCTTATTACATGCTTAGGATTAAGTTAAGATATCCTAAAGCATATTCTTATTTGAAATAGTAGGGTTATACGAAGGAGATGTGGTTACCATTTGTTCTCTTAGTTCAACACATTTTCTTGGAATAAATAGTAGTGACTAATTCATTTCAACAATGCTTGCTATTGTATATTTGCTGGTAGTCGTAAACCTGTGGAATGAGTTCAATAATGCTGATTTGAAAACTTGATTGAGATAAAATGAATTTGACAGATTTTACCCCAAAATCAAGAAGGTGGTTTCATTTATGGCACGTTTGCTTTTCCTTTGCTGTAACTTGGTTGCATGGACGAAGCTTATAAGAGCAAATAAGGGAGCTTTAGTGTCATTTGAAAGACACTTAATCTTATGTTTTTTATGAACAAATGTAAGAAAACAACATTAGTTAACACTAATTTTGATTTACATCCTAGTTATTGTTCATGTATGTACATTAACCTTAGCAAATAAGAGTTTTCATCAGATGAGTTTGTCTCTTTTTGATATATTGTACGTTTGTAAAATATCAATTTTCAGGGTGACATAATAATTGGTGGCTTTTGGGTCTTTGTTGCTTGGAAGCCAACTCTCTGTTGAGTAAAATCCTTGAAATATATGACAACTATATATGCAAGGAGTTGGAAAAACTCGATGCAATGAGACCAGATGTACTCTTAGTTTTAATATTAATGTGTTTGCAATCAATTATTAGGTCTTAACTTTTGTTATTTCAAGTATACTTGAATGCCCTTGGTTATGTTGTGGTGCTTCGAAGAGGGGTGCAGTCTCTCTTTGACCCGGATTGTGTAGTGGTACACATATATTGTCTTCGCTCTGGACTTTTGGCGACACTTAAGCATATTTAAGAGGTGTTTTGAAATGTGGGTAGATTTTAGGCATTTTGTGTGGGTTTGAAATATTTTGTGTAGATTTTTTTTATTATCAGGCTATTTTTTGTAACTTTGTTGGATTTAAACATATTGTATATCTATCTTGAGAGCAGTGTATTGAAACTCAATTGTGAGTTGATCAATATTGAAATGAAATGATAGGTTGTGTTTTGGAAGTTTGTCTCTATTTTGATGAACACTTGTGTAAAGGAATTAATTATTGCTAATATATCTCTATAGGTTCCAATTATGCTATATATCTATTGCAGTTACATTAAAAATAATGTCAATTTTAAAATTTTGTTGTCGTATACAACAATAATAGCTATTAAACGACATCTAAACAAAATAGGTTGGATTAGAATCAATATCAGTTCATAACTGTCATCCATGACTCATATTATGTCGATTAGAAACTGACATCGTACCTAACCGTGATCGTAGTATCTACGATGTCAGCTCCTAACTGCCATTATACAAAATTGCCATCGAATGTCTATGATAGGATGTCAGTTCACAACCGCCATCTTAAACAACTGCCATCGTATATATACAATGGAGGAAAAGTTGATGGCAATTTTAAACCGCCATCGTATCCTAAGATGACAAGGGATATAACGATTTGTAATCCGCCATCATATGTATACGATGGCAGTTCAGAACTGACATCTAAAGCCAAAATTGTTGTAGTGATTCTAGCAATGGAGAATCAAATTTGGAGTTGGGGCCATAAAGAAGATAAAAAGTTGAACGTGTTGGGTTAATTTTTTGTCTTCGAGCCCATGAGGAGGAAGCAGACTAGCCCAATTCGACTTGGTAGGTGAAATGAAAGGCACACAAAGTGCCACACCTCTCAGCTGGCAATGCAACACGTGGGAAACTCCATTATTTCGATTCAGTGGGAGAGATGAAGCCGACCCAATCTTTTGATGGTATTCTTCAAACTTTCTTTTCTTTTTTGAACAAAAGAAAATTTTCTCTCTTGAAACCCTCACCTTTCCTGTTTTGAATCTTGTGATTTGCAGAGATCAAAGGAGGAAATCAAGTATGCAATTTGATGAGAAGAAAGAAGAAGAGAAGAGGAACACGAGCATGTACGTGGTTCGGCCTAACACAGGGCCTACGTCCACGAGAAGGGGAGATGTTTATTTCTTGAAGATTATACAAAGACAAGTTTCTTTACAGCCTTTGTTTTGTAGAAAAATGTAAAAGTACTCCATAGAATGTAAATGTAACTACTATTTATATGAATACATTTCTGTTGTAAAAACTGTTAAAGAAATTAGCCGTTGGCTTCAATTTGAGATTATTTTCTTCAAATCTCCACCTTAACCTCAACTCTGTAAATCTTCTCCCTTCCGAATCTGACATCTGATTAACCTTTTTCAGGTAGAACAAAGCCAATAAGGTCAAGGCACTTACTGAGCTTGAGCTTCGGAACCGGCTTGGTAAGCATGTCTGCAACATTTTCTGTGGTATGAACTTTTAAAACTTTTATTTGCCCTTTTTCAATTCTGTCTCTTACAAAATGGTATTTAATGTCGATATGTTTAGTCCTTGAGTGATATTGTGGGTTTTTGGAAAGATGGATTGCACTTTGGTTATCACAGTAAATCTTAACTACTGTTTGATTGATACCAAAGTCTGCCATCAAACCCTTTAACCACAATGCCTCTTTTATTGCTTCTGAGAGAGCCATATATTCAGCTTTGGTAGAGGATAGGGAAGTTATAGATTGTAGGTTAGCTTTTCAGCTTAGTAAATTTGGGCCATATAAGAAAAGATACCCTGTTAAAGACCTTCTCTTATCTTGATCACCAGCAAAATCAGATTATACATATCCATAGAGTTCAAGGTTTGTTTGTTTAACACTTCTATAGAGTAGTTTAGATTGCTTGGACCAAATTAAATACCTAAGGATTCTACTTAGTAGCTTCCCAGTGCCTTTTCCCTGGACTTGACATAAATCTGCTGACAAGACTTGCACTATAAGATAGGTCAGGCCTAGTAGAAATCATGAGGTACATTAGACTTCCTACAACCTGGCTATAGGGTACCATTTGCATCTGTTTTAAGTGTTCTATGTCAGTTTCTTTAGGAGAATTATATAAGGATAGCTTAAAGTGTTGAGAAAATAGGAATAGTCACTGGTTTAGCATTAGATAAATTAAATCTTCTGATTACTTTCTCACAGTAGTTTGCTTGGTTAATGCTTAGGGTAGAGGATCCCCTGTCTCTTTCTATTTCAATCCCAAGGATTTTTTTAGACTGGCCCATATCTTTCATGTTAAACTCTCTCTTTAGAAGACTTTTTACATGATTTAGATCTTCTTTTGTGGTCCCAGCTAGCAACATGTCATCCACATAAAGTAGAAGATATACCTTATTCTTATAAGAGGTAGAATTAATATAGGTGCAGATGTCATAAATGCTTTTCTGAAAACCAATACTTTCAATGTAGTCATTGAACCTCCTATACCAACATCTAGGAGACTATTTAAGGCCATAAATGGACTTATTTAGGAGACAATATAAATCCTCTTTACCCTTTTCAACAAAATCTTTAGGCTCAACCATGTAAATGACCTCATCTAAATAACCATGTAAGAAGGTTGTTTTAATATCTAGTTGATCTAGTTCAAGATTATACTGAGCAACCAGTGATAGAAGTAGTCTAATAGATGTTTGTTTGACCACTGGTGAGAAAAATTTAGAGTAGTCAATGCCTTCCCTTTGAGTGAAGCCTTTGGCCACTAACCTAGCTTTGTACCTTGGCTTTTCATCCTTAGAGGATCCTTCCTTTAGCTTGTAGATCCACTTAGAAGCTATTGCTTTGCACTCTTTAGGAAAGGGTGCTAGAATCCAAGTGTCATTAACACTTAGTGATTGCATTTCTTCACACATAGCTTCAATCCAATTCCTAGCCTCAGGGCAGCTCACAGCCTCCTCAAAATTGGCTGGTTTCTGGTCATTAGGTGCCATGGTTGCATTTAAAACTAGGTTCATGTAGTTTGTTTCTATATACCTAGCTGGTGGAACAATTACTCTGCTCTCTTTAAGGCGTTTCGTAGCTCTACCCAAGTGTGCAAGCGGGTTAGTAATACTGTCACGTCGTCCCCAGGATAAAACAGCCGTAAAAAGAAAACCCGATAAAAAATGCACCCTCATTGACCAGAATACACACCCTTTCTGACTGACTGCTCGGAAAACGAAAAGTGGAAGAGAAAGTAGGAGAGGAAAGCTTTTGATTGAATAGTGGAAGGAAGTGAAAAATGATGTGTGCTCTGAACTACTGAAGGCCACGCCTTTTATAGGCCTTCAGCTTAGAACAGCTGCGTGAGAGAGAGGCGGGCAGCCACAGAACGTGCGAGGGTTGGTCAGAAAAAGCGACTGGAAGACTTGGTCGAAAGACGCGCGCATCATTTTACTATGTCATTTTTTTGTTAGTCAACTAACACTCAAATTTAACATAGGGATCATTTAGAACTACTTATCAAACCCTAGGGACTAAAGTATCACTTTTAAAAACCGAATAGACATTAATACTAAATCTCAAAGACCAAAAATGCATTTTACCCTTACAAATAATGTGAAGGTTTGAAAATAATTTTCAAGCTCTAATTTTAACTCTTTTTACCAAAAAAAAGAAGGAAAAAATATTGGTTTTTTTTGTACGAATGGCCTCAATTGGGAGGACCAAATGAAAAATGGTCACCTGTTGAAAAAGAGATGAAAAGTGGCCTTCTGCTTGTATCATCCATGTGCAATTTTACCGCTTTGTACCTGAGATATACCCCGTGCACCTGCCACAACCAAGGCACTCAATTTTTTATTGCTCATTACTTGATCTTTGATGACAGGTCACTCAATACCTAATGCACGGTGCTATATCCATCATATTTGATCATGCCTTGTCATACTAGATACTTAATTACTTTATACTTGATCATTTTCAATTACCTGTGCCCATGCATATAACACCTCAAATTTTGTTATTAATGTAATTTCAGTATTTTCTAGTATTAAAGGGAATTTTTGGAATTTTGAAAATTCAAGTGTAATTATTGTGATTTGATCGCAAAGAAAGAGGTGATTCATCTTAATTGTTTAATTAGAGGAAAATTGTGGAAATTGAACTTTTTATGTTACACAAATTTAATTTGAAATTGATGTCAGGAATTAATTTTATTTTGAGAGGGGGTTGGTTAAATTCTTTTTTTAATTGAAAATTTTAAAAGAATAAGGGATTTAAAAGTGGAAGGAAGAGAATAAAATAAGGTAAAATAAGATATAATGAAATAAAATAAAATATTTTATTTTATTTTATTTCTTTATTTATTATTTTTCTTTTCTTTTTCCCTTCCCCTTCTTCTTCTCACGCAAAGGTGACCCACTCAACTTTTCTTCTCCACGTTGTCCACCGCCGACCCAGCCTCCGCGTCGCTTGCCTCTCGCGCCGGCGCTTCCTCCCAACCACTGAAGTCAACACCGAGTCATACTGAGATAGCACGTCCTATGCTGTCTCAGTCCAGATCCAAAGCCCTTGCCCTTCTACCTTCGTGTCGACTCCGCCGGAAAATCCAGATCTGAAGCGCCAGCTCGTTGTTCACCGGACCGGCACCCTTTCTCAGTTGCTGGATCCGACTACACTAGCGATGCACCGCTCGACGGCGAGCTTCAAACGCCCGCTCTCCTCTCTGACCCACGAATCTGTAGCTTGCCGCCTCTGGTTGCT